>NC_056737.1:1021441094-1021636094 GCF_019279795.1 Protopterus annectens
CCACAGTCACTAGTTCTACTTTTCACACAATCTCAAATAAAAAGAAAAGACTTTCTAGGACACAGATTGACGCCTTCATAAGGCTGGCTGAGGGCACAAACCCCAGGGAGTAATGGCTTTGAAGATTCCCTGACATTATCTAAGTTCTTTACAGTAATGAAAACGTCAGAAAGCCTCACAGTACAAGGACTCATAAGACTAAGTCCTGAAGCACCGAGGTGCCAAAGGCAACTCAAATCTTGAAACCATGGGCTAAACAGCAGTGCTTGGTAAAGTTAAGAATCAAAGTCTGAGTGGCTACATTGCACACATCAACAATGGATGCATTCTTGAAACAGGAGATGGAAGCAACCATATTCCTGGAGAGATTACCTTTAAACACACTGGAACAGTTAACCAGCTAATGGTAAAAGGTGATAACAATGTTGATCTATTTGGAAAACTCTGTTTAACCACAGCCAAGCCTTCCTTAGCTAGTACAAAGGAAATGAACAACTGGCTCAGTTTCCAAAACTCATCCTAATGCATCCAGTGCTATGAGGGTCTCATGTTTGTCTCCGGTTTTTGCCCAGGAAGAAGATCAAGAGATAAGTGCATCAGTTTAATGAAGAGCTAGGCCACTTTTGGCAGGAAATGTGGGCTATTCCTTGGGGATGCTTGATTGTTTTGAAAGAACAAATAGGCTTCCATAAAAATCAGGACCTCTGGCTCTGAGATCTTTTGGGTAAAGGTAATAACTATTAAGAAAGTGCCTTCCTATGATATGAACTAAAAATCGAAAGTAAT
Organism: Protopterus annectens; assembly: GCF_019279795.1. NCBI lineage: Eukaryota > Metazoa > Chordata > Ceratodontiformes > Protopteridae > Protopterus > Protopterus annectens. Next base: position 1,021,441,881 of record NC_056737.1, read on the forward strand.
TAATTAGTTCACTTGGAGGATAAGCAAAACGTCAAGATTTGAAGGTCAAATTACAAGGAAGAACAAAGGATAATAAAGATGTATAACCCTCTTAAGAAACTACTTGGTAAATCAGTGGGAGGTCACAGGTCTACCCCCCAAATGACTATGGTGCATTAAGATGACAGAAGCATGGACTCAGACCATGAAATAACCAAGACCAAAATCAAACCAAAATATTCAGCCTTTGAGGCTCACATGCAAGCAGAAGCTAGAGAAGGTTACCAAGATGAGAAACCTCTTCCATGTATCTGAATGCATCTTATGGGAGAAAGACTTTTGGTAGCCTCACTGAACTCTAAGGCTTCTGCCACAGGTCCAGCAGAATCAGGGGAATAAAAAGAACAACCAAAGCCAGTGGTGAGAACAACTGTCTGTACTGGACTGACAGTTTAATATTTGCAGTGCTGAGACTTGCAGTAGTGTGCTATAGTGTGCCGTACACTTCCAGTTGGAAGCATCACCAAAATACATCTGAGAAGAAGACACATTTCTGGTAGCCTCAGTTACTTCCAATAGTGTCCAGGAAGATCAGAAGATGTAAAGGAGGAGACATGGTGAAATGTGCAGCAGGATATCTCTTCCACCTAGGGGAAATTCTTTGACTTGTTCTGAGATGGAGTCCTGTATCACTAATGGCCTGAAATTCTGAAACCTTTCCTTTCTCAACCTCTGAGCTGCACTAAGACTATGATATGTCTTTATTCTTTGAAAATCAATCAATACTTATGGGATGGTGTTCAGATTAACAGAGACATTCCTTCCCCCTGGCGAGTAGAAATATCTGAAAATTAAACACAGATTATCAATAGGATACCTAAACTATGGAAAAAAAGTGAATATAAAGTATTTTGAATTCCACCAAAGGGGGGAGATGAAGAAGTAGAGATAAGAAGAGCAGAGTAAGAAAATACCACTGGTAATGACAGAATGCTTGAGCCCCAGGCCACTAGTATGACAGAACAAAACCCTATGGAGCAAGCAACCCTAGTAGATGTTTTCTAGGAAATGAAAACACTGAACTCCACACTTATTAAAGTTAATGGCAGAAACCCAAACTAGGGCACAAGAAGCTGAAAGTTTCCTTAGTAATCATGCTGATGCGATACAGGACACCCTGCAAGAAATCAAACAGTTATAGCTACAAACTGAAAGAGCAGAGACAAGACTACGTTTGGTAGAGGCACTGCTCTGGGATCAACAAGACAGGTCCAGAAGGAAGAAGACATTTGGGCATTTCAGAGGGAAAAGAAATAAATTATTGTGACCAGTTTGTGGCTCTGGACTGAAATCAGATTCCAAAAGAAGAGATTCAAATTCTGAAGAACAAGTTAGAATCTGGGGAAAATTATATCCCAGACAACTTAGATTATGATGTGGAACCTACAAATCAAAGTAGAGGATGCTATCAATTTTATGGAATCAGGGGGAAAATGGACCTGGTCACAGACAGGGTCTTTATAAGCCAAGACTTTTCTCCCAAAACTAGGAAAAAAGATCAATGTTTGCTCCAGTAATCAAAATGGTAAAACATAAAGGAGTTGAAATTAAACTAATTTCCCATCTGCCTGTAAGCTTGTGATAGATATGAGCCAGAGAACACCAACCAAAAAATAACAAATAGGTAAGAAAATACATAGTTATGTCCATGTCTCCATCTAGACTAACCAAAATCAAAAAAATATATACATATATTTTTTATGACAAACGTAAGATAAACTTAGCTCACAGAGGTGAAATACCCATTAATAACCTTCCCCATCCCAAACAACATACACTTCTCTACAAACTTTAGAATCCTGTTATCAGGAATATAGCTTGATTCCTACCCATTCTGAGCCTACACTCCTCTCCCCCTCTATTTTATATTCACAATAACTTTCCTTCTTAGCTAACCACCTTTTATCTTAACTAGCATTCTTACATTCAACCTTGAAATACATGTCTTTCTCTCTTACACACTTCTAACATGTATAATGTTATCTCTATATGACTACCATGAACCCACAATGTTTGCTTCAATTACATGGAACCTTGACTATAAATTGTTAGTGATTTCTTAAATGTGTTGATTTCTATGTAACGACATACTTAAGTGTCAATTATTTGCAATGTGGAGCTTTTCTCCCTGGGCCTCCGCTGAAAATGGACTTGTCTCCAGTCGGACTATCCCGGTTAACAAATGTAAAATAAAAATAAATAAATAAATAAAATAGACATACTCAAAGGAAGTCCTAAGATGGCTGGTCTTTAAGGAAATACAATCAACAAACAATCATAATATTACAGAAGATGCCATAGAAAGGAAACAGTAGTCCAGAACAGCTCAATCAGATGGGCCAGATGTGGTGCTCACAAGGAACAATATTTCAACTGTTCAAAAAAGTCAAATACTAAAGGAAATATTACAAACAGCACAACCGTAAAGAAGTGACAGGGTGATACAAACCCATTGATAGAAGGAAACTGCGAGATTAATATCTGGGAGCAATAAAGTAACACCATTAAGGGTGAAAATGTGGAAAGTTTGAAGCAGGACAGGACCTATCCTTATGTTAGAAGGAAGCAAACATGAGGAATGGCTAAATAAATAATAGACTGAGACTGCAAAGTCTGACCTGGACAATGATCAGCATAATCAAACACCTAATAGCTCTAAGTAAGAGGAGAGGAAGGCAGTGGCAGAAACCATCCAGAGCCCAAATTAATGAAATGAAAGAATGGTTAACTAATGGATTGACAACCTTTAAAAATGACCTCAAGGAAATTATGTGATAGCAAAGCCCAAATGGGCAAGGTGAGGCCATTTCACCAATGTCTAAAATCGGACATATTTATCCACACCTTGGAAGCAAGTTTGTCATCTTTGTATATAGTTCTTTTTAAGTTTTGTTCTAATGTTAAAGTAAATATGTGGTACTTTGAGAATACCAAGTGAAGGTAAAAAAACCTAACAAGTACAGGGAAGAAAAGCAGGGTGATGACTGGAAAAAGGAAAACACTGGAACAAACGTCAGTGCAGGCAAAGGTAAAAACCTAACAAGTGCAAGGAACAAAAGCAGGGTGATGACTGGAAAAAGGAAAACACCGGAACAAAGGTCAGTGCAGGCAAAGGTAAAATCCTAACAAGTGCAAGGAAGAAAAGCAGGGTGATGACTGGAAAAAGGAAAACACCAGAACAAACATCAGTACAGGCAAAGGTACGGTGAATTAAGTACTTACTAATGGGATCACTTAAGTTATTAGAGTGGAATGTAAATGTTATCATCAATCCAATGAAATGAGATAGAATTTCTGGGGTATCAAAAAGGGAAGATGTGGCTGAATTTAACAAAGTCTGAGCATCACAATTTGATGAGGAAAGAATGTAAAGTGGTGAAGTGACTCAATATTCAAGTGGGCAAGGAGGAAGGGTCTATGGTACTAAATAAACAAACAAAGCTTGACAATGAAAGTAATAAATACTACAAAGGATAACAAGGGCAGATATGCAGGGTTTAAGCCATATATCTGTGGGCAACTTATTACTTTTACAGCAATTTACATACCGCCAAGAGCATCTTTCAAAGAAACAAGAAATATGATAGTGGAGCTCATACGACTTGCTGAGGGCATAATATATATAATGGGAAACTGGAATCAAACACATTATAAAAGAGACTTAAGAGAAGAGTGGCTTAGCTGCAATCTCATGAAAGCGGAGAAAAAATCAAGGTGCTGTTGGACTAATAGATATACAGGACAGAGAAAGAGAAAACGCAGGGGAGGTTGGATATACATACTATTGAAAAACAACATAAAACATGAACCTGAAGAGCTAAAGAGTACATCTCCATTGAATATAAACAGATAGTACTACAAGTGGAAGTTGGAGCATTTATATTTTCTGATCATGCCTTTTTAAACGACAAATTCTGCTTTTGAGAGGAGGTGCAACCTCCCATCACAACCACACCAAGACACTGGCTCTTACCCATCTACAAAGTAAAGAATGAAAATTATAAAAAACAAATAAGTGATCTGCTACACAAAGGGCTGGGGGGTAAGAAAAAAGTAAATAATAGCAACTAGGACCAGATGAAGGCTAAGGTATTCTGGGAAATACAACAATACAAAATACCTAGAGACAGAGAGAAATCGAGAAATACGCTCAGTTGACTTATCGTAGGGGGGATGCAACTGAGGGAGAATCATCTTGGAATAGAGGATATAAGAAAACTATGACTGATGAAACAGCAAATACAAACATATGAGGACAGCAGAATCTTAATGCAAAATTACACCATGCAAAATATATATTTTACAAATACTCCAAAAACATGTAGGACACAAGCCGTATGCTTGAGACAACAATGCCACAAGATAGCAAATATATGAGCTACAGAACACGTCAGCTGTGGAGACACAGGTTTGACAGCATCAAATAGCAGAGGTACAAAAAACATATTACAAGGGGCCATGCCAGCCAGAAATCAGCCAGAATAGTTTGCAAGAGAATGTAGTAGAGTACATGAGACATATTACATATAAAAAGTAAGTGTAGAGAATGCAGAGAGTATAAACAGGAGATTATAAAGGAGATACAGGAGGCATTAAAAAGACTTTCTAATGGAAAAATGCCAGGATCTGATGGGATCCCTAAAGAGGTATGGAGTCTTGGAGAGACAAGATAATCTAAATTCTAAATTCAGTAAGAACTATTTAATAATATAACAAAGAGTGGGATAGGACTGCTGTCATGGAAAAAATATTATATTTCCAATATACATAGAAGGCAAAAAATGTAAGCATCCATCCTTAAAGATGTCCATGTCAATACTTAACCATGATTAAAAGACATGTATGGCTATTCTAGCTGTTAAGCTAAGCAGCATATTGTCATAGTTGATACTGTTAGACCAAACAGGCTTTATTGAAGGTAAATGTACATCAGATAATCTGAAATGAACACTACAAATTATAAAACAAGCAAATGAAGTTAAGCAGCCTTTAGCCCTAATATGTTTAGAAGTAGAAAGGGCTTTTGACAGCCAGGGTAAAATGATCATTATCTGTTTAAAATTATAAAACTGATGGAATTTCTCCGGGAGTCTGATAAGATAACAAGGGGCATATATTTGGATGTGGTTGCCAAGGTAAAATTTAAATGAAGATGGTTGGCCCCACTTACAATCTGTAGAGCATGAAAGCAGGGATGCTTGCTTTCCCCATGTCGGTTGCCTTATACTCAGAACCATTGGCAGAAACCATGAAGGAGTTACAAATAAAAAGATGTCATTGTGGAAACTTAATTGCCCTAATTTCAGATGATGTAATATTGACACTGTCCAATGTCAAAAGAGACATTTCCAGGTTGAATCAAATTTTCCAGAACTTTGCACAAAATCAGGATTCAAGATAAATCCATAAAAATCCCAACCATTAGCTATTACTATAGTAGAACAGGATCATCGAACGACAATTGCCCAAGTATGTAGGGCGATGGTGAAATAAAATATTTAGGAATATGGTTAACTAAAACCTTGGAAGATATGAGGACTAGAAGCTATAATAAAATATTAACAGTAATATGGGGCAACCTGCAGTGATGGAGTCAGGTGAACTTGACACTGGATCAAATGGTTGTGGTTTTACACTGGCATGCCATATCACTCTTATTACAGGCCTTTGCTCTCAGGGTGAATTACTTGGCATCTGTGTATTGGACACATAATAAGCGGGTTATGATTGGCGAGCCATTCATATTCGTCTGTATTATACCCGGAGCTCGCCTTTATCAGCCTATTCCAAAGAGAATAATCAAAGATCAGAACGATAAACGCATTGATGAAATATTTTGTTTAGAAGATACCTAAGCTAAGGGTATCATAGGAAAAACTAATACTGCGAAAAATACGTGATGACTGGTAGTCCCAGATATAAGGCAATATAACAAGGCCTTGTCCATGTCATATGATATTAGACTACAACACACACGGTATATAGCAAAACGGAAGGCAATGAATGGTATACGAGAAAGAAAATGGAATACAGGAAGAAGGATATCATCTACTGTTAACACGCGGAGGAAGAAAACACAATGCTAATACCTATTTTCCAAAAACAGTGTCGGCTGAAATTTCCCCCAAAAAATTTGGAACTATGGAAACAAAGACATGGAAATAAGATATACTGCAAATAAGGGAAAGAGCTAAATGTACAGAAAAAAATAGCAGATGGGAATGGCAGTAGATATCTACTGAGATAATATATGGGCATGATATGATCACAAAACAGGGAATTAAATCTTGGGAAGAAGCTGTTGAACAGTTTTGGTCTAATTGTGAACTTTCATTTGCACTATGAAGGTATCAAAGAGAGGTACAAAAAAAAAACAATTGAGGAAAAATGAATGAAGAAGATAGTCCATCCTTTGTAGAAGCTATAACAACACTTTGAAAAGGGAAATTTAGTCAAAAGCATTTAGTAAGTGAAGCAATTAAGACACCTGGATGACTGAAAAATCAATAAGAAGGAAAATAAAAAAGAATGGGAAGCATTCTTAGATAAAGAGATCCCTCGTGAAAGATGGGAAAAGAATGGGAAGCATTCTTAGATAAAGAGATCCCTCGTGAAAGATGGGAAAAGAATGGGAAGCATTCTTAGATAAAGAGATCCCTCGTGAAAGATGGGAAAAGAATGGGAAGCATTCTTAAATAACGAGATCCCTCGTGAAAGATGGGAAAAGAATGGAAGCATTCTTAAATAACGAGATCCCTCGTGAAAGATGGGAAAAGAATGGAAGCATTCTTAGATAAAGAGATCCCTCGTGAAAGATGGGAAAAGAATGGGAAGCATTCTTAAATAACGAGATCCCTCGTGAAAGATGGGAAAAGAATGGAAGCATTCTTAAATAACAAGATCCCGCGTGAAAGATGGGAAGAAGGTTTCAAACTGCTGAGACTTGCAACTAATGCCAGAAGGTTTACAATTTTTTTCTGAAAATGCCAACATCATTTTTTTATACTTCCAGCAAACTAACAAGGATATTTCCAACAGCAAATCTGCTATATTGGCATTGGCTTTATGTCATATTATAGAGTTTTTGGAAACTCACAATTCACATGGTCGAGTATCAGCACAACTGGAAATACAGAAAATGAAATGAAAATGAATTCAAGTAGCTGTCATAAAAGTCTTTCTCCACAAAGTCATTGATCTCATAATCAAAGAGTCCTGCATGCTTTGTCTTCAGTGTCACACCATTCCTCTTAAAAAGGACATCAGTATTCTTTGGACAGTAAGATCAGAATGTTTATGCTTCCAGATCACAAGGATAGCTTCCATAAAAGCAGGTACAATAGATAATTAATCCGGGGTTCCTCAGGCATTTTTCCTAATTACTGGTTAGTGATGTCAAATAAGGTGAGCTACAGATTAACCAATCAGAGTTACATGAGCTTCACTAACTTTATGAGACTTATTATCACAGAGAGCTTTAGAGAGGGGATGACTTATTATTCTTATTTACCTCAATATCAAGGAGCTGAACTCCTTTCTTATTCCCCCCTCATAGGTGGGTGTATAATGGAAGGGAGGAACCTTCCTTATCTGATGTCAATTACACGGAGACGTGTCATTTTTCAATACCTGTTAAGGCATGGAATGAGTGACAGAATAGTGGTGGGTGGTGCAGTCAGGTGATGGGCCCAATATGACTGCAGACAGTTGCCAGATTACATGCCTTCCTGTGGCAGGCCTATGCAGAGTTCTGCTTTAATGAGAGGTAAAACTATCTTAAGGTTGTATGCCCGGATCTACTTCATTGCATTGAACAACCAAAACATCAATGCCAAAAACGTTGTGACCACTACATCTAAAACAAAATGTCGATAAGACATAACATTGTCACTTTAAATATCACAAAAAGTACTGCAAACTACACCTAACAACACTACTTACCTTTTATACCCTAAAACAACCTATCCAGCTAACATAATCAAAATAACACCTCCTTCAAGTTTCTGCAGGGGAGTCCATCCCCCTGCACCCCCGCATACATTAAATATATCAACTCTGAGATCACACTACAGTAGAGAAAACATAAATTTCCCAATCCCTACTGTACTGCAATCTCCATAACTTTTACACACGCACTTGTTCCATACACAAAACACCTACACAAATCCAATAAACACACTGCTCTCCTATGCATTTCTCCCACCACTTACACTACCACTACCACCACAAAAAGATTTCAAAAACAAAAACTTACTTACCCATTTGTCAAACACCTAAGCCACTACTGCAAAAATCAGCTTCCACCAAAAAACTTACCTCTGCCGTATTTTTTTACAAAACATCATCACCTCTTAAAGTGATACTAACTAAATAACACAAGCGCTATACCATATATGACAATCCAAGACTCGATCATTTAACTTTTCATTTTTTTGAGGTTTCGACATTCTAGTTTCAACTTTATGATGTTAGAGTAACTCGATTAAATGAAGGGAATCCGTATGCCCATATGTGTGGAGTTAAATCCTCTAAATCAAAAGGAGAACTGCAGCTCATCAGGGATTGGAGTGGTTATTTCTTGTTAGGGAAGCAGCACCTTAGAGACAGATAATAGAAAGATGCTCTCTGTAAACGATCCTGACTGTGGAACATTTACTAAGGCACTGAAAGGTACATACCTACTGAATTAACGTCAGCCATTTGATCAAATGCAGTAAAGACAGTGTGAAACCTCTGAGTTCAAAGGTGGTTGACAATAGAATGCTTCTTCCATCTAATTGCACATCGTCAGCCAAGAACTGTTGCAAGTTCAGTTCTTCATCAGTTAAATGAGATTTTGTAGGCCTTGAAATGGCACATGCCACCTATCCAGAAGATATGGATAGAGCAGGCTTTGGTTAGGGCTTGAAACCACGGTCCCTTACCTTATCCCATCACTCAGGCTATTTCCTTAGACTGCTTTAGGGATCTTTCTGATAATACTGTGCTGGCAACATTCCAAAGTTTCCTAGTGGCATACCAGATAGGCTTCCAGATTGTTGCCCATTCTTCTGGTGGTGGAGTTAGATCAATAAAACTTGTGACTCTGTTTCCCAGGCACTAAAAAAAACACCCACTGTAGTTCTTAGCCATTGATTTGGTATCCTCAGAAATGCTAAGAATATTTATGTTTTTTTAGACACCGAGTACGTAACATTCCAGAAATGAATGAGAGATTCTCATCGAAACTGTCAATATGCGTTTGGATGTGACTTCCTGCATCCAGTGTGCGACATCACAGCACATACCATCAGCTGACAATCTTACCCTGAGAAATCAGTTAATGGACATGTGCCAAATGACAGAGATAAAAAACTAATTCTTCTCTCTCCAAAGCAGACATCACTTTCATTACATTGGAGACTTTTTACATGGCAATTCATACACAGATCTTATATAACCCCTCATAAAATGGAACTTATGTTTAAGAAAAATATTGGCTGCTGGAGATGTGATTTATCAATAAAAGCAGACTGTCAACATATGTTCCACGAATGCCATTTGATTAAACCATATTGGGATAAAATAAATTATTTTCTGCAAATGGTATTCAGTGATAAATTCCAGATTTCTAAATCTATTATTTTGTTTAATGCACCTGTACCCGACTGTGTGCCAAGAACAAAATATGTAATCTTATGGAATCTCCTAGCTATTGCAAGGAAGAACATTACATCAAACTGGAAATCCAAAGCTTCTCCAACTTTTAAGAAATTCATGAATATGGTGTCAGCAGTATCGCAATTGGAAATGAACACTATTAAAGGAAGAACTGAAAGAACTACATCATTATACGTAGCATGGCAAAAGTAACTGAAATACTGGAGAATAATGACTGCAGCAGATTATAATCAGGAAACAATTGTATAGAAAGTCAATTATATGTCAACAATAGACACCCTTGTAAATACTTTATTTTGGTTTTAATGTTTGATATCTGTTTAGAGGTTTTAGCCTACCTTTTTAAATAATTTGTAAATACTTCATTGTCATAAATAACCTGCATTCATGTTTTCTTGTTTTTGGAAATGAATAAAAATATTTAAAAAAAAAAAAGAAATGAAAGTGAAGAATGGATGAGTCTGTACGAAGTGAGGTTACTCAGAACAGAAAGCATATCATTAATCTATTCCAATGACACCTTAACATAAGATCCCTCTTTTGACTGGAGTAGGCTGTGTCCTCATCACATAAGAAGTGTTTAATTCAGTCTTCTGCCCTGCAACACATACTGAGGTTGTCTAATTTATTTACTAACTTTAATTTTGATGCTGGACTAAAGACAATGAATATGCTTCACCTCAAAAATGAATATGCTTCACCTCAAAAAATCTAGATCCCTCAGAACCACAAGGGCGGGAGACTTAAACCTTGACACGGTTATAAATAGAACGTGCTGGAGGGACAGATTCATCACCCAGAGACTCCCTGTGCTGTGGAACAAAATCCCGGTACATGTGAGGCAGAGCACCTCGCTGGCCTTGTTCAAGAGGAATCTTGACCAATGGATGGGAGATTGCAGATATACCCCAGGGATTACTTCAGTGTCACTGCTTGACAGAGGCACAGCAAAATGATAGGCATAGTTTTTATTCAAACTAAAGGGGTGGCGAAAGCCACATAACTATGGGCTAGGCTTATAAATGCCCTTGGGCAGATAGCCTAGTATGAACCTATGAACCTATGAACCTATGAACCTATGAACAATTAATATATCCATTGTATTTAAATACTGTGCCTAAACACCAAGTCTGTATTACATAAAATTGTGGGCAGCTTTGATTGCAGGGGGTGGGGGTCATCTCACTGTTACTGACAAGTTATATACATGCTAGTTGAAATGCTCTGGAAATGACTGGGGTCAGTCTTCACTAATGGTTATGCTTATTTTAACATTTATATATACACTCATTTAGAAGAGTAAATTTCAGCTAGTGCTACATATATTTCATCATTTTTAAGATTTATTAATTTTTTATTTAATTTATTTAAATATTTGGCAATCAGGTAAGTGCCCTGATCCTTTGATGAACTTAACATAAGTGCAGCCTTAGGCATGACAATGTAAAATTTGTAAATTAAAAGAAAATAAAAGCGCCAGACATACTATTAAATAAAAGCACGAGACATACTATTAAATAAAAGCATGAGACATACTATTAAATAAAAGCACCAGACATACTATTAAATAAAAGCACCAGACATACTATTAAATAAAAGCAGAAGACATACTATTAAATAAAAGCACCAGACATACTATTAAATAAAAGCACCAGACATACTATTAAATAAAAGCACCAGACATGCTAATAAATAAAAGCACCAGACATACTATTAAATAAAAGCGCCAGACATACTATTAAATAAAAGCGCCAGACATACTATTAAATAAAAGCGCCAGACATACTATTAAATAAAAGCACCAGACATACTATTAAATAAAAGTGCCAGACATACTATTATAGGAACATTAAGAATTCAGAGCATGGTTTCTGCAGCAGGCAACACAGGTGTGAAGTCACATGCTGTGAATGTTCAGGTAAGCTGTTTCACATATGATATACATTCATTATGTACGACCAGGCGACAGAGAATTCAAGGTGAACATGGAACATTTCTGTAGTCTAATTATTCCTGAGCAAATAATAACAAGAGGACTGGAAGCTGTTTAGTTTGAGAAGGTGGGTTCCTCGATTGGAGAATTATTAAGTTTATGAATGTGATGCAGTGTTCTTAGAGCTGTTCTAGGGTAAAAGTTGATGGAAAATTATTAGAGTGTTTTGGTCCTTTAATAAATAAAGTTTCTGAGGTGGAGTATAATTTGAAGTTTACAAGGTAGTTTAAGATAAAACGGATGAGTAAGGTCTGTAGCTAAATAGCAGTATATGGGGCATAAACAGTAGGAAAGAGTAAACAGACATTTATGAATAGCAAACACATTGATGCCAATGGACACAAACCCTTTGTGACAGGAAAACACTTTAAAGGAGCAATTATGAGTGTCGGAATTAGTATTATAATTTAATATTTATGGAACTTGTAGTATCATGCCTCGCACTTCCATTAGGTATCCCAAAGATTAGTAGGTAACTATGCCCCACAAGATTCAGATATAAAACCTTCCAGGTGTCAGCACATTTAACAAGTGATCTGACTTCACTGGTAACCTTTTTACTTTGCTTAGATTCCATTTCCCTCTGTACTTTCAGTATTTATCGCTTTTTTCTGCAATACAAAGCTGTTTTCTATATATACATTCAAATTCAGACAGAAGTTCTCATTTTTTCTTTCCAGAAAACAGAAATGATTGTATATTCATGATAATCATGTGATGTAGGATACAGAATGAGATTAGATGGGAAAGCTGAATATAATGTTGGCAGCATTCACATAGTCCACATGGAAAATGAAGTTCTGATTCTGTGTCACCCAGACTGTATTCTGTTCTCAAGTGCACTCACTATTTGCTTTGAAATCCACTTCATATAAAGGGCAATACAGAAAGGTTAGAAGACTCATTCCTTGTACCTCAGTGGGACATTTTTTTCATCTCTTTATAACAGGCACTGTAGAAATAAACACATGAATGCCATAATCATGTAACACTTCTTTCCATGTCAGCAGTAGGTAGAAGCAAAGGGCATATACAAAGAGAGGCCTGCAGATAAACTGACAGCATTATTCATTTTTTCAGTCTGCATCTTATTTTAGGTAAAACCCCCTGGTGTGTTGAATAACAACCATTGTGCTACACAAAGCTGTTGGGAAGGGTCCATCCTTACCTACTACTGTTTCTGTCTGACTCAGGTTCCTCTTTGTGGCCCGGGACTGCTTAGGCCATGTTTAACATATCAATCACTGACAAGTCATAATGGAAAAAATAACAGGGCTTTGGAAAGTCAAGCTTCTGTAGTTCATTTGTACCTCTATGTGATCAAAGAGGATGTAAAATATGAACATAAGAAAAGTCCTAATGAAAGGAAATGATTATCTTTTTGTATATTTATATTTGTTTTGTTAGACTGATGGTTGGGTTCTGGAATGATAAAAAGATGTTTAATGTTTTCATTGTCAGTTATGAAAGCTGAATGTTGGACAGATGTACGAGAAGCAGACTTCAGACGTTCCCTTGTGGCCCCCATTTCAAAGCCAAAGCTCCAAGGGCAACATACTGTTGAATTTGCATTATTCCTTTACTTGGAAAGTTCTAGATTTTTTAGATTTTTTTGTAAGTGAAAAGCACAGTGCAAGTTATTGTTCAAAGAACTGTGTAACAGAATAAAACAAAACACCTATGAAGCTCATGGTTTCAATTTCTAGTTTACAAAAGTTGACTTAATAGTGGAAATAAAGGCACATTTTTTGAAAGTGTGCAGTCAAGACACTTACTTTTAATGAGTTGTTTCTTGTATTACTCACTCTGTGATTTAATTTCCACAGAGGTAAACTAAATAAGTAAGACAACAGCTCCGTGTACTTTAAAGTCATTTAGCTGCATTTACTATTCTGTGCTTAAGTTCGTGTATTATTCAGATTTGACAGAGAACCTAGAAAAAGAAGGAAGTTACAATTTATTATTGCAACTTTCAAAGCAAAGTTTTACAAATACTGTTATTGCTTTAGGTGTTTCAAAAAAGATTAATTATTTGTTGTATCACTTCCATAATTATATATGTTCACAAAACCTTTTTATAGTATACACTCACTCAGAGGTCTCTTACAGACTGCCCGTTTACCCTAATTATGAGCCCCTCTGCCTGCTCATATTGTCTTATAGATACATACTGAATCATTAATAACAGAGTGTGTTACTGTTATGACCTTTGTTATCAGAGCATGAAACATACTTACTGCTAATTAATATTATGAAACTTAGGGGACAGTTTGTCAGGAGATGTCAAGGACCCCACACTTACCTTCAGTGCATCAAGTGCACTACTATATGTTGCATGCACCCCCCCTCCCAGTTTTGGAATGGTTACCCACTGACATCTCCATCACCAAATTTATTGACGCCATCCATAATTTGGAGGAGAAGGGCCACATCATGGAATTAAGGCATGCTGCATTAGGACACAAACTATTCTGCTCCATTCTGGTAAGGTAAAAATATGCACTAAAAATGAAGATAAATTTCACTAACTAAGAACGAACTTCGAGACACAAAAGCATTCAAAAAGAATTAAAAGGAAAACACCAGCAACTCTTGTATTATTTAGCGCTTTTGTCTTCTTTAATATCAAGACTTCTTCAGAATGACATTTAATTAATACAAGCAACCATTTTAACATTGTTTAAATACATCACTTCAAGTAGTTTATTTAAATTAACACAACACTTCCTATCCAATAATAATGTAACAACAGTAGTCTTGCAAGGTGCTGTGTGCACCTTCATTATCATTAAAAAGGTAGATCAATTAACCAGGAGGGGTGCAATGCGAATCCTGTAGTTTTGTGTGCAAACCGGGGTTGTGTGCAACAAGTATACCTGGAACAGAAACTTGGAAAGAAATCTGATGTATCGTGTGCAAAGTGGGGTCATGTGAAAAAAAAAAAAAAAAAACTTTATTATCTTTATAAGACCCAGTCAGATCACATTTCTATACTTTCAGATACTATATGACATACGTCTGATGAAATCAAGTTAACTCACATTTCAATATTTTCTATCTCTATACCATTTTAAGGCACATTTGATGTTTAGGCTTTCATTAAGACCTGGGCTAACATCTGCTCTAAGTTCGATCTGCCATTTTAGCTCCCAGACTTGCAAGAGCATGTTCACATCTCCTATGAACTCTGCTATTCTTTCTGTTGCTGTAAACCTAAAGCCTGGGAAGTTCAGGCAGAGTGTGCTATGTTTAGCTAAGACATTCAAACTGTCATGTTTGCGGATTGCTGCAGTGTGTTCTTTTATGCAGTTACTTAGCTTTCTGCTGGTTTTGCCTATATAAGAACTTTCACAGCGTACACAAATAGCACAGTAAACCACATTTTTAGAGTTGCAGTCAAAGTGGTCATGAACTTGGACAGTTCTATTGTAGTGCAGGAAAGAGATGTTGTTGCCCTTTCATACAAAAACACAGGTCACGCATTTGCCACAGTCATACATCCCAGAGTCTGTTGCTATCCCTTCCTGTGGGATGGGCATTTGTTTTTCTCAAATGAACATCCTAGGGAAAAGATTAATTTGAAGCAAAAGTTTGGGGCTGGCCCAAGTACAGTTGTTAAGTCTTTCTCTCCATTGAGGATGTCCCAATTGTTAATAAGGACTCCTCTAATTCTAAACATGTCAATGGACATAGGCAGTAGGAAACTCGCCACCCAGTCCCTTTTATTCGGTCTGCTTGGTGAAGCCAGTTTCCAGGATCGGTGGATACCTGGAGTGCCTGTGCTGTAGAACCTCTTGGAAGAGATTGACCACTAAGTGCTCTGGGTATTTTAGTTTTAAAAATAAATTTCTAAGGTAGAATCCTTCTGCCAAGAAAACCGCATCTTTGTAAATGAGTCTGGAAAGCCAGATAAACTGCCCCTTCACAATGTTCTTTTTCATGAATTGTGGGTGTTGACTGCTGAACTCCAAATAATTATTCCTAAAGGTGGGCTTGCGTTAAATATTGGAGTCGAACTGGCCACTTTCTGGGTCTATTGTAAGGTGGATGTCTAGAAACTGGGTTGCCGTACTGATGTGTCCCACTATGAGAGTCAGGAAGTCCAGACTGTGGAAGAGGGTTTCTAAGAAGCAGTTCAAGGAAGGTCAGTCCCCCATCCAGACAAAGAAGATGTCATCAATGTACTCCTTTCTGTTGATGGTAAATTTTCCCGATGAACTGAAATAAGTTATTCTTTAATACTGCTTCTGTAAGCCTGCATACAGTATTAATCTTAGTCACACTTAGGTTGGAGTGCCTGCTTAAGTATATTCTGGTAAGGGTCAGTCCTCTGGTGTGGGGGATGTTCGTGTAGAGTGCTTCTACATCCAAGGTGACCAAAAAATATTCCCCTACTTCCAGTCTAAGTTTGGAGATATCACTCAGAAATGCCCAAGAGTCCTTAGTGTAATATTTGCTGCTTTGAACAATTGGGTTGAGTATGTGGTTGACATACTGAGATATTTTTTCAGTTTTTGTCCTCTGGTTTGAGACCACATGGTGGAAAGGTGGATTGTCAGGATTTTTGTGTACATTGGGGGTTCCGATACATTTCCCAGGGCTAGGTTTTGTGACCAGCATAAAATCCTTTTCATCCTGCGTGATCTCATCCTTTAGGTACAGTTCTATAGGAGGTTCTTGGTTTCTTTATAAAGTGTTGTTGAACCTGCTTGATGCTGATTTTTTTGTAGAACTGGTCATCAGTAAGCGATCTCTCAAGTGTTTGAATGCACCTTTCCTGTACCATCACTACTGTCCCAAATCCCTTATCTCTCTCCATGATCCGGAGGGATTTGTTTTGGCTGAGTTCATTCCAGGCTTGTCTTTTTTCTCTGTTGAGGTTATGCCATTTTGTGGAGGGCTTATCAGAAAGGAGTTTCCTGATATCCCTCTTGCAGGTCCTTGCAAATAGGCCCAACGTATTGGAGAGGGCTGGAGTATACAATATTCTTGTAGTAAGGGGCTTGTTGTCATCTGAGCTTTCTTCATCATCTTCATCATGCTGTTGTATGTCTATTTTCAATTGTAATTTCCTCAGGTAGCACTTGAGGTCCAGGATAACGTCTGTCATATTGGCTCTCTGTGCTGGGATTTACGAAACGCCTTTACTCAGTACCTCATGGTGGCTTTCTGAAAAAATTCATGTGGTCATGTTGAAAATGTCACCCACACAAGATGAAGGTCTTGGGTTGATGTTGTCTGGGGCTAGGTTCTGGAGACAGGGCAAGTGGTTGGGGGGATTAGTCTTGGCAAAATCAACACTGCTTCCTGTTCCCTCTCCCTCTGTTCCAGCAATTGCTGTTCCCCCTTCTCCCCTCATTATTGTTGTTATTGTGTCCCCAGTTGCTTCCATAGCCTCCAGGTCTGAACCTGGTGTAAGTCCTGGTTCTGGTATTGAGTCCGGCTTGAGATAAAAAAATATTGTTGTTATCAATCGCGTTATTATTGGACCTGTTGCTTGGATGTGGGGTCTGGTAGTCCCTTTCTTGGTTGGTTCTATAATCCAGTGCAGTCTGGTTTGTACTGTTGTTGCCACTGTGGTCCCGTTCAATGGTGTCTGGTCTTTTCCTTGCCGGCTGATTTTGGAGTGGCATTTGTGAAGTCGGCTGGTTTTGGAGTGGGGTTTGTTGGCTCCTATGTGTGGTTGTGGAGTTGATCTCAACTAGTGGACTTAGTGCTAGAAGGGATCCATCATCTTGGGATGCATTGTGTCCATTATTTAATCCGTGGGATTCTGTTGTTGGCATTGAGTTGCTTGTGGGGTATTCCCCTTGCCCCCTCCATGTGTTTCTGTAGAGTGTTGACTTAATTGGGTACGCATTACCCTCCTCGTACTGTTTCATGTCCGATGTTGGATCAGAGACTGATCAAAACCTACAAAAACCTAGAACATGACAACTTCTATTTGGAGGGATGTTTGGAGCTAAATATAGTTCCACAGGGTCTTAGATGTAACAGATTCCCTAACAGGACCTCTCCAGACTATTGGTTATATAAAGAACTGGTTAAAATATATAATGTCTCTGGTCTAGTGGCCATCAAAGCCCTTATCCAAAGTAACACTGAGGGTATGGCCACCTACAAAGACTCAAATAGATGAACTCCAAGCACCAATCCAGCAAGACCTCATATTTAACGAATACTCAGAAATGTGGGATAATGTACCACACAGGATTACAAGACATGTGGCGACATTAATTGAACACAAAAAAAGCAAATTACTCAGGGACATGAAACAGTCCAGTTACAGAAGCAGTATTAAAGAATAACTTCTTTCAGTTCTACGGGAAAATTTACTGCCATAGGAAAGGAGTAGCCATGGGGTTTAACATGGCACCAGCTTATGCAAACTTAGTCCTCAGTGCCTGGGAAATGGAAAAAGCTGAAAGCCTTCCCGGTTTCAACAACATCATAATGTACAGACATTGCATTGATGACATCTTCTTTGTCTGGAGGGGGGACAGACCTTCCCTGAGCAGCTTCCTAGAAACCCTCTTCCACAGTCTGGGCTTCCTGACCCTCACAGTGGGACAAATTGGTATGACAACCCAGTTTCTAGACATCCACCTTACAATAGACCCAGAAAGTGGCCGGTTTGACTCCAATATTTAAAGCAAGCCCACCTTTAGGAATAATTATTTGGAGTTCAGCAGTCAACACCCACAATTCATGAACATTGTGAATGGGGCAGTTTATCCGGCTTTCCAGACTCATTTATAAAGATGAGGTTTTCTTGACAGAAGGATTCTACCTTAGAAATTTATTTTTAAAACTAAAATACCCAGAGCACTTAGTGGACAGTCTCTTCCAAGAGGTTCTACAGCACAGGCACTCCAGGTATCCACTGATTCTGGAAACTGGCTTCACAGCAAGATCACCAAACAGACCAAACAAAAGGGACTGTGTGGCGAGTTTCCCCCTGTCTATGTCCACTGAATTGTTTGGAATTAGAGGAGTCCTTATCAACAATTGAGACATCCTCGATGGAGAGAAAGGCTTAACAACTGTACTTGGGCCAGCCCCGAACTTTTACTTCAAACGAACCTCTTTCCTAGGATGTTCGTTTGAGAAAAACAAATGCCCATCCCTGCAGGAAGGGATAGCAAAAGACCCTGGGATATATGACTGTGGCAAATGCGTGACCTGTGTTTTTGTATGAAAGGGCAGCATAGATTCATAGATTAGTACTAAGCTAACTGCCCTTGCGAGCCATTTTAAGCTTAGCCAATTATCCCTTGTGAGACTCAAACTCTGCACCTCGTGTTTGTAAGGCAAACACCTTAACCATTAGGCTACCCTCCCAACCCCAACATCTGTTTCCCGCACTGCAATAGAACTGTCCAACTTCATGACCACTTTGACTGCAACTCTAAAAATGTGGTTTACTGTGCTATTTGTGTACGCTGTGAAAGTTCTTATATAGGCAAAACCAGCAGAAAGCTAAGTGACTGCATAAAGGAACACACTGCAGCAATCCGCAAACAGGACAGTTTGAATGTCTTAGCTAAACATAGCACACTCTGCCTGAACTTCCCAGGCTTTAGGTTTACAGCAACAGAAAGAATAGCTGAGTTCATAGGAGATGTGAACATGCTCTTGCAAGTCTGGAAGCTAAAATGGCAGATCGAACTTAGAGCAGATGTTAGCCCAGTTCTTAATGAAAGCCTAAACATCAAATGTGCCTTAAAATGGTACAGAGATAGAAAGTATTGAAATGTGAGTTAACTTGATTTCATCAGAAGTATGTCATGTAGTATCAAGTATAGAAATGCGATCTGACTGGGTCTTATAAATATAATAAAGTTTTTTTTTTTTTTTTTTTTTGCACACGACCCCTCTTTGCACACGATACCTCAGGCTTCTTTCCAAGTTTCTGTTCCAGGTATACTTGTTGCACACCAAACTACAGGATTCACATTGCACCCCTCCTGGTTAATTGATCTACCTTTTTAATGATAATGAAGGTGCACACAGCTCCTTGCAAGACTACTGTTGTTACATTATTATTGGATAGGAACTGTTGTGTTAATTTAAATAAACTACTTGAAGTAATGTATTTAAACAATGTTAAAATGTTTGCACTTATTAATTAAATGTCATTCTGAAGAAGTCTTGATATTAAAGAAGACGAAAGCGCTAAATAATACAAGAGTTGCTGGTGTTTTCCTTTGAATTCTTTTTTAAATGCTTTTGTGTCACAAAGTTCGTTCTTAATATATAAATATATTTAAAGAGATTAGCAACAAAAAGGTTGGCAGCATTATTTACATGCTCAGAGATAAAATCTCAGAGCATGCAAACAAAAAAACAATGATTGTTTAGGACTGCTTGCTTGTGGATTTTATTTTGTATTTGTGCATTAATTTAATCCTGGGTTTGGGGAATATGCCTTTTTCCTATCATTTTGTGATGTCAGAGTTGGTATATTTAATTATCGCTAGGGGTGTGGGGAACAGCCTCCCACAGGGTGTATGGGGGCCTGTTCTCCTTCAAAAACATTTTTTGGTTGCATGCTCTGAGATCTTGTATATAAGCACACAAATAATGCTGTCAACATTTTTATGTTCACAATTTTGTTAACTTTTTTGATGTTAACTTTTCCTTAAGCCTTTATGGGTAGACTTATATGTACATACATATATGCATGTGCGTGTATGTATGTGCTTGTGTGTGTGTGTGTGTGTGTGTGTGTGTGTGTGTGTGTGTGTGTGTGTGTGTGTGTGTGTGTGTGTGTGTATGTGCACGTGTGTGAGAGCCTCTGTGGAATACAACAATGTTTGATTTAAAGTACAGGAAGCATGCTATCCTGTAGGTTTAACTTGCAGTTTTGGGATGAATGACTGTCCCCAAAAGGTATTGGATGGGTTGTACAGGAAATCAAAAAGGATGCTTCATACTCATCAAATGATATATAAAAATCAATGCATACCAAGATTATATATTCCCCTTTCTGAAGGAGCTATGAGCCTCCTTGAAATTGATTACATGTATAGATCTACTGGGACTGCATACCTATCCGCTGACCTCACAAGATCCAACCATAGTGAAAGCTTTAAAACATGAGGAGAATAAGTCTAAGATGACTTCCCTGATTAGTTTAGCAGAAGCAGATCAATGTCATGTGGGAAAAGAAATCAAGCAGAAGTAGATAAAAATCAGGCAGCAACTGAATGTGCAAAAAGAAAAAAAAAACTAACAAAACAAACAACAACAAAAAAAAGAATATAAGGTGAAAAAAAAGCTAACAAAACAAACAACAACAAAAAAAAAAGAAAGAATATAAGGTGAAGGATCAGATTAGAAGGTAAGAAATGTGGGAAATGTATAAATATAGTTGTAAATATAGAACATTCCTGGCATAACCTGATGTTCAGGATCGAATGCAGGAATGATTAAGGAGAGGCGAATTTAAACCAAATGGTGAAAGGTTAATATTGGTGGCCAAAGATAGTAGACTATTGTGCACGTGAAAGAAACAGACAAATGCAGGCTTTGGAAACATTCACATATCTTGTTGCTAGAAACCCAAAAAAAGTGGAGAAATTAAAAAGTAAGTAAAGACAATGAATTCTGTGATGTGTAGAAGCCACAAGTCACATCTGTGTCACTGCTAGACAGGGGCACTTTAAACTAACCTTAAATGGGCTATCTTCTGTGACCTAATATACTGGGGCACAGTCATCTAATCTAAAAGGGTGGCGAAAGCCAAACACACTCTGGCTAGGCTTGTAAATGCCCTAGGGCAGATAGCCTAGTATCTACCTATGAACCTATGAACCTATGAAATCACTAAGTGACTTTTGTAAACCTGCGGTATAAGATATTTCTTATATTATGTAAACCAGAATTTGTATATTATATATACTTATTTGTTTTCTATTTTTTATTTTTATTTATTGGTAAATTTTCTTTATTTACTTCAGTGGAAAATGAGCTTAAGCAGGTTTTTATGAATGAGTTTTTTTCATAAAAGGATAGATTGGTATAATCATTAACATCTTCACTTCATAAACCAAATGTAGAGAATTTGATTCTAATACCACATTATAACAAGGGGCGGCCCGTGCTATTGGACTGCCGGACTGCAGCCCCCCCAGCTGTAAAAATAAAGAAATTAAAGAAGAAATTAAAGAAAATAAAAGATAAAAAAAATGAAAAAGTTTGCGGACTTTCGCACATGCACACTAGTCCGGACTGCTGCTGAGACAGTCTGGAGCATGCGCAGACTGTTTCAGCAGCAGTCTGGACTGGGAAACATGTAAGAGCAGAGATCCCAGAAGTCTATGCAGTTGTAACTGCATAGACTGTCGCTGGAAATGGATCAGACTCGGACTGCAACGTCAGCAGGCTGGAGTCTCGTCAGGGAAGACCATCTCGCGTGGTGGATGTGCTCCAACAGACATAATGCATGGGCAGGTTTGTAGTGCACTAATAGCTATGGATTTAATGGCACGGGATCTACATCACTCCACGTAAGAAGGTGGGGGGGTGTAAATGCCCAGTTG
This sequence comes from Protopterus annectens, assembly GCF_019279795.1. Taxonomy (NCBI): domain Eukaryota; kingdom Metazoa; phylum Chordata; order Ceratodontiformes; family Protopteridae; genus Protopterus; species Protopterus annectens. The sequence goes on from NC_056737.1 coordinate 1,021,464,117, forward strand.
CTATATACTGGTAGCTAGAACAAACTCATGGTGGTGTGGTAGGGAATACCTCAGGCTTGAACCCTGTACCTTGTATGCAGGTGTAAAGGACCTGAATTCCCTACCCACCACCATTTACAAAAAAATTGCAGATTTTTGCCTCATATTTGATGTGATCTGTTCCTCATAATATCTGTGGTTTCTAAATGCTGCAATGCTTGATATTTGATGGTGCAGTGGTAGCACTGTTGCCTCACAGCTGCAGGTTCTCAGGTTTGATTCTTGGCTGGGGTGCCTTCTGTGTGAGGTATGCATCTTCTCCCTGTGTTTGTGTGGGTTTGCTTTTGTGTCCTCCCATGTTACAAAAACATGTCTGCATTATTTCTTCCTGGGCCTCTGCTGAAAATTGTTTTTTTTGTTCCAAGTCAGATTGTCCTGATTAACAAATGTTAAATAAAATTGACAGGCATTTGAATTTCAGACTTCATGTTTCTGAATGTTTAATTCCTTACGTATTTGATGGTGCAGTGGTAGCATTGTTGCCTCACAGCTATAGGTTTTTCTGGTTTGAATCTTGGCTGGGGTGCCTTCTGTGTGGAGTCTGCATCTCATCCCTGTGTTTGTGTGGATTTGCTCTGGTGTCTTGCCATTTTACAAAGACATGTGTCTGCAGTATTTCTCCCTGGGCCTCTGCTGAAAATTGTTTTTGTTCTGTCAGAAGTAAAATTGACAGGCATTTGAATTTCAGACTTCATATTCTTCAGAAAATACATGGTAACACAACCTTTTATTCTAGCAATTTTCTAAGTTTATAAGATGAATATTTGAAATTTGTCCTTATTTTTGGGACTGTATTACCCCATTATTGGCTTTGTCCAGGTTTTTTGTGCTAAGGTTGACAGCTATGGCAAGAACTGAATTCACTGAATATGCTTGAGGGCTGTATTCCCTCATTACTGGGTTTGTCCAGGTGTTTTGTGCTAAGAGGCTGACAGCTATGGTGAGAACTGAATTCATTAAATGACAGCCATTTAAGTTTGTCTTCCGCTCTTTCATAAAGCAGCTGATCTGGCGTAGTGGTATGTTGCTCTGACTGTTTTGCACAGGGACCTTGGCAGTAAAATGTATTGTGGTAACATGCATTTTTCTTTCACAAAGCAGCTGATTTGGCATAGTGGTATGTTGTTCTGACTCTTTTGCACAGGGAACTTGGCAGTAAAATGTATGGTGGTAACGCAGCATTTTATTCTAGCAACTTTCCAAGATTATACAAGCAATGTTTAATGTGTCCCTGGTTTTTGGGCTTTTGACCACCCCCAATAAATTTGGCTTTTTCCAGATTTCTTGTGCTGCGAAGTTGAGATGCAGTTGACTATTGAGTAGATTTTATAAGTAGCTGAGAGCTGCAGGGGAAGAGAAGTTTAGTGCTGCTTATGCTAAGTCAGCTTGCATTGTTAATAGCACAATAGGTTGTGTACTTGCTTTTGATGCAGAAGGTTGTTGGTTCTACTCCCACAAGGGGTGAATGCTGCCGTACTAATATACTAACTATGAGCCTGTTATCAGTTTGCCATCCATTTCCTATTGCAATATTACTAGCTTATCATTTTTAATGTAATATAGGCAATTTATTCCTCAGGGGCATCAGACACTATTTTTCAATGAAACCATGAAATATAAAGGTGTTTGCTAGCAGCAACCTCTTCATTAGTTACAGATTTATTGAACGTGGAATTATCTAGATGACTTTTTTACTTCTTCATAGATTGTGCATATTTACTGATAATGGTGGACGGTAGAATTGTGCATATTTACTGATAATGGTGGACTGTAGAATTGTGCATATTTACTGATAATGGTGGACTGTAGAAGTTTGAGTAGACTTTTATGATGGAAATGTTCTGAACTGGGCAGTTTTGTCATTATGGGTGCATGCATTTTGTTTCATTGTTTACTGGAAAGATGTTCTGAATTGGGCAGTTTTGTCATTATTGGTGCATATGTTTTGTTTCATAGTTTACTGGAAAAATGTTCAAAACAATAGGAAGGTGTATCAAAGAGCACAGGTATGTTTCATATGCAAGGGGCCTATGATTTGAAAACAGCCCAGAATTAATATTTATCTGCCACTGGTAAAATGTATTTTCTTTGAATGTGGGTTTCAATGCTGTTTCAATGAATGTGAGTTTCAAGGGCAGAGAAGTTTTAATGCTAAGTTTGTTTAGCATACATCTTAGTGTTTGTGCTGCAAAATGCAAAATAAAACTTTCAAATGAAGTCCAAATCATCATAGAAGTAAATCAGTATGCACATTAGTGTTTATGGTAAATGGAGTGAAATAGCTAAGTAATGGATCATTGGAATGGCTGCAGGAGGAGGCTCCATTCGACCATGATTTTGTGAGGGGGAAGGGCGGCAAACTTAAAGACAGCCCCAGCTGAACTATACCTCCCAAATGTCCAGATTTTCAAAGAATGAATAGATTTTTGCTTCTTATTATTTGGTTTGTTCCTCATAAAATTTGTGGTTTTCTGGCAAATCATTTAGGAATTAAGTCACTAAATAATGACACACTGAGTTTCAGACTTCATAACCTTCAGAAAAATGCATGCTAAAGTAAAACCTGTTGTTCTATCAACTGTCTCAGTTTATACAAGAGCAATTTTTAGTACTGTTTATATGTTTCCCCCAATATAGTTGACCTTGTCCAGATTTATTGCATTAACAGGTTGAGAGGTACATGCAAATAAATTGCTTTATAGAATTAGGCATATCCAAACCTCTCAACTGTCCCTGATTTTGGCTCAAAATGTTGCTCTTCCCCCTAATAATCCCTCCGCAAAATAGCAATTTTGGAAGAAAACATGGAGGGTTTACAATTAAGAAATAACTGTAATAATCAGAGTTATAGATTACTTTTATTTCAGAAATGCATGTAGATTCTTTTATTTTGTCAGCTGCTCAAGTTAGCAGTACTAATATTAAAGTGTCCCTTCTCTTGACAGGTTCCCAGCTGTATTGTGTGGCTATTTTATATTTTTATATCACATTTTTGGTCCATTTTTCATAAAATTCTGTTTTTTTTTTTGGCAAATTAGTGACAAATCATTAAAGACTGAAGTTAGAAAATAATGACAGACATTTGAGTTTCAGATTTCATACCATTCAGAAAATTCATACTAATGCAAGACCTATTCTATTATTTTTCTAAGTTTATAAGAGCAACATTTAAAAATTGTCCGTATTTGTGGGCCTTTGTCCTACTTCTTTGTATGGCTTTGTCCAGATTTCTTGCTCTGAGGTTGAGAGGTATGACAAATGTGTCAAGGCCATCACAGTCAGTCAGAGACATTTCAAATTGTGAGATACTTGTTGCACGCCCACTCCCCCATGTAGTGACTCTGGATGTGTCAAAGCAAGGCAAGGAGTAGTTATGCAGTGTAAATGTGCAGAGTATCCCCCCATCCAAGGTAGACACAAGTACTAGAGTGGCTTTTCATCTGTCCTTGATTTTTGCAGAATGGTCTGGTTTCTGTCATATTTTTGTACTGTTGATTTATGCTTATTACTCAAAGTGCCTGTTGCTCTGTGTTTAAGTAGCAATACTTTAATGACCATCGGGTAAGCTTGGCTGAGATCGTAAGATGCAAGTAAGCTTTAAGAAGCATACTGTTAAAGAATTGCCAACATTGAAAGTCTTTCTGTTGTTGCCATGTAGAGAATACTTAACTAGATAATGTATAAGCCTTGGGTATTGAAATGCATATGACAGTATTTGTAAAAAAGGACAGGAGTACATTATTTTAAGAAGCTCATTACACTTGGAGACTTCCGGTCATCTCTGCAGGCTTTACCCGTAAACTAAACAGAATGCCGATCGTGTGGTCCATAACATGTACAGTAATCCTTTTAAGCAATGTATCTTGGGCTTATTTCCTGTTTGCTTTTCATTTTTTACTTTGATCATGTTTTCCCCATGAAACATGTAGATAGTTGTCAGGCAGCAGGTCTTTTTTTGGATAAGAAACATTTTTACAAGTGGGGGCATCGGAGATTTCTACTTTCAGCATGTTACTTGGTACTTTAATAAAGCTGAATATAAATTATAATTAGAACTGCAGTGCAAGAAGTGGTTTGAGTTAAGTGCTGCTTGTTTTTCTTATACTTGACTGGCATTCCATTAATGTATTTAAAAAGAAACTTATTTTTTCATGCCTCACAACCTTTTTGTTTCCATCTAGATATTAAGTAAGCTGTCATGCAGCCAATGCATTGAAATATTTTTATTCTTCTACACTTCATTTTGTCTTGATTGGACTCTCATAATGACGGTTTGGCACCCAGGGCAGTGTATTTAGTTAGTTTTTGTGGTTTTGAGCATAGCCCCGCCCCTTTCTAGTTGACCACACCCTTTCCCATTGACCCCACCCATTCAGCAGCCCCCCTTTGATTTGAAGTCACCAGCCGCCACTGATTATAACCTAAGCTTGAAATGGCCCTTCAGGGCAGTTAGCTTAGTATTCACCTAAAAAAATGCTAAGATAACTGTATCTTATTTTATGTTATGTCTGTATGTATTTATATATGGACTGTGTTAGTACTTTCACAAGTATTATTCTGATATCTATCTATTTATCTATCTATCTATCTATCTATCTATCTATATAAAGAAGCACTACAAAATCCTGAAAGCCCAAAATCCTGAAACCCAAAATCCTGAGACCAAAATCTTGAAAGTTCAAAATACTGAAAACTCAAAATATTGACTCTCATAATACTGAAAACACACAGGATACCAACAATTACTATATTCCAGCACAAGTACATACAGAAACAAATAAAAGGCAAACCATATTACTCTTATACAAGTATAAGCAGGGGGCCAAGGCCCCCGTGCACCCCCTCACTGGTGGTGCATGGGGTTTTGCCCCCTTGCTTATAGTTGAAGGGTAATATGTTTTTGTATGTACTTGTGCTGGTATATAATAAGTGTTGGTATCCTGTGTGTTTTCAGTATTATGAGATTCAGTATTTTGAGTTTGCAGTATTTTGAACTTTCAAGATTTTGGTCTCAGATTTTGGGTTTCAGAATTTGGTAGCACTCCTATATATATATATATATATATATATATATATATATATATATATATATAAATATATAGATATATAGATATATATATATATATATATATATATATATATATATATATATATATATGTGTGTGTATATACACACACACACACACACACACACACACACACACACACCTATATCTATATCTATATATATATATATATATATATATATATATATATATATATATATATATATAGGTTTACTATCAAATGGGCAGTCTGAAACACCCCATTCGATAGTATTGAATGACTGAACATAGAAATGTAGAAATGCACAACAGTGAATGCACTCTAGCATTCGCTGTTGTGACTTTCTATATTTTAATGCAGATCGGACTGTGGTGGAGAATGGGAAATGTACCCTTTCCCTCACTGTAGTGCGACCTCTTAGTTTGTATATATAAGTAGCAGGGGATGTGGCGGGTGCAGGAATGGTCTTTTCTGTGGGTTGCTCAGTGCGCAGAGTTGTGGAAATGTGGTGAATGTTCGAATTATGTTGAATTCGAACATTCAGCACTTCCGCATTCAAAGTTTTTCACGTTCAGTTTTCCCATATTCACCCATATGGTTTGCACAAACGTTAACACGTATATTGCAGGATCACATAAATGATAGTAAACCATATATATGCATATATATATATATATATATATATATATATATATATATATATATATATATATATATATATATATACAGGTTCATAGGTAGGTACTACGTTATTGGCCCTAGGGCCTATATAAGCCTAGAAAAAAGGTACCCAGGCTTTTGCCAGCCAAGAAAATTATTTTCCTGTGCCCCTGTCAAGCAGAACCACAGAAGTGATCCCCAGGGTGAATTTCCTATTACCCATCCAATCATCAAGATTTTTCTTGAAGAGTGCTAATGAGGAGCTTTGTTTGACATAGATAGGTAGTCTGTTCCAGAGTATGGGAAGTCTCTGGGACAGGAATCTATCCCTCCAGCATGTTCTGTTTATTGTGGTGACAAGGTTTAGGTCCCTAGACCGTGTAGCTCAGAGGGATTGGGATTTCTTTAAGTGGAGCATGTCCAACAGCTCTGGGTTTGACTTAGCTTTGTTTGTTAGGCAGAGATCATGTCTGAGTAGGCGAAATGCAATGGAGTAAAGCTGGAGTTTTTTGAGTCGGTCTGCGTAAGGCATCTGTTTGAGGCCAGTAATCCTCTTTGTGAGGTATTTTTGCAGCCTTTCCATTATTGTAGATGTCTTGCGAGGTACATACAAAAAGAGGCGTTGTACTCTATAATGGGTCGAATGAGTGATGAGTAGAGGGGAACAATGACCTCTTTTTTTCTGGATGAGAAACCTTTTGTGATGAAGGATTTCCTGACCACTGTGGCGATGTGATTATAAAAGGAGAGACTACTGTCCACCTGTGTCCCAAGGTGTCTTATCACACTTTCGGTGTTAAGTAGACTACTACCTATATGGTAGTTTATGGGTGCAGAGTTTTTACCAAAGGGGATGACAAGGCACTTTTTGGAATTGAGCTTGAGACCATGGCTTTGACACCAGGCATCTGTCTCAGTGAGGCCCTATTGTAGGATGTCCACATCATTAGGAGTTTTGATTATGGCTCCTAGTTTGCAGTCATCTGTGACTTTAGTTAGCCAAAGACTTTCTGTTTAGGCATGTATTTCGGAGAAGTAGATACCAAACAGGACAGGACCCAGGACTGAACCCTGTGGTACTCCACTTGTCACTGGTCTGAAGTCTGATTTGGAGTCTGCTACTTTCACAGTGTGGGTTCTGTCAGTGAGACAGTTGGCAACCCATCTTGTGACATAGGGATTTATACCTAGTTTAGTGAGTTTATCTATAATTCCAGTGTGGGGGATGGTGTTGAACGCCTTGGCAAGATCTAGATAGGCTGGGTGAACCACCTTACCCTCATCTATGGCTTTGGTGACTACTTCAAAGAAGTCTATCAGGTTTAGGAGACATGATCTGCCTTTTACAAACCTGAACGGTGTGGGGTCCAGAGTTTGGAGATCTCCAATGCTTTGTTTATGAGTTCCATGATGACACGTTCCATGGCCTTGCAGAACAAGCTCATCAGGCTAATGGGGTGGTAGTTCCCAGGGTCTGTTGTGGCCCCCCCTTTGTGAAGTGGGATAACCACCACGGTGTGCCATTCAATGGGCACAAAGCCTGAGGTGAGGCTATGACTGAACATGGTACTTAGGTGGGGTGCCAGTTCATTCTGTAATTCATGTAGAACACAGCCTGGGATTTTGTCAGGTCCCATGGATGCTGTGTTACTGGCTTTGGAGAGTGAGGTTTTTACCTGTGCAGCCATAATTACAGGAACTTTGCATTCTTCCAGTATAAAGATGGGCCCTTTAGGGGGTGAGAGGGGGGTAAAGTTAGCACAGAACCTGTCTGCCAGGATGTTGGCAATATCAGTTGGTTCTGTATATTTAGTGTCATTGTGCTGTAACTCAGAGCAGATCTGAGTGTTGCCATTGAGATTCTTGACGTAGCTATAGAATGCTTTGTGGTTGTCTTTAGAATCAGTGGCAATTTTGTTTTCATAACTAGCTTTGGATGATTTTATGAGGGATCTCAGCTTCTTACTGAGGCTGACCAGGGAGTTCCTCCAATCATGGATTTTTCTCTTTTTTGCAACAGTTTCTTTCTTCTGATGTAGAGATTGTTTATGGCAGAAGACCACCAGACTGGCTTCCTTTTTGGAGGATAGCATCTTGGTTCTGTTAGGGATAGCACGATCCATACACTCGTGTAAGTGCTTATAAAGTGTATTTGTGTAGGATTCAGCTGTCGTACCTCGATTGTCCATCTGCATGGGGTGTTGTGAAGTATGCCACATCTGTCTTAAGAAGCGTGAAGTTGGCTTTGGAGAAAGTTTTTACGGTTGTTTTCCTAATGGGGGGTGGGAGTGGGATGTGCATGTCTAGGGTGATTAGCTTGTGGTCGGATCTGACCAACGAGGAGCTGACTTCTGGTGTGGAACACTGGTCACCCATGTTGGTGATGACCAGGTCTAGAATATTCCTGCCTCTGATGGGGGTGTGGATAAGTTGATCCAAGGCATTGGAATCGATGATTTCCAGAAAACATTGAGCAAAAGATTTGGTACATGAGTAGTTTTCCCAGTTAATGGTAGGGTAGTTGAAATCACCCATTATTAGAGTGTTGGGTTGTACCTTTATATTTTCCAGTGTATCAAGAAAAGAGGAGTGGGAATCCTGGGGAATGGTGAGGGGTCTGTAACAAGCTACAATCTGGTTTGCAGTTTTGCCCAGAGTTAGTTGAACTTGGATGATCTCGGATGCATTATGCTGAGCAACTAGCTTGGAGGTGTGGATATCCTTAATGAATATGGACACGCCTCCACCTTTAGTGATTCGGTCTGGGTTTGGTGGCCGAAAGGTGTGGTATGAATTATAGCCTGGTAATGTAGGGGTGTTCTCTGGAGCTTTGAACCAGGTCTCTGTCACTGCACAGATGTCAGTGTTCTCCATTTTAAGGAGTGTCTCGAGTGAGTGCATTTTGAGGTTTAGACTTCTAGCATTGAATAGAATTACCCTCAAATTTTGCTTGCTTGTGCCTGTTATGGTGGTGCATTTGTCATTTGAACCTTGCCTAATAAAGGCACTATAGGGGTAGCAAAAGTCTTAGCCAGTATCTGGAATCCCAGGAGCAACAGGTGCAGGCCATCTCTGGCAAAGCATCGTGGTCTGTCGATTATGTCATCCCAGGCAGACAGATACTGGATTCCCTTAGAATGACACCAGAAGCTTAGCCAATTGTTAAAGTCAATCATTTTGTCCTTGTACTGTGGCATCATTCTGGGTGATGGCAGGATGCTACTCAGGGCCAGGGTCATACTTGCCTGGGCTACAAGATCGGAGAGCTCCTCCATGTCTCTTTTCATGTAGTCCAAGAAGGTACATCTCAGGTCATTCACACCAACATGGACAATGACAGAGTCATATTTGTACTTGTTGTGGAGTGACCTGAGTGCATGGGTTATGTGGTGGATCCTGGCACTCGACAGGCAGCTGACAGTAACTTTTTTCTTGTTTAGCCTGGTGAGTGGAACATCAGTGTGCCTGACTATAGAGTCACCTATGACTAGAGTGTTGGGTACATTATGGCTTATGGGCTGTAGTTGAGTGGCACACTGAGTATGTGGGCTATGTGTCATTTGGGTTGTGTTGGGGGGGTGGAGGTTGCCTGCATTTCTGCTTTGGAGGTCTCTATTGTTTGGGCAGATTTTTACTGAGAGCCTCCATGAATGTAGGTGTGTGTTTTGTGCTTCTGTGTGTGTCTTTTGGTGGTGTAGGTTTTGAGGGACTATGTGATGAGTGTGGTGCGGTGCAAGTGTTTACCTTCTCCTCTTGACTGTCTAGTCCAGTCTTCGGTGAAGAGAGCTTTGCTTCTGGTTTGGCTATATAAGTGCATCTCTCACAGGTCGTAGTGTTGGGTGGTAGGAGGAGAGTGTTATCTGTGTACATGAGGCAATCGTTGCAGTGTCCCAAGATGCCTAGATTCATCAGGTAGTCAGGCGAATACACTGGGAGCTGACCTTTATTCATGCCTGAATAGGTGCTTATTTATTAAGTAATAAAAACTGTTTTCCTCTAGACAAGTGAGGAAAGTTGAGTGCTGTATTAATTTGTAACTTATTTAGTGCTTACAATGAGGTCTGAACAAGTGCTGAGCTCAAAGAAACAGATTTGAGTGCTAAAACTAAAAAGATGGCTAGTTGCAAGGGAAAATTTGAACAGCAGACTTTATGGTGCCAGGAATAGTTTAACCCTAGTTAAGTGGGAGTGGGGGGGGCTCAGGAGCTCACAAGCAATCCTGGACATAGCAAATCCATATCTGGACAAGACCTGCCACAGGAAAGGGGGGAAGCAAGCTTAGAATTTTTTTTCCCAGTAAAGTGGAAATGGAGAAAACTGGAACAGAAGATAATTCAAAGTTAAGAATCTGAGTGGGTTGGCCTTCACAAATGTTCTCTGTTAGATTGAATGAACTAATGACACTAGACCGGGAGGAGTTTCACAGATCAAATATACAGTATGGGTGGGCAACTGCAAAGCCACCAAGTATAAGAACACCACAACACTAGGAAGGGTGGGTGGGAAAAATTACAGTTCCTAGCTGTAGCCACTAAATGAAAGTTTTAAACATATCAAGGAGCAGACTCTAGAGAATGCTTTTAACTGTAAACAGACAATTATAGTAATGCACACTATTACAGTTCCTAGCTGTAGAACACAGAAACCTCAAAAAATCAAAAATGCACAGAAAAGCTTGGATAGAGCACTCACAAACCGAAAATACAACTCTCAGTATGAAAAAGCAGTTTACAGTTAAGTAATTCAGTAAACATGCAATTAGAGTAATGAAACAGTATCTAGCAATGAAAAATACAGTTAAAACAGTATAAAACAGTACATAAATGCAGTGAAACAATAAAAAAGCTTTATAACAGTGCAAAATGTAGTAGATCAACTGTATAGCACAATTATAATTGTTTCAGAAGTGCAGTTCAGTGAAATAAGTGTAAGAAATAACTTATCCTGCTCTTGGAATCTTAAGGAATTTCCACTTATGCAATGCAGTCCAGAGCCTGACAAATCAAGCAGAACCTTTATAAGACACAGGGTTTATATAGCAGTAAGAATGGAGGAGTTGGAAGATCAGATTACTACTCAGCCCCTGCTATTACCCAATCACTCGTACTACAGAAGGTCAGGAGGCCTTGTTACTCTCAATAATAATGAAGACAGACTATCAGCAGAAAATGGCTGCCAGAAACACAGGAAACTCAAACAAAACTTCCAGCCTAGACAACAGGCCTCTGTCAAGATTATACCACCTGTGTAGAACACAGACACCTCACTTTAAAAGCATAGAAAGAACACCCACAAAGAGAAAAATACAAGTCTCAGTATGAAAAAGCAGTTTACAATTTAGTAATTTAAATAAAAAATGCAATTATACTAATGCACACCATTACAGTTCCTAGCTGTAGCCACTAAACAAAAGCTTTAAACAGATCAAGGAGCAAGCAGACTCTAGAGAATGCTTTTAACTGTAAACAGACAATTATAGTAATGCACACTATTACAGTTCCTAGCTGTAGAACACAACAACCTCAAAAAAATCAAAAATACACAGAAAAGCTCAGATAGAGCACTCACAAACAGAAAATGCAACTCTCAGTATGAAAAAGCAGTTTACAGTTAAGTAATTCAGTAAACATGCAATCAGAGTAATGAAACAGTATCTAACAGTGAAAATACAGTTAAAACAGTATAAAACAGTACATAAATGCAGTGAAACAATAAAATAGTATTAACAATAGTATTAACAAATAGTATTAACAAAGGAAAATTCATTGGATTTAATAACATGAAAACAAAAGGAAAAATGTCCTCATAGGGAACAGCCTCGCTACAGCTACAGCCTTTCATCAATATTTTTTGTTGAAATACTCCCAAATGCGCTGAGTGACCACTCACCCATTAAATCCATTTGGCCTTTAGGAACATATCAAAACCTCCTCAAATAATTGAAAGATCTTTCTCTAATAATAATCTACCAAATTTCAACACCATACTCAATGCTTTAGATTATACTCCCCTGTATGGTGTGTCTGAACACCCCTCTGTTTAAAGAATTGTTCAACACAAAGCTGACCACATTTCAGGATACACTGTACCCTTTACAGAAAGAAGGTTTAGATCACAGAGTTTCCCATGGTTTTCAGTGGATATTAAAAACAAAATTAAAGCCAGAGACTCAGCTTGAAACTACTTGAAAATGAACCCCAATAATACAGAACTACACCAAACGTTTCTGAGTTTAAAGAAAGAAACAAGAATTGCAACACATAATGTAAATACTCTGTAAACTTAGACATAAGCAATAAGTAAATTGATCTAGACCCAATCAGTTTTGGAAATAAATAAAATGGCAGCACAGTATTGCAGTGGTTAACGTTATTATCTCATAGCAAGAGGTTCTGTGGTTTGATTTTTGGCTGGGGTGCCTTCTGTGCAGTCTGCATGTCCTCCATGTATTCACGCGGGTTTCCTCCAGGTACTAAGTTTTCCATCCACATTCCAAAGACATGCATCTGGAGTGTTTCTTCCCAGGCCTCTGCTGAAAATAGGCTCTTTCCTAGTCAGACTTTCCCGGTCAACAAATGTTAAAAGTAAAAAAAAAAAATGCTTAACAGGGACATTAAATAACTCTTCAGCTATCAAGAATGAACCATTGACATTGAATAACTCCTCATTTACTAATTATTATGCCCATTGTTTGCTGTCCACCATAACCAACATAACTAAAGACTTTCCGAAACTTTACTCCCATGCAAATGAAGAACAAGAACCTTCATTCCCTGAGCTTTACCATCTAGCCTTTTATGCAGCAACCTTTCACTTAAGGAGTTTAAACAAAGAAACAAAAATTGCAACAAATGCAGAAAAAAATTGTACCTTAGACAGAAACAGGAAACAAACTTGTCTAGACCCAATCATTTTTGGAAAGGAAAAACGTGCTTAACAGAGAAATTAAATATCTCTTCAGCTACCAAGAGTGAACCAATAACATTGAATAACTCTCCCTTTGATAATTATTGGGCCCACTTTTTGCAGATCACCATAATGAACATGACTAAAGCCTTTCCAAAACGTTTCTCCCCCACCAATGAAGAACAAGGACCTTCATTTCCTGAGCTTTACTTATAGCCCCTTATGTACAGACCTTTTACCTCACTAAAATGTCAGTAAAACAGACTAATTCCCTAATTCCCAAACTCAACAGTTGAGGATCTAAATCTAGCAATCTTCATCTCACCTTCCTAAGGCTTGCAGCTAAAAAAAAATCACTAAACCCCTTACTCATATCTTTAACAACTTTCTCACCTCAGGCACTTTCCCACCAGTCTTCCAATATACAGTTATACTCCTCTGTCTAAAGTCACTTCTCCTAATGGGAGGAAGCAGTGTAGACCTATTTCTACCATGTGTGCTATTACCAAAATATTTGAAAAACTTTTATACAAGCAACTGCTATGGTGTGTTATATGATTCACAGTATAGCTTTCACAATGCCTTCAGTACTTTTACTGCCCTGATAATGGTCACTGATACTATTTATTTATTATTTGTTGACCAGGAAAGTCCAACTAGGACAGAGCCTATTTTCAGTGGAGGACCGGGGAGAAATGGTCCAGATGCATGTCTTTGGAATGTGGGAGGAAACCGAAGTATATGGAGGAAACCCACACAAATGCAACGAGGACATGCAGACTCGACACAGAAGGTACCCCGGCCAAGAATTGAACCAGAGAACCTCTTGCTGTGAGTTGGCAACATTAACCGCTGCAACACTGCACCACCCAATTATTGCAACCCAAATGAAGTACTTATTACTGCAGGTCTCTTTGTTGACATGACAAGGGCTTTTGAGTCTGTCAACCCTTCTTCTCAACGATCGCAAAAGACTCAGCGTTGGCGATAACACTGTTTGCTGGTTTTGCAGTACCTCAAACACAGAGCCTTCTAAGTCCATAGCAATCTATCCTCCTCTACTGCTGGGAAACGTAATACAGGTATACCCCAAGGGTCTGTGCTAGGCCCCTTACTCATTGCTATCTGTATGAATGATCCCCCCTAGAATTGTCAAATCACAAATTAATAATTTAGGCAGATGATATGCAGCTCCTGCAATCCAGTACTAACCACTGACCAGCAAACCATGTTAAAAGACAATTTCACTCAGTTATTCACATGGTCCACTATTAACAACCTACTAGTTAATGATAAGAAAACCAATGTCATGGTCTTTACTTCAGCCAAATAAGTGCCCACTATTGCTCTGTTCTCTAAACAGATCTTAAAGATAATGTCTAAAGGCATAAAATACACTTTTTGTGTGAGTGCTTTTGGCAGCCTTTAAACAAATATTATGTTTTTAAGATTGCTTCCAAACATGGAAGACTAAATATAGTGAGTGGAGTTTACAGCATTAATATTCATGGGAGGGCAGGGGGTGGTTACATCACTCTGTATTCCAGCCCTAGTTATGTTGGATTAGAGTAGAAAAGTAAGCAATTGTAAATTAGTTATGTAATTGCCAAACTGTTAAATTAACTGATTATGTGTAGATTAGGGATTTGGGTATCCCAGTGCACTCATCTCTCTGGTGAGCACAATTAATTAGTCATGAGAGGGTGTTGCAGAATTATCAGAGATATCCTGTGCAGTGCTGCAGGTAGGGATAAAAATGTCACACAGCAAACCACAACAACGCAACAGCTGTAAACTAGTAACTAACCCAAGAACTCCAGCTAGGATGCTAAGAATGACAGCCACTCTGCAGAATTTAAAAAGAACCAAATGGCTGCTCTGTTTAAAACATGTACTTTATTCAAGAACAACTCCGAATAACAAAATAAACCTGAGCACTTTGTCCATTACAAATGGGACTTCATCAGACTTTGAAATAATCTAGCAACAAGTTCCTTTTAAAACCTCATTAACCAATCAGATTAACACTCCCTATTGGATAAATGTCAGAGAAGGAGCTGATACATTGTAAAATGTAGAACCTTAAAGTCACAGTAATAAAATGAACTGAAAAAAGCAGTTCAGACCTAACAAAGATACAAAAAATGTTTTTAAAATCAAGTAAAATAATTTAATCATCAAGGTAGATAAAAATATAGTAATGCATTTGTAAGAACTTAGGGCTTCCTAATTAAAACAAAACAGCTAAATACAACCCGTTGCCATCATAAAAAAAAAGAAAACTAATAAAACTGGTCACTATTTAGCATGTATCAACTTAACACATTCACCTTGTCCTTTAAAATACTAACAATAGATACTGAATCATTAAGACCTAGGGGGGTGACATGCATTTAATCACAACTGCCAGATCAGTTCCTTCACTTCTAACTTATTGTCATCATCACCCCCTCTTACAGATCAGAAAACATGATCTGTAACAAAAAATGGGAATTTTCTGCAATTCAAACACCCAATAGAATGTTTTTACAGACATTTGTAGGATTGTGTTTTGTAATATCATAGAGGTGTTTCCTCATATGATCCTTCAGTTTATGAATCAGAATTAGACTCAAAATCAGAAATACTTTCTTGATCCCGCAGGAAATTACAACTGCACAGATAAACATAGACACAAACATAGACCATAACACAAATGTTACATAATTAGATATGTCAGATACTATACTCACTTATGTTACCCAACATATATAGCAGCAATGCCTGACATAGATACACTGTTTACTATAGTCAAAGCATTAGATGAATTTGATACCACATATAGTAGTGACATGAAAGGGTCAGCCTATTATGTTAATTACCACACACTAGAGCATGGGGTATTGTACATTATGATTTCTTAACTAAGGTATACCATATTGCGCAGTGGATAATTGCATTAATGATCAATATTGCACTGAAAAAGAGTTAAGAGAGAGATTAAAAGGTTGGAGAAAAACGAAAAACATGGGTAAGAGATTAAGAGCCATTATAGAGTATGATGGCTCTGGGCAGGAAGGATTTCCTCTAACATTCAGTGGAGCAATTTATGCCCAGTGGTCTCTTGCTAAAGGAACTTCTCTGTCCATCCACCACTCTGTTGAGTGGGTGGTCAATATTTTCCATGATCGACTTTAATCATGCTAACATTCTTCTCTCGGCCACGGTTTTGAGGGTGTCCAGTTCTTCTCCAACTACTGAACTAGCCTTCCTTTCAATTTATTGAGTCCGTTTGCCTCAACCTTCTTTATGCTACTACCCCAGCATGTCATTGCAAAGAAGATAGCACTTGTCACTCCAGTCTCATAGAACAACTGCAGCACAGTGTTGCCGACTGCAAAGCATCCGAGTCTTCGTTGTAAGTGCAGCCTACTCTGACCCTTTTTATATGCCACCTGCAAGTTTTTGGACCAGTCCAGCTTACTCTCCAGGTGCACCTGCAAATACTTGTAGTCCTGAACAATTTCCACTTCAATACCTCTAAATGACAGAGGGGTCACTGGGGGAAGAGATTGTGATCTCCCTGAATCTACTATGAGCTCCTTCATTTTACTGATGTTCAGCTGCAGCATTTTTCCCATTGTGCCAGAACTGCATCGGCATAAATGGGGCACAAGCTACCCCCATCACCACACCTGACATTTGGTGGAAAAAATGTTATGTTTTTAACTCTGAGTTCCTTTCTTTGATACACACATACTTTATATTCCTGGTTGATGTTCTTATTCTTTGGAAAGGCACTGCTGAGAAATTAAAATTATTTCTTGAATATTTAGAGAAGACCACTAGTTTTTTAAGATTTATGTTCCATTTTAATTATGATGAAATTAATTATTTGGATGCCGTTCTGGCAAAAACTTAGATGTTTTAATAGATTCACATCCAATATTTACGGAAAAACAACAGTTTTGAACTCCTTTTTACATTTTAACAGTTGTCATCCTTTCCATCAAAAGACGGGAATTGTCAAAGGACAAATAGTACCCTTCTCTAGGTTAACAAGTGATGATGAGAATTGTGAGAGAGAGATTCAACATTTATGGAATATGTTGAGGGACAGAGGTTATCTGGTCAATTTACTAACTACTGTAAAAGAAGAGGTGGTGAAGGGTAAGGTAACTATACATCTGATTACATTGTTATTAAAACTGGAGTTGTGCAAAAAACTAGCAGGATAGTACCATTTGTTATACCTTATAGCCAGGAAATTGCAGAATATGTATGTGTGTTTAGGCAAATTTGGAATGAAGTATTTCCAAGTGATATGGTAGAGCTGATAGGTAGACAACCTATGGTTGTTTATAACAGGGGCTCCAACATTAAAAATTTGTTAGAAAGAAGTTCTGATAAAGTGAATATTAACAGGATCCATCATATGGCTAAACCTGAAAGATGTAAATTTTGTAAGTTTGTATATGAGGGCCCATATATAGTAGTGGAGAACAACCCTCATGCTTTACTCTGTCCAGGTAAATGTTACTGTAATTCTACAGAGGTAGTTTATGTGGCCACCTGTGACAATTGTTCCACATTGTATTTAGGAAAGATGAATTGTAAACTGAAGGATTGTATGAGGAAACACCTCTATGATATAAAAAAACATAATCCTACAATTGTCTGTAAAAACATTATATTGGGTGTTTGAATTGCAGAAAATTCCCATTTTTTGTTACAGATTGTGTTTTCAGATCTGTAAGAGGAGGTGATGATGACAATAGGTTAGAGATGAAGGAGTTGATTTGGCAATTGTGATTAAATGCATGTCACAATGACTCAGTATCTGTTGTTTGTATTTTAAAGGAGAGGGTGAATGTGATAAGTTGATACATACTAAATAGTGGCCATAGGATCATAGGATCATGGGGGTTACTAGGATATTACCCTTGAGGCCCTTATAAGCCTAGCCAAGAGTTTAGCCCATGTTTACACAAATCAGTGCCCAATGCCCCTGTCAAGCAGGGGCATGGATGGAATCCCAGGGGTATATTTTTTGTTTCCCATCCAGTTATCCAGGTTGCACTTAAAAAGGGGTAAAGAGGTAAACTGCTTGATGTGAAGAGGGAGTCTACTCCATAGATGAAGGAGACTCTGGGAGACAAATCTGTCCTGCCAACAAGTCATGTTGATGTCACAGACCAGGTTGAGGCCGCACGTGTGGGTTACTCATGTGGAGCTTGACTTTCGGATATGCAGCAGTCCCATCAAGGTGGGGTCTAAGATCACCATGTATGCCTGACAGAGGTCACCTCTGAGGAGTCTGTATGAAACTGAGTAGAGGAACAGGGCTTTTAGCCTATCTATGTATGGTAGACGTTTGAGGCCCTGGATTCTCCTGCTGAGGAACCTCTGTGGTCTGTCCAGCTGCTGCATGTGCTTTGCGAAGTACATGCCGAAAGGTGCATTGTACTCAGTAATGGGCCTTATAAGCGAAGAATACAGGGATGTTATGACCTCCTTGTTCTTGGATGAGATACCCTTACTTATGAGGTGGGCCATGTAGAAGTCTTTCTATACCACGGAAGCAACATGGTGGTCAAAAGTCAGGTTGCTATCAACCTGGGTGCCCAAATCCCTCAAGACTGATTGAGTGCTTAGGACATTCTTATTAATGTGATCATTTGTGGGGATGTCACTGTCCCCAAAGGGGATGATGATGATGCATTTTTTGGTATTCAGCTTGAGGCCATGTTTCTGGCACCAGTCATTTGTCTGAGTGAGACCATCTTGGAGGATGTCCACATCACTAGGGGAATTGATGACAGCACCCAGTTTGCAGTCATCTGCAAACTTGGTCAGCCATAGCCAACTGGCCTTGGCCTGCACCTCAGAAAAGTAGATCCCGAATAACAGAAGCCCCAAGATGGAACTCTGGGATACGCAGCTTGTTACAAGTCTACTTCCTGAGGTGGCTTTCCCTATTTTGACTACGTGGGTTCTATCAGTGAGTCAGTTTACTACCCATCTGGTAACATATTGATTGATGCCTAGGTGAGAAAGGTTATCTATTATGCCTGAGTGGGAAATAGTGTCAAAGGCTTTGGCCAGGTCAAGGTAGTCAGTGTGCACAGTCTCCCCCTCATCCATGGCTTTGGTGACTGTCTCAAAGAAGTCAACCAAATTTAGCAGACATGACTTCCTCTTGACAAAGCCAAACTCTGTGGGATCAAGTGTTTGGAGTTTGCCAATGTCCTTGTTAATGAGGTCCATAATAATCCATTCCATGGCCTTGCACATCAGGCTAGTTAGGCTGATGGGTCTATAATTTTCCATACTGGTGGATGCTCGACCTTTGTGTAAAGGGATGACAGTGGCTGTTATCCACTCAGCTGGGATGAAGCCAGAACTCAGGCTTTGGTTGAATAGGGTGGCTAATGGTGCTGCAAGTTCCTGCCTGAGTTCACGTAGAATGCAGCCTGGGATGTTATCGGGTCCTATGGAGGCTGTATTTTTTGCCTTTGAGAGAGCAGTGAGGACCTGTTCCTTAGATATAAGAGGAAGGGGGCAGGTACTGGGGATGTCCTGATTTACTGATGGGGGGGGGCAGATGAGTAAAGTTTTCACTGAATCTGTCAGCCAGCACATTTGCTATATTTACGACATTTGTATATGTGGTGTCCTTGATCTCCAGTTCTGAACAGATCTGGGTGCTTCCTTTGAGGTTAGGGACATATATGAAGAAGGCCTTATGATTGTCTCTAGTAGATGTGTCCAATTTACGCTCGAAGTTTGCTTTGGAGGATTCCACTAGTGGTCTTATTTGTTCAGGCTAAGGAGACATTGCTTCCAATTGGGCACCTGCTCCTTCTTGGTCTTGGTCAGTAATTTTTTTTCCTTCTGTTAGAGTTTATTTATTGCAGATGTCCACCAGACAGGTTTATTCTTCCTTGCGGAAGATGATTTAGTCCTGTCGAGTATTCCTGATTCCATGCATCTATATAAATGCTCGTACAGTTCTTTGTTGTAGTTTTGGATATTAGTGCCAGTTCCTACAGAGGGGGAGAAGGCTCTGAAGCTGTTTATACCATCACTCAGGAGGCTGTAATTAGTTCTGGAGATGTTTTTATGTCTGATCCTAGCTGGGGGGTGGGGGGTTGGGGGAGACGTTGATTTCAAAAGTGGCTGCTTTGTGGTCCGGTCTTACCAGGGAGGATGATACTATAGGTATGCTGCAGTGGTTACTCATGTTGGTTAATACTAACTCCAAGATATTATCACTCCCTGTGGGAGTATCGACTAGCTGTTCCAGGGCATTTACACTGACAAAATCAAGGAATCTCTGGGCATTTGTGTCTGGCATGAGTAGTTCTTCCAGTCTATGTTTGGGAAGTTAAAGTCACCCAGGAGCAGGGTAACGGGTTATATCTTAATAGATTCAAACAAGTCCAAATAGGCGGACTGGGCATCTTGAGTCAGATTTGGGGGCTGGTAGCTAACTATGATTTGAATAAGGGTCTTGTCAATGGTTAACTGCACCTGGAGTGTCTCCTGTGCTTCATACTGTTTGACCAGCCTGTAGGGGTGTGTGTGTGTGTGTGTGTGTGTGTGTGTGTGTGTGTGTGTGTGTGTGTGTGTGTGTATGTCTTTAATATATATTGAAACTCCACCTCCTTTGGCTTTACTGCCCACAGTTTGGGGTCTGAATGTATGATAGGATGAGTAACCAGGTAAGGCTGGGGTGCTCTCCGCTTTGAACCAGGTTTCTGTGGCTGCACAGATGTCAGCATTTTCCAGGGTTAGGAGTGCTTGCAATGAGTGCAGTTTCATGTTTAGACCCCTAACATTTAGCAGTATGACCTTTAATTTGTGTTTTGTTGAAATTTTTATGTTGGTAGTTTTAACCTCCTCACTTTTCCTAAAAAAAGGCACTATGGGGGAGGCAAGTGCCTTTGCCAGAAGCCTGAAGTCCAAGTGAGGCAGATGCAGGCCATCTCTGGCAAAGCATCATGGTCTGTCGATCATATCTTCCCAGGCTGTCAGGTACTGGATCCCCCTGGAATAACACTAGAAACTAAGCCAATTGTTAAAGTCAATCATTTTTTATTTGTATTGGGGCATCATTTTGGGTGTTGGCAGAATGCTGTTTAAGGCGAGGGACGTACCTGCCTGAGACATATAATCAGTGAGCTCAAGCATGTCTCTCTTCATATAGTCTAGAGAGGTATGAGCCACGTCATTCACACCAACATGGACTATGACAGAGTCATAACAGTACCTGTTGTTGAGAGACTTGAGTGCGTGTGTGATATGGCAGAGTCTGGCACCTGACAAATAACTAACCGTGACTTTCTCCATATCCAGTCTGGTGAGATGCACATCTGTGTGTCTCACAGTTTTATTAGTTTAGGTTTTTTACTAACTCTTTTATAAAAGTTTTTATGATGGCAATGGGGTGTATTCAATTGCTATGTTTAATTAGAACCCCTAAGTTTTTACCAATGCATTATTATATTTTTATCTACCTTGATGATAAAATGAATTTAGTTGATTTTAAAATAATTTTTTGTACTTAGGTCTGAACTGTTTTTCAGTGGATTTTTCTACTGTGACTTTAAGGTTCTACATTTTGCAATGTATTAGTTTCTTGTATGGACTTTATCCAATAGGGACTGTTATTTTTTACTAGGCAAAATCTTATTGGTTAGTGAGGTTTTAAAAGGAACTTGGAGCTACATTATTTCAAACTCTGATGAAGTCCCATTTGTAATGGATGAAAGTGTTCAGTTTCATGTTGCTATTTTGTGGTGTTTTTGAATAAAATACCCGTTTTAAACAGAGTAGCCATTTGGTTCTATTTTAATTCCACAGAATTGCTGTTGTTCTTAGTGCCCAAGCTGGACTTCTTAGGGATAAAGATGTTCCGCTGCCATTATTTGTAACAACTGCTAGGCCAATTGTGGAATTTTGTGGTTCTTTCTGCATCCTTAGCACTTCATAACTAAAGAAAATGGGATGCATTCAGAAGTCATTTAGTGAACAGTTAACAGGGTTGTCTAATCTGGCATATAAAAAGACACTTGAGCATTTGTCCTTATACTCTGCTGGGGATATATTATTGAGGGGTGATTTAACCTTGGTATTTAAAAGCTTAATTGATGAAAGGAAAGACACAACTTGTCCATTCTTCTTATCTTGACAAATGAACAACTAATCTGAAAATCTGAAAGATTTAATTCTGGTAAGATAGTACCTGAGTTGTCTGTGGACATCGATAGTATGGTGTATCCTTTCTCCCTCATTTGTAGGTTTAGGAAAGAAAACAGGGAGATGAGGGTGGCCTAATGGTTAAGGTGTTTACCTTACAAACACAAGGTACAGGGTTTGAATCTCACAGGGGATAACTGGCTAGGCTTAAAATGGCTTGCAAGGGCAGTTAGCCTAGTACTAACCTATGAACCTATGAATTGTTTAGCTTAAAGTAAACTTGGATAACACTTTAAGCTTAAAGAAGGATTAGTTCTCAAGGAAACCTTGTCTCTTTGTAAAATTAGGTAGGGTTGACTTACCATAAGAGACTGCAACTCAGATACCCTTCTTGCAGAAGTCAGAGCAATCAGAAAAATTGCTTTCTATGATAAGAACCTCAAGTCAACCAAGCCAGCTGCTTTAAATGAAACAAGCTCATAGGTAATTACTAAGCTAGCTGCCCCTGATGGCCATTATAATCCTAATCAATTTCAATTCCTAAGTGAGATTCAACCCCTTTATTGAATGTCTGTCAGGTAAAGACCTTAACCATTCAAATTCCCAACCCCATAAATCAGTTCATAATAGTTCAGGCAAATATTAGGAGAGCTATCTTTGTGGACCATTTTAAGCTTGATTAATTTTTCTTTAGTGAGAATCAAACCCTGTACCTCTTGTCTGTGAGGTAAACACCTTAACCATTGTGCAAACCTTCAACACTTAACTTGTCTAACAAAATTAAGATCCCAAGGAATGGTCACCAGTTTTCTAGGAAGCATCGTATGCAAAACCACTTTACAAGACTTCATTGAAAGAATCCATAGGCAGACATGCTGAAATGGCCAATAAAAGAACCTTGATGGAGGAATAAGAAAGTCCATAGAATAATAACTCAAACAAAGATGGGTGTTCATTATGCTTTTGGCACCAACTACAAAACAATTTCAGTTTGCTAGTGTATGATTTTCTAGTAGCAGGCTTTCTTGTTTTCTTTAGCACCTGCTGCATGTCTTCAGTAAACAAGTGCCTAAAGGGAATTAAGGTCCTATCATCCAGGCAGTCAACTGAAGTTGGTTGGGGTCAGGGTGTATCAAACACCCATGATCTTGTGCGAGTAGATTGAGTCTGTGAGGAAGCTTGTGGTAATTTCCTCTGGAAATTTCCAAAAGAAGGGAGAATTACTGTTGCCTAGGCCAGAAGAGAATTACCACAGAGATCTTGGGGATTGCTTCTGAATTTTCAGAAGTTTCCTGCAAATCAATGGAAAGGGTGGAAAAGCAAACAGGAGTATACCTGTTCAAGGAAAGTGAATGGCATCTGTCTTCCAGGCCTTCTTGTATGGATTTCTGGAGCAGAATCTTGCCAGATGATTTCTCAGAAAGGAAGCAAATAAGTCTACTTGAAGATCTCCCCAGAGAGGGATGAAATCTTGGAAGACCCCCAATCTAGTTTCCATTCATGAGGGTCTCTCCTTGTCATGTTCAGTTGTCTGCCACAAAGGTTTGCTCTTACAGAATGTGGGATACTGTGAAGCTATTTCCCAAGCAAACATGTCTAGTCTGCAAATGGGGTAAGACCAGGATTGTGGTATTGTCTGTAACAACTTCAGGAGGTCCCTGGGACCAAAGATAATTCAGATCAGAGTGCCTTGATAACGGCAAGTATCTCTTTTATATTTATATACTTGCATCTGTCCTTAGTGCTCCACATACCTTCCACTATTGTCCCTCCTGAAACTGCTTCCCAAGCACAGTCTGAGGCATCTGCTTTAACTGACTGCTTTCGAACAGGAAGGGCAAAGGGGGACTTGGATTTAAGGATATTTGCTGTCTCCACCAAATGGTTTCACTTCTGACAAACCCAAGCACTGGGATTTGAAAGGACAAGAATGTCGGTGCTGGGACCAAAGAAACTTCAGATACCATTGTATCTTTGTCATGCAGAGTCTTCCCAGGCAAATAATGAGTAACATTGTGTCTCTGTCATGCAGAGTCTTCCCAGGGGTATAATGACAATCACAGATATCATGAAACCCAAAATACTGAGGTATTTCCCTTTAAGTGACCAACGTATGACAGGAAAACCATAGAAACAGATCTAGATGAAGATGTAGTTTTTCCTGTGGAGGAAATGGTCTTTGAACTAAAGTGTCTAGCTGACACCAAAGGAACACAATTGTCTGTGAAGTAGTCAAAAAAGACTTTTGAATGTTTTGTTGGAGATCTAGCTCATATAAGATATCTCCCTTTCTCAAGCAAGAGATTACTGACACTTTGAAAAAGACTGCAAATATAAGCGTGTCATCTAAACATGGAAAATGATGGATATACTGTAGCTTGCAATGAGCTATAACTGGAGCTGGATCTTCTGTGAATGCTCTTGGTGCAGTGGATAGTCCAAAGGGTAAAACACAGAATGGATAATGTGATCCAGACACACAGAACCTTAAGAAATGCCTGAAGCCTGGATGAATATGAATGTGATGAGCATCTTTTAAATCAAGTTACTAGGAAACTTAAATGAGGAAGAAGAGGCACCAGGCCTGAAGTGGAGGAAGAAGAGGCACCAGGCCTGAAGTGGAGGAAGAAGAGGCACCAGGCCTGAAGTGAAGGAAGAAGAGGCACCAGGCCTGAAGTGGAGGAAGAAGAGGCACCAGTCATGAAGTGGAGGAAGAAGAGGCACCAGGCATGAAGTGGAGGAAGAAGAGGCACCAGGCCTGAAGTGGAGGAAGAAGAGGCACCAGGCCTGAAGTGGAGGAAGAAGAGGCACCAGGCCTGAAGTGGCAGCATTTTGAACCTGGACACTATTACAAACATGTTTAAGAAAGAAAGATCCAGAAATGGTCTCCAAGCATTTTCTATCCTTTTTTGGCACTAAAACATCTTTGAATAAAACACTTTTCCTACCTGGGAAGGAGGAACTGGTTCTATCAATCCCTGGGACATATAAGTGGTAAAGGACAGGTAGAAATAAGAGTCTTGTCTGATGTTTGACAGATTACCCCGTAGAAAGGAGGAACTTGCTCCCACTGACATTTGCAACCCTGTTGAATGATTTTCAGAAACCATTTGTTAGAAACTGTTACCAAAGGGAATTCTGACTTTCCTTAAGGGAAAAGGAACTGCCTACATGGTCCCTTAAATAGTTATTCTTATTAGTTGAGCTGTCATTGGTTTTGGTAGTGGGAAGTCTTATTGGGGACCTGGAGGAAGACCAGAGAGAAATCCAGACCCTGTACTGAACGTGTAACCTGTGTGCTCTTATGGGAAATTATGCTTGATGCAGAGAGCTGCATCTGGAAATACTGCATCTATCTATTTTTGTTCACCAAAAATCACTGCTCTGGCACTATTAAGGCTGTCCTTGTTAGATCCTCTTCAAATTCCTACTTCACCTTGTATATAAACCATCAACGTATACCATCAACGAGACGAGGAAAATTTCTGCAGTTTAATATTAAAATCCAAAGACAAAATCCATAGACCAAAAACGCATAGATTAAGCGCTTTCGTCTCCTTTACGGAGACTTCATCAGTCATTAATGGTATACATTGATGGTTTATATACAAGGTGAAGTAGGAATTTGAAGAGGATCTAACAAGGACAGCCTTAATAGTGCCGGAGCAGTGATTTTTGGTGTTTTGTGCTATTTTTGGTTGCTAGTTGCTTTATCTATTTTTGT
Organism: Protopterus annectens; assembly: GCF_019279795.1. NCBI lineage: Eukaryota > Metazoa > Chordata > Ceratodontiformes > Protopteridae > Protopterus > Protopterus annectens. The sequence goes on from NC_056737.1 coordinate 1,021,489,672, forward strand.
TCCAAGTGAACATCCCCCTCTAGTGTTAGCGGTGAGGATTCAGGCTCATTGATTACTGGCCCAGAGAGGGTACATCACAGCTTAACTTTTTCTTTTTAGGGCTGGAAGAAGGACCAATGGTGGGAATTACAGTTTCTTTCATGGCTAAGCAGAAAATGGTGCCTCTTTCCCAGGAAAATGAGCAGCAAAAGCAGGTAAAAATTTGAAGTCTTTAAAACTCAGTTTTTCTCAGGAAAACACAATTTAAAAAAAAATCACTTTAAAAACTTTTCCAGTGCTGCAAAGTAAAATAAATGCAATTTATCCACAGAAAAAATGTTTTAAATACTTAATCAACCTTTAAACTGACAGCATAAAACAGCGGTCCATTTAAAAGTGCAATACAGTCTTGTGACAATCCATTAAAACACAAACTCCTAATTTTAAAATAACTTTCCTGAACTGGAATGTGTCATCAAACAAATAATTTTTAAATAGGAAGTTTTTGTTTCCCCTGATGGAAACTTTTCTGCTAAGCAAAGCAACAGCACAAGCTGACTGTCTACCCTGGAAAGCCTCAGAGGAGCAAGATAATAATGCCCCCTTTGGCATGCATCTGTCCAGACACCTACAACAATTAGAACACCCATAGATATACCTTACTAAAAGGATGCAAGGCCTAAACAACATGTCCTACATGAATTGACTCAAAGCCCTGTCACTATATTCAGTATCCTGCAGACTGCTAAGAGGTGACCTGTGTCTGGAATACAAGGCATCCTCTGACCTATTAGTGATGGATTTACTTTACATCAGCAAGGAAAATGACATCAGAAATACTCCATCTAGGGATTTAAACCTCTTCTGCAAAATCAACAGAAGAATTTGGAGGAGCAGGTATATTTTTATTTAACATTGTTTAGCAGGAAAGTCCAACTTGGAATGAAGCCAATTTTCAGTGGAGGCCCAGGAAGAAATGATCCAAACGCTTGTCTTTGTAATGTGGGAGGAAACTGGAGCACCTGGAGGAAACCCTCACGAATGCAAGGAGGACATGCAGACTACACACAGAAGGTACTGCAGCCAAGAATCGAACTGAGAACCTCTTGCCAAAATTAACCACTACACCACTGTGCTGTCCCCTCACAGAGGATACCACTGCTGTGTAACAGACTGTCCATCCACATAAAAAAAATTCATCCCTGTCCACAGTCAAGCACAAATTAGATCTAAGTATGAGAACAGAAAATTTACCCAAGGACTGTCTCCTGTACTACTAATGGACAGAGGCACCTCCTAAATGCTTTATCCAATGCATGGGTTCTAAAATTATCTGTGATGCAATCCCAGTTATTCTCATTAAGGTTAATATATAATTATTGACCATGGGATGGGTAAGGCCAGTCTAACACCAAATGGGATTGATTATTTTTAGCACAGAAAGGGAAATTGGCTAGGTTTAAAATGACCCACAATGGCAACTAGCCTGGTACTTGTCTATGAACCTATGAACCTATAAGAACAGATTAATCTGAAAAAAAGATTGCCTTTTGTTTATTACACCTAATAATTAGTTATGTAATAGGATTTGTGCATTCACTTTACTTTATTAATCATTTATTTGCTGTATTGGTTCCCTGGCACATGGTCCTTCAGGATGGACCATATCACAAGGGCAGAATGCAACATTTAACACTGAGCAGCAAATTGGAACTAATGCATACAGTGAAATGAAAAACGTTTCAGCTGACAAAAATATATCTACATATAATGTAATATGTTTTTGTTGAAAAATTCTGATATGTTGTTTTATGTTAGAAACCCAGTAATGTACTGGAAGTATATCATTTTTTTTAAATGGAAAGCATTATTTTTTTTGTTGTAACACCATCATGATATAAATGCAGTGACTTTAATCATGCAATGGAAAGTAATTTACCCAAAGTGTTTAAAATATGTACAACAAAGTACAAAACGTAAGCAAGTATAATCAGTCCTTATATACAATCTATACGACAGAGTATATGGAGAAAACAAATATGACTAGTCCTTATATAAATTCTATAAGACAAAGTGTGCAGAGTAAGCAAATATGGTCAGTCCTGATATAAAATGACATGAAGGCTCAGGCCTTACAGAACGCTTCACATTGGACAGAGAGGCATTATGGCACATTTTGCACAGGATGAAATGAAAGTCGTTCTGAAAAATATAAATACAAATTGCTATGCCTATAGCACCTTCAGCTAGATTACAAGCCATGCTTGTGGAAATACTGTATTTTTTTATTTATTTTATAGTTTTACTCTTCACTGACTGGCTTAGGGTTACTAATCTGGAACAAACCCTTTTTGAGGGGAGACCCTAGGTAGTATTTATAATGACTAGGGAAAATTTAGCAAAGGCACCAGGGAAATTCCCATACATATTTTCTGTGGCTGAGCCAAAGGGCTGCTACAGAAAGATAGAGAAGACGGAGGAAAGAGACTGAGAAACATTGGAGAAGACACAGAGTAAATGGATAGAGAAGTCTAAAATAGGCAATTCTGCAAATGTTGCTAAATGTTGCTAAATGTTGCCATGCATTTGAATGTTACAAATACTGTGGAGGTGGATCTTCCACACTCTGAAGTTGCTGTTCTTCAGAGTGGTGGTTTGGAGATTGTTGGTTTACAGAAAGTTATGGATGGTAAAAGAACCAAAGGATGAATCTTTATCTTGGTGGGGGTCAGGAGAAGTGGATAAATGCTTTCCTGTTACAATGAATGATACCAGACAGGAACCAGATGCAGAGAGTGTTGGTGGAGAGCTGGAATTATTTTCAATTCACAAGGAGGAGAAAGGTTCCAGGAAGGTACTAGAAGCTACAGTGAAAGGGAAATGTTACCAAATAATCTCAGAAACTCCTGGGAGGTAAAAAAAAACATACAGTGGCTGAGAGAAGGGTAGACTAATTCAGCTGTATATGAAATATAAATCTAACATCCTGTAATGAGAATTCTGACTAGAAACATCAATTCTATTGATACATATGTTTTGGAGATTTTCTAGTGGCTCTGCTTGGTTTTTCTGTTATATATATGAGGATTCTGATTCATTTAGAGTCAGAACCCATTTGTGAAATAATATTTGAGGCTTTTGAACTGGCAGAAAGATTTCTGACTCTATGACAGAAACTCCTTCTATGAGCCATGAAGGGGGTATATACACCTGGGAAATACTGCTTTGCTCAGGAAAACGTGATGTGCAATTTAGTACTACAGATGTCAGTGAACAAGAGCCAATGGGAGTGCTTTGATCTGAAATACTGGATTATTTTTGAGATAAAAGATGACTGATTATAGACATTTATGAAATGGAACATTGGAGGTTTGGGGTTAATTTGGATGCAGTTGTTGGTTGAATGCTACATTTGTAAAGTCTTATTTTGTTAAATGGAAATAAAAATATGATAAGATAATGGACTAAATATAAACATACTTTTTCTGACATGCTGAAGGTCATCTGATACAAGTTTACCCCAGGAAAGATGGATATTGAGTGGAGAAGCTGGACATTTAATTAAAGATTGTAAAATGACATACAAAATGTTGGGGAGGCCACATTTGGTTTGACAGTGAATTATTGCTTTAATCTGCTTAAAATGATTAAGCAACTGTAGGGGCAGTATTGGACAAGATAATATTGATTTCGATAAAAAAAATATTACAAATAAACTGCACTAAGAGGAACAGGTAATCACACAAATTGGTCAAAAGTGAACACAGAATGGAAAGGATACTCAAGTATTTAAGGGGGGAAGTGTGGTGAGGCAGTATAACATGGAATGTTAAGATACGTCCAAAGTTCTATGCCAAGAGCAAAGTCACAAAAAAGTCAAAGGAGCAGGGCATGTGGAAGTGAAGACTACAAATGGAAAAAGGGCAATAAAAAGGAAGCTTTAGTTACGACAAAAGAAAGTTACGGAGAAAGAGAAATGAGAAACTGAAAGTTATTGCAATAAATGCAATTTCCATGAAGAATGAAGTTAGACATTTATTAGCCCTGAGATAGTATCAAGAGCAAAAAAAGTTGACATGATATGTTTACAGGATGATATGTTTTTGGTTAAGGTTAAAAGAAAATACCAGATGGAAAAGTTGTTGGGAAAGAGAATTGTATGCAGTTTAGGAAAAGGAGTAGCAGTGATCTGGTAAAGTAATATTACAGATCAGGACTTAAACCTGTTAGATATTATAACTTGTTATGTGTTTCCATCGGCCTGTCATAGGGCGTACACATTTTTAAACACACTCAGATAAATGTGTGTAACACTATATTTATTATTTTGATAGAGCATGTTTTTAACCATTACGGTTTTTAGGACACGCATACATTTATAATAGATTTTAGGCTGGTTTTAGTGAAATTCCTGCTAATACTTCACCACTAATTTTGTTGTTGTTGTTGTGACTTTCAGCTTTAGGGGTCCCTAATACCAGTTTTTAAATGGATTTTTAAATAGAACATTTTTTGTGTTTACTCATGGGTTAATGTTTTTGATTGTATTTAATTGCTCATGTGATTCCTGGTAGGTGTGGTTATTTGCTGAGAGAAGGTATTTAACTGATTTTGTCAATGTGTTTTTTGTCTGAAGAAGTGCAGGGACTGACCTACACGAAAGCTCTAACCTTACTTTATTAAACTACTGTATCATTACTTTTGATATTGCTTGGAGTGTACTTTGTCCGTTGCTTTTCTTGTTTTTCCTCAGTTTGTCTATTTCTTTTGGTTTGAATAGTTTACTTTATGGCAACGGGCATAACTTTTGGCACTCCATCCTTGTTTCTGGCTGAAACAATAGATTCTAATTCCTCACAGCATATTGGAGCTTTAACATGTTTAATTTTTGCTCTCAACTAGAAGATGTCTGAATTGGCTGCCATTGTGACTAACAACTCTTCCAATGCTCCTATTTCCAACAGCATCTTGGAAAATTATCCTATCTCCCCTTCAGCTATGGTAGTTCTGCTTCACTAAACTGAGATCACGGTGAGGAGAATTCCAACGTGCAAGGAGGATCCTTAGGTGTCAGAAACAACTCTAAACCAAAGGACTTGAACCAGATAGGTAATACTACTAATATACAGAATTTACATGCCTCTTATAATAGTGTATTACTTGTTGAATGTAACCTGCAACACTGGTTACAGCCTATGTCTGACTTGAACTTTAATAATTCAACCAATAATACTGCCTCCACTAGCACAGATTCTATCAGTATTTCCAGTAAACTTAAAAGTTTGGACTCTAAATCCTCTAAGTTAAAGAAATTACAGCTTGAGGTGGTTTACTTTTGTGAGTGTATACAAAAAAACATTGTTCTAAAGGGGCTAAGGACCTGGTGTTATCCTATTGGTCTTGTCCCTGATTCTCCATTTCATCAAGATCTGTTAAAGTTATTTAACATGCAGGGACTGCAATTGATGGAATGCTTTATTTCCCATTACAATATACAAATAGACTTGGAAAATCAAATAAATTCTTTGGATGCTGCTATTAAATCTGATCGAGATTTTATAAGCTATAAATATGACTATGAGCACATATTTACCAGCATGGACACTAAATTAGTCAAAATCAGGTCTGTTAAAATAAAAAAAAAATACATAGGGATGAAGCCGTTTACACTAATGGGACTGCATATCCACGTCCCTCTGATTCTCAGCAGTGGGGAGGGTTTCCTCTTGCTACCAATCCAGACAAAGTATCTAATGCTGATTCAGTAATGTCTGAATGTAACGAAGTTCCACATTACAACACTGCTGTTGAGCAGGTCAGCAACCCATCAACAACAGAAGGTCCTTGCTGCAGTGAGAGACTTCAAAATAATAGGAACAATGCCAATAATACTAATTTGTTCCAAAATGGGACTTATGTTCATCCTGAACGGTCTGAAAATTATCAGGATTTTCACAGGGTCTCCAATTATGCTCAGAGGAACTCGGCACAGCAAAAGAACAGAAAGAGGAACCGGAGAAATCAACGGCAGGCACATTGATGAAGCTCACTCAACCCTGCTGGTGAGTGTATGGATGTTTTGGACATTAATTACTTTTTTGATACTAATAATTTGTTGCCTGATAGTCCATCCACTTCTATTGATGAGCGCTTTGATAGTTATTCAAATATTAATTTTATTTCTGATGTTACTGAACAGGTTAATTTTTAACAGCACCAACGATTTTAACATATTTAACTATTCTACCTTTCCTGTTAGTATTGAATTGGCCAATGTGTTGGCAAGGGGCTTAACTTTTGTACCTTCCAGGAATATTGCCTTAGCTAAAACCATTATAGATCTAAAGTTCTTTACAAGGAAACTTAACTTGAAACTAATTTTTGGCTTACAGCATGATAATACTCGATCAGTCAGTAATGAGTTTCATGTGTATAGCACTTTTAATCCAGTTTTACATCCCACTTTAACGGCATTTGAGCGTATTTGCGAGTTTGACTTGAGGAACTTGGGACTATTCAGGAATGGCTCAGATGGTAGCAACTTGAGTGCTGATGAGAGAATGTTACTGTCTGAATTGATAAACAGTAATTCAAGGGTATCTCAACCAGATAAGGGTGGTGGCATTGATATTTTTGATAATAATATGTATAGAGAAAAAATGTCTTTACTTTAGGACTTTGCTTATTATAAACTTGTCTCTCTGAATGAACTGCATGAAGCATATAGAAAAATCAGGGATTCCTAAATTACTTATTTATTGAAGCACACATTTAACTTTCTTACTGTACCAGCACCCCATATTCCTGTCATTTTCGGAATCCCCAAGATAGATAAAGACATATATGACCCCCCTTGCATCCGATAGTCAATGGCCGTAACTCCATTACCTATCCTATGGCTAAGTTTGTCGATAGCATACTTCAACACTTTTTGGTGAATGAACCCCAGGTATGCAAAGACTCTTGGTCCTTCTTAGCTAATGCGAATGAGATGGTATTTATGGAGGATTGTAATTTCGCAACTGTGGATGTAAAAGATTTATACACGGTGATCCCACATGACCTCAGCATAGACTGGGTCAGTCAGTTACTGATTAGTAAAGGCATTGATAATGATGGTCTGTTTGAAGATTCTTATTAAGTGCAAACAAAAGGGGTAGCTATGGGATTACCGTGTGGTGCCAGCTTTTCTAATCTTGTGATGGTTTTCTGGGAGAAGGAATACTTGTTGAATAATAATCCTTTTTCCGAGTACATCCACCTTTATACCCAGTACCTGGATTATATTTTTATCATCTTTAAAAGTAACAAGACAGTTTTTAGACAACTGTTGGATTATATGAATAATACCACGGAATTCCTGAGATTTACCAGTGATTTTCAAGGGGAGAGTATTTCTTATTTAGATATACGTTTGACCAAGGACCATACTAGACATTGTTATGTATCTGCTATTTTCAGGAAAGAAACATACTCCAACTCTTTTTTACACTTTTCCAGCTCCCATCCAGGACACCAGAAAAAATCAGTTGTCAAAGGACAACTTGTCCGAGCAGCTAGAATGGTTTCTGATTTCGAGGAATTCTTAGCCAAATGCCATCTCTTGAGGAATATGTTCCTCAAGTGTGGTTACCCACAGGTTTTGCTTGAAGATATATTTGAGGAAGTAACTTTTAAAAGATCTACTGGATTTTACAAAGCGATTTTAAATGATTCCCGTATGGAACAGGTGATGACCAATGATATTGGTGATCGAGCTACCAGTTCCCATATGGATACCAGCACTGACTTTTCTTCATCCTTTATTACCCCTTTTAGTAACGAAGCTCACCTTTTGAAACGTATTTTATTTAAGAATTGGGATTTAATCAAGGCGGATGCGAATGTGAGGGCTAGCCTTCCCACAAAACCAGTAGTCATTTTTAAAAGGGGACACAATTTGAAGTCTTTATTAGAAAGTAAAAAGGGAACTAACCCAGGGGTAAAGGGCATGTTTCGGTATGAGACGTGCCCCTAATGCAAGTTTATCAGCACTGGTTGTTCGTTTATGGTTAGGAATCACAATTTTTCATCTACTGGAAGGTTCAATTGTAATTCCAGAATTACAATTTATTTAGCCAAGTGTAAACTATGTCCGGTCTTCTATATTGGTAAGACAGATAGAAGACTTAGGGACAGGCTGTATGAACACATTTATGCCATCAAAAATAAAAAAAGTGGAGAACGCTCTTGCAAAACACATAACTAACCACCCAGATCACTCATTCGATTTCAGGTTATAGAGCAGGTTAATGGATCCATTAGGGGTGGCCCTATCCCACTATGGTTGGAAAGGTGTGAGATTTTATGGCAACTTCGATGTGATGCCTTTAGATATCTGGGCATCAATTATGTGTGCTCCATTGCCTGCATTTTAAAATTAAGGAGTTTAATGAGGTGGGTCCCTTTGTTATTTGTGTGTATATTTATTTATATATAAACATTTTATGTGTTTCTATTGGCCTATCATAGGGTTACACGTTTTTAAATATATGTAGAAAACTGCAAGGAACCACCACGATAGATAAATAATTTATTTTAACAAAAAGAACAAGCGCTTTCACGCACCACCATGGCGCGCTTCATCAGGTTACTGTTATGATACGTTACGTTTTTAAATATACTCATATAAATGTGTGTAACACTATATTATTTTGATAGAGCATGTTTTTAACCATTACTTTTTTAGGACACATATACATTTGTAATAGATTGTAGGCATGGTTTTAGTGAAATTCCTGCTAATACTTCACCACTCATGCCAGTTTTTAAACGGATTTTTAAATAGAATATTCTTTGTGTTTACTCATGGGTTAATGTTTTTGATTGTATTTAATTGTTTAATTGCTCATGTGATTCCTGGTAGGTGTGGTTATTTGTTGAGAGAAGGTATTTAACTGACTTTGTCAATGTGTTTATTTGTCTGAAGAAGTGCAGGGACTGACCTGCACAAAAGCGCTAACCTTACTTTATTAAACTACTGTATCATTACTTTTGATATTGCTTGGAGTGTACTTTGTCCATTGCTTTTCTTGTTTTTCCTCAGATATTATAACAGATGTCCCAGGGAGATGTGCCCTTTTGATGTCAGATATGAGAAAAGCATGTATAGAGTAATTGTGGGGTATGCTTATAGCCACATTAAAATATGGGGATATATTTGAGGAAATAGTAATGTATGTCATAGTTAAATGGATATAATAGTATGAGAAAATGGCTAGGGAATCTAAATCTGGATGTGAAGATGTAGGTATATGATAAAACATGTCAAATTATAGTTTCAGAAGGAAATCATATATTTCTATATGAAAAAATGGACGTTTGAAGACAAAACCAGATATTTTTGTTTGAAGGCTTAACATATATACTGAGGAAAGAGAAAGGGACATTTTCATAAGTATGAGTTAAACGGGTTGATACAGAATATGATGAAGACTTGATTGCAGACAGCAAAGGTGTAAATAAACAGGTGGGGAAGTTAGTAAAACAGAATAATTCATGAAAGGAATGGAGGCATTTTTATGAAACATGCATTATGATGGAGATCACATAAGAAGAAATATCAAAAGTAGCATATGAAGTTGGAAAAGAATTGTTGTTGGAAGAAAAAAATATATATGAGTATGTAAGTAGTATGCAGGATTAAAACACTTTACCAACACAGGAGAAAGTAGTCTTAGAGAAAGAGAGCTTCCTATTTAATACAAACTGGGAAAAATAAAAAGTACAATAAAGAGGCAGAAACATTTTTTGCAAGGGAGAGGGGATAGAGTAATGCCATTTCTGTACACAAATGAAGGAAGAAGAAGGAGAAACGTTAAACATTTATTTAACATTTGTTTACTGGGAAAGTCCAACTTTGAACAAAGCCAATTGGAAAAATGTTAAACATTTATTTAACATTTGTTTACTGGGAAAGTCCGACTTTGAACGAAGTCAATTGGAAAAACGTTAAACATTTATTTAACATTTGTTTACTGGGAAAGTCCGACTTTGAACAAAGCCAATTGGAAAAACATTAAACATTTATTTAACATTTGTTTACTGGGAAAGTCCGACTTTGAACGAAGCCAATTGGAAAAACGTTAAATATTTATTTAACATTTGTTTACTAGGAAAGTCCGATTTTGAATGAAGCCAATTGGAAAAACGTTAAACATTTATTTAACATTTGTTTACTGGGAAAGTCCGACTTTGAACAAAGCCAATTTTAGTGAAGGCCCCGAGAGAAACATTCCAGATGTACTGGAGTACCTGGAGAAAAGTCACACAAACACAGGGAAAAGATGTAGATTCTGCACAGAAGCCACTCCAGCCAAGAATCGAACTGGAGAACCTCTTGCTGTGAAGTGACAACACTACTGCTGCACCACAGCAACTTCTGCATATGTGCTGTAAAAGGTCATTAAAAGTCCTTATAACAGAGAGGGAATTATAGGAGTTGTATTTGAATATGTGATTGAATAGCAGGATAATAAAGTGATGAGGAAAAATGAAATTGTGGGGGGGGGTAGAAGGTTTAACGAGGTGACAAAAAGTCATCTAAGAAAAGGACAAGTAGAGATAAGCTGGATGAGGAGGTAAATGTAGCTCAGATGGGTGAAAATATAGGTTTTATGGAAATATGGGGATGACCAAAGGTTTGCAGTTATGGAATTTATGAATTGTTCGCTTAAGAAGGGAATAACAGAAAGGAGTGTGAAGGGGTAATAATGTTTGTTTTTGAAACAGGTGAAAAAGATGTAATAAAAATAGGAGGTCAGTGACATTCAGTAATGTAGATGACAGGTTCATGGGCTTATAGGTAAGTACCAGGCAATCAGTCTGCAGACCATTTCAAACCTAGCAGAAGAACCCTATTCAGAATTTCCATATAGCCTGAAGGATAGCAAGACAAGATACATTGGAAGAGAATTTAAGGTTATCCACCCTATTTTCCAGGTTTACCTTGAAGGTTGCAAAGATGCTATTCTGCTTGACATGCAGTGGACATTAGCTCTAGAGGTGAAGGATACATTGGTATATGAATCTATTATGCCACCGTGTCTTATTTACCTGCTAAAGAAGGTTTAGTTCATGTAACTGAATATTTGAGTTTTGATTAGTTTTGTGAAGGAAAACGGGATAAAATAGCGTTGGATCTTTAATGGTCTGAAAGGCTAAACACAATCAACATGTAAGTCACTGAGTACACAGAAATGTCTACACGTTTCTCTGGATAGCTAAGATTTTCTGAGGCCACTGATCCTCGTAGCTATGAAACTCTGAGATCTCTCAGATTGTGTCATATGTTTACGTGCCAAAAGATGCATTATATTCAATAATGGATCTAATAAGATATGCATAAAGGGAAGTTAAGACCTCTTTGGATCTAGTGGAGATGCCTTTGGAAATTAGATGGGACAGATAAAAGGCTTTCTGATCTACTGTGGAGACCTGATGGTCAAATCATAAAGAACTATCAACAAGAGTACCTAGATCTCTTACAACAATATCTGCTTGAAGAGGTGAATCTCCTATATGGTAAGTGAAACTTTTGTTTACCAAAGCAAGCTATGCTACATTAGTTATATTTAGTCTGAGACCATTGTCCTTGTACCAACTAAGCTGGTCTAAGCCCTGTTGGGGCAATTGTGAGTCAGTTCAAGATCAGTAAGAGCTCCCAAGTTATAGTTCTTTGGATACTTAGTTACCCATAGATTAGGAATGCTGGCCTGTGGGTCTTAGAAATATATTCCAAACAACAGAAGGCATAAAAGTAAGCCCTGCATACACCACTGGTAACTGTTTATTTTTTTTTTTTTTTGCTTTCAGATGTGGCACCCTCAACTCAAAACAAATGATTTCAGCTAGATGATCAGTTAGCTAACCATCATACACAATTAGGAATTATATTCACATTTACAAGTCTGTAAATAATGCTTGGGGAATAGTTTAAAACACATTGGCCAGGTCTAGATATGTGGTATGCACTGTATAACCAAAATCCACTGCTTTAGTTACTTTTTTTATGTAATTAATGAGGGTAAAAAGGCAAAACTTTCTTTTGATAAAGCCAAGCTGAAGAGAGTTCAGGGATAAGAGATTTTCCATGTCTGGATTAATGACGTCTGAGATAATGTGTGCCATAACTTTACATATGAGGGTAAGAAGACTAATGGGGTTCAGAGTTACCTGCGTCTGTGGTTGGGCCATGCTTGTGTAACGGCATTACAATACCCATTTTCCAGGCTTCAGGAATGCAACCAGTGGAGAGGCTTAGATTAAAGAGGTTAGGTGGGGGTTCAGGGAACCTGGTATATTGTTGGGGGCCATAGATGAAGTATTCTTAATTTTTAAAAGGGCTGAGAGAATTTCTTCTGTAGTAATTAAAGGGGGCAGCTCAGATTGTGGAATGCGTGGAATGGCTATAACTGTGGGTGGAATAAAATTTGCACTTAAATTGTTAGGATATAAGTTATTTTCTTTGGGTCAGAGAGTGTAGTATTATCTTGGACTAACTCTGAACATTGTTGGGTGTTAATTCTTAACTTCCTGATATAGTTAAAGAAAGATTTGCATTTATTTCTGGTTTTAGTGGCTCTTAAAGTTCAGAGTCAGCTTTGAGCTTCTTAATGTTCCTTTAAGCTCTTGGAAGAAATGTTACTGAACAGATATGGAACAGTAATTGGGGAAGTGCTTTATTAAGTAATTTATAAGTCAGAGGAAAGTTAGGTAACAGATATGCTGATTATAAAAAAATGAGGTAGTTGATTGTATAGCGAGAGAAGGAAGTGCATGCAAGGTGGTTGGGTTTGATTTGCAAGAAAGCATGTGATAGTATTTATCATGCTACAATGTTGGAAATATGCCAGATTATTGCTTGTGGAAGGTTGAAAGCTTGTTGAACTCTGTGTATAGTACTTTGTGGGATAATTTAATGGTTTAATTCACTTTCTAGTGGATAGAATGGTGACGAGGTGTATATTAAGTGCATAGTGAAGCGAGGGTACCCCATATGTGTATATTATTTGCGTTAGTTATAAATGGGGTCATATGAGAGAGGGTACCCCATATGTGTATATTATTTGCGTTAGTTATAAATGGGGTCATATGAGAGAGGGTACCCCATATGTGTATATTATTTGCGTTAGTTATAAATGGGGTCATATGAGAGAGGGTACCCCATATGTGTATATTATTTGCATTAGTTATAAATGGGGTTGTATGAAGTTTCAGGGAGAGGGATAAGTTGGCAGAATGGAAAATAAGAGATGATGTGAGAATGTATATGTTATGATGATAATTTGTTTATAATTTTTAAGAATAAACAATAGTTTAAGGAAATGATTTTTACACCAAGGAAAGAGTTTAGAAAGTTAGATTTGTGATGAACAAGGATAAAAGTAAAAGGCTTGAGGAAGTATGTGAAAAATATAATGTGGATTAAGTTTAGGGGACAACAGGTAGCAGACAGACACTGAAAGGAAGTACAAAAACAAGGAAGGAGAGTAGCAAGTATGGGGGGATGAATGTTAATGTAACACAAAGGAAAACATTGCCTGAGGAATAGCAGACTTACAGTGTGCAGATATGAAATTAAACAAAATTAAAGTTGTTGTAATGGAGGAAGGAGGTCGGCACACTAAAAAGTGTTGCAGACGATCGAGTCAGGTGACTCTGATGCTGAATCAGTGTTTTCCTGGAGTTTCCTGGATAATGTATACAATAATCTGCTGTTGTTTAAACTGAGATTGAGGTTGGTGATCAGCCATTTATTCACTTATCAGCACTGCAGACAAAAGAAAGGAGATCAATTGTAAGAATCTATCGATCCAGCCACAATCCCTTTTTCACATTTTTGCACATGTGGAGTCAGGGTGTCACTTCAACAGTTAGTTGTGAGAATAATGTATTAGAATTGGACTTCTGCAGGCAGGTACATTGTTGGGGATACTGTTGTTGGGAAACTAATACACACACGTACACACGCCCACATACACACACACACACACAAACACACACACCCATGCACACACACACATGCACACACACACAGACAAACACAGACACAAACACACACACACACAGACACACACGCACACACATGCACGCACATGCAAACGCGCACACTCACACACACACACACACACACACACACACACACACACACACACACACACACACACACACACACACACACACACACAGACGCACTCTTATCATGACATAAATGTTTGGAGTGTGATGACATATGTTTGCAACAAGGCATTTTTTTTGCATTAATGGAGAAAGAAAGAAATATTGCTCCTACAAATATTGGAGACAACCCAAAAAGTGTGTGTGTGTGTGTTTTTTTTTTTAAGAAAGACAATTTGTTAGTTCAGTAATGCCCATAGTAGTTTAGAGAAATCAGGGTATTTAGTTAAAATTGTTGGGCAAAATGTCAGAAATGTATTGAATTGGGTCATATTTGTTTTTACTGTCCAATGTTATCATAGCAGAAAGGAATATCAAAAAAGGCATTAAATATTTTTGTTCAGAGTGAAATGGGGAATGAGGTTAGTAAGTTAAGTGAACATTAAGAAGATGAAGAAGGGTTGAGTAAGGAGGAAAGGGTGATGAAAGTGAAGGAGAGTAGAAGGGGAGGATTCACATGAGATTCCAGTGTTACAAAAGGACGTAGAGGAAGAAGGGGGCACGGATGGACAATATGTAGGAGGACGGATGGACAATATGTATGAAAATGGATCGACAATATGTAGGAAGATGGATGGACAACATGTAGGAAGACATATTGAATTTAATATGAAATGTACTTAGAAAAAGGAAGTTGGACTTAGAAGGGTAAAAAATAAAATTGCAATGAAAGGGAAAGGATCTTTTTTCTGTTATTTCAGAATATTCCAACAGTATTAGAATTGACATTAGGAGAACTTTAGAGTGTACATGGTGTAAGTAAATGCAGATATGTTTTTTCAGGACATGAGGTTGGTATCACAGACACAGAAAATCAATGCAAGGAGTAATATGGTGTCCAGGCAATGATACCTGCTCATGAGTGGTGGTGTTGTTGACAGAAGAAGTTTCAAATGGCTAAATTTGGCAATAACCATTCCAGGTAGGGTAGTTGTTGCAGATACAAACGGTAAAGGAATGATGCTTGGCTTATTGTGGTTTACACTTATGTGATGATGGGAATAAAGCATAGAACTATTAGAGGAAAATACAGAACGTGACAATAAATATGGATATATTAACAATGGTTGATGTTAATTGTAACATAAAATTTGGTAAAATAGCACAGGATACAAGAATGTGTGCAGGGATGTGATGAGATGGGGAAAATTAGGGTTATGCAAATACATTTATTTACAGAAGCTGAAGTAGTAGAAGAAACATTATGTATTATTAAAAGGATTATGAGAAACAACAGAAGGAAAATATAAAGTGGGCATATCCGATTATACGGTAACATGGGCAAGAAACAGAGAAGAAAATTCTATAAAAGAAGGCAAAAGGGTTAAGAAATTTTCAGGAAATATAGTAGATACAGAAAAAAAGGAGCAACTAGGTTTTTTGAGGATCAAAAGTGGGCCATTTTGTAGAAAATGGGCAGAATGATTTAGGATAAGCAAAAATATAGAAAGGCTCTTATCATAGCAGAACGGTAAGTAAATTAAGAAAATACTATAGGGAAGGATTTAAAGCATATGAGGAATATGGGGAGTATGGAAAATGTTTGGGCAAAAAAAGAAAGGCAGATATATGAGGGAAATTAAGAAATGATAAAGGACACGGTATATAAGCACAGGCGGATGATTAAAGGAAAAAATAAGGAGGTGACACCTCTGTTAGGCATCAGTGTGAAATATGATGAAGGAAGAAGTGAAAGCCTGAGAAATGAAAACGGAGTAACAGCTGAGAGTCAGGAAGGTATTTGACATGTAGTGGAGAGGTACATGAAGAAAATCTATCAGGTAGAAAAGGAACAAACAGGTGGAGATGGCAGATGGCAAAAATAACAAATAAGGAAAATAAAGAACTGGAGAAATAGATAGCAATAGAAGAGTCAGACAAGATATGACATTTAGTTAAAGGAAATAGTTCTCTGTGCATGGGTGGCTTATGGTATGAATTTATTATAAGACATTTGGGAAACAGGAAAATCTTTTGCTTGTCAATGTATTAAATGAGTGGTTAAAAGAAGGGGTAGAAAGTTAAGATCTACATGAAAGTGATATAAAATTTAATTTTATGAGAAAAGGAGACAGAAAAGATATTAGGAACTTGAGACCTCTACAACATTAGAAAATAAGGATTATAACATTCTTATAAAGAATACAACACGTATGGTTATCTAAGGTGTTGGGACAAATAGTACACACCTGGAATATATGGGACTAAGGGAAACAAGCTAAAGACATACTGTTGATAGCTAAGGAAATGCTGGATTCCTTACTGAAAAAAGAGCAAGAAAAGCTAGTAGCTTGTGATGTTCAGAAAACTCTTGGCATCGTATAGCACGAGGAAGTGTGCGCTGTATTACGAAGTTATAATTTGACTGACAAATCAATAATATATAAACATACACAAATTAGGGCAATAGCAAACTGATGGTTAGTAAAAAACTGGAAATGCAGAAAGGGGTGAAGCAAGGATGTCCTATAAGCAGAGGATTGTATACTTTACTAATCAATGCTGTGGAAGTTGAGAGAAGTGTGGAAGGAAGTGAGTTGGGAGGAGTAAAGGCACCTCAGTGCATGCCGTATGCAGATGATTGGATAATTATCACAAAGAATAAAGGCTGAATGAAAGGAAAGTATTTCAGCACAGGGAGATATTTTGAGGGAGGCTAGATTAAACTTAATTAAAATGTAAGAGTTTGGAGGTGATAAAAACAGAAGGGTATTTTCCACTAATCAGGAGATGTGTGTTAGTTATGAGATATGAGCTATATGTAGTGTAAAGAGGTGTTAGAGGAAGTTAGATACAGTATTGTGATGGGGAAAGCATTGACTGTGTCCTTTTTAAATAAAAGAATATATAATTCAGATGTGCACATTAGGAATGCTGAGTTCTGGATGGGGGACTATATGCCTTTCCTTCCTGTAAAGAAAAAGGTTGCTAGAGATTGCATGTGAGGTTCTATGGGGATTAAAGCTGAACCCAATTAAACGAGGGGTGTTGAATTATAGTGGGAAAGATTATGTGTTGGGGTTAATAAATCCATACTTTTATCCAATGTATCTCTAAATCTGTTTTGTATGCTGATGAAGATGGACTAAAGGAAAACAGATATAGGATGAGACATTTGTGAAATGTAAATGATGGTCTGTGGCTATTTACTAACATGAGGAAATAGAAACAAGGAACCGTAAGTAAAGAAATGGACAAATATGTAAGTAAATTAATGTCATGAAGACTGACAATATGGGTTCAATAAATGAAAGGAAAATGTTGGCATAAACAAGTAATTTATTAAGTTCAACCCTGGAAACATTTAGTAGAAAGAAAAAAAAGGCGTGTATGGATAACAGGCAGGTACGTTTTAAAGAAGTCAAAGGAATGATTTTTCTGTGGAGTTAATGTTGGGCAAATTGTAGATAAAGTGACAAAAAAGAAATTAGCAGCAAAATGAAAGACTGTAAAATTTGTAATAAAGAGGAAACTCATTCCCGCCTGTACAGCTCTTTTGACTGTGCACCTTTAATTCCCAGTGGGTGTGGCACCTTTAATTCCCAGTGGGTGTGGCACCTTTAACTCCCAGTGGGTGTGGCACCTTTAATTCCCAGTGGGTGTGGCACCTTTAACTCCCAGTGGGTGTGGCACCTTTAACTTCCAGTGGGTGTGGCTTGAGCCTTTCAAAAAATGAAGCTATCACCTTACATTTCTAACAAATACTCATTGACATAGGTCAAATATTACTACAGTTGTGTTTGCCATCATATATGCTTCAGGATAAAATATTCTGATACCTTGTATGTAGCATGGTTTTGGAATTATTAATGCAAATATGAACAAGCAATATTGGATGTCTAGTGGCACAGTAGGAGGTAACTGGAGAAATGCCTGGAGGCTCACTCAGGTGTAATGAGTTAGCAGACTGGAAGAGGGTGAAATGGTTCGGAAAATTTTCAGGAATACTATACATACAACTGTGTTCAGGAAATAAATATCAACATATATGGAGAGCATAAGAATCTTACAAAGATACAAAGGGAAGTGGATCAGAATTTAATTTAGGGCAACATGGAATGCACTGCGATGTAGGTAACAGGAATTACTGTATATCAAATTATGGGATTATATCTTTTTGTTAAGAAGAATAATGTTATGGGTGTAAAAAATTGTGAGGAAGATGAATTCTAAGGAAAAAAAGAGAAATAATTACTTTTTATATGTTACAATGTAAGACACATATGTTGTTGTATTAAAGGGAAGGAAATAAAATATTTATCTATTTTACTTTATGTATTTATTGCATTTATTTTTTTGGGATAGTCCAACTAGCAGAAATCTCCCCCCTTTACAATGGAAGACTGAGGATAAAAGCTCCAGAAAAATTCTAACATTCATAAGAACATAGTAAGTAGAGGTATGCAAGTAATCAATAAATATACAACATTTAAACAGATCATCATTAATTAATAGCAACGTGTGTAATGAGCTATGAAACTTTTTCTGGGGAGAAAAGCTCCAGAAAATACATTACATACAGAGCATAGTAAACAAAGGTATACAAGTACTCAAAATATACATTCAAACACATTACAATTAATTGTTAGTAGCAGCACCTAAAGATCTATGAAACATATTTGGAAAAGAGTAGAAGGGGAAACAAGAAGGAAATGGAAGATTCGTATTACGAGTTGAGAAAGAATGTTCGGTATAAGCAGGAGGGAGAAGAGCAACAGCTAGAGGACAAGGGGGACATTTGCAAATGATATGAAATATTTGACGCCTTAATTTATTATATGAAATACTGAATTATTACGATATAAACAAACGTCCCCTACTCTTTGCCATGGGATGGCACAATCAGCAGTGCACCCCCCCACACCAATATAGCGCACTGCAGTGTCAGTAACAGAAAATAAATCCACTCCCCTGACATGAGAATAAAACCCGCAAGATTCCGATCTTCCAGCACCAAAGGTGAGTGTGTTACATGTGGAGCCACTGACTCTGCAGGAGAAAAACAATATGGTGCATCATGGTGCATCATGGTTAAACAATATGGTGCATCATGGTGCATCATGGTTAAACAATATGGTGCATCATGGTGCATCATGGTTAAACAATATGGTGCATCATGGTGCATCATGGTTAAACAATATGGAGCATCAAGGTGCATCATGGGTAAACAATATGGGGCATCATGGTCATGTTGTTCTTTGGATGATTTCATGCAGCCATTGAGCCAGATAAAACACAGACTGAGGATTTGGACTGGAGGTTGGGAAGGCCTAGTAGATTTATTTATTGAGCAGGGTCATATCAAATATTAAAAAATAATAGTATATTTGTATTAATATATGCTGGCCAGCTTATGTGTTCTATGTGGAAACTGGGACATTTTAAACATAATTGCCTTAATTAATGTGCAATGATTATGGTCAAATAGGGCATAACAAGGACAATTATGTAAAGGACATATACATTGTAGGGGCAGCCAAGGAATAATCAAATTGATGATAAGCAAATTAATTGTGAGGTGGCTTCAAGTTTAGATTTGCATCCAGAAAGTATGCCGAGTCCATCCAGAAAGGGAAACAGAATTCAACAAATGGTTGAGAGGAGTCTTCTTGGGATCATTTTCATAATAAAATGCCACCGTTGTCCATGGCTATGAAAAAGAAGACAGCAAAGATCGAAATTATTTAGAGGAATACCTTTCTTTTGATAACAGTGACAAACCTAAGATAAAGTGAACATTTAAAGGAAGTGATAATCATATAACAAGAAAATGATAATGCACAATCTTAATAGCTGTACAACAAGTCCACATAGGTGGAGAATAGTTAACTGGGACAAATAAAATAATCATGTAATTCACAATGTTAAAAAGACACAGGAAAGAGCGCAAGCATATTTAGAGAGTTTTTTATTATGCATAACATTTTTGCACAATGCAGAAATTAAAATAAAATAGCATCAATACCGATAAGTAGCACAAGGTACGTACATTACGTACAGATCATTAGTTTTAAATCATAACAATGAAAATAGTTCCATAACAAATACAACTGTCATTAAACAAAGTCAATCAAATTTTATATGTCCAACATTGCACTTTAGCTTGTATTTGAATATAAATGTACTCCAGGACTTTGACCATTTGGGCATTTCAGTTGAAGGATAGATCAAACTGTAAAGTTTGCAATGAGTTCTATCATCAATCTGAACATAGATCTTCCAAGACAAAAAAAAAAGAAAAGTACATACATGGGACACTAAGCAACAGGGCAAACTTCATTCTTTTATACTGTAAAGCTTCTAGGCAGAATATTTTGTATCTATTTAACTGTAGCTACTGGCCAATTAAAACTAAACACCTTTGGATTATTTTGCTTATTAAGAATCTGCAGACTCCTTTATCTGTGCCTTCCGTTTTGAACCTTTCTATGCTGGCAATATTTATCTTGGCAATATTCACCATTAAGGAAATCATGGTAAAAGATTTCTCCAAAGTCAACGTCATGCTTCTTAAGAAGACAGAAGTGGCGAACTTCATGACACCCATGCAGATGGACAATACAGTTATGATGGTTTACCTTTAGTTGTGCGTATTGGACACAGGTGAATAGCAACTGGGTGAAAGGCAGTTTGCAAGATTTGCAAACGCTGAACAGAAAAAGGTTTGAATGTGCAATGAGCGAATGCACATTGACATTTGCTTATTGCACATTCGACATTGTGGGACGGATTACACTATAGTGGGGATCAAGAAATGGTCCCTTTCCCCACTGTAGTGCAATCTCGGAGTTAGAATATTAAAGTGGGGGTGGGGGGGTGCAGCCCCCACATGGGGGTGCAGCGGCATGCGCCCCTGCTTTACACATCTTTTTCTTTTTTGTTCGACATTAATGTTCAAAAAACAGCGAATCTGCTTTTTGATTTGCTGTTTTTCGAACATTAAGGATTGTCGCCATTTTCACTTTCGTGGTTACGAGTTGCTCATATGAGCATTCGAACCACTGAGATTCGGCTTTATAAAGGTAAACCAGTTACGACTGCCCAATCCTACACAGATGCACTTTATAAGCACTTACATGAGTGCATGGATCGTGCTATCCCAAACAGAACCAAGAAGCTATCCTCCAAAAAAAGGAAGCCAATCTGGTGGTCCCCCTGCCATAAACAAACTTTACAACAGAAGGAAGAAACTGTTGCAAAAGAGAGTAAAATCTCATGAGTGGAGGAGCTCCCTGGTCAGCCTCAGTAAGAAGCTGAGATCCCTTATAAGATCCTTCAAAGCTAGCTATGAAAACCAAATCACCACTGATTCTAGGGACAACCACAAAGCATTCTATAGCTATGCCAAGAATCTCAATGGCAACACCCAGATTTCTTTGAGTTACAGCATAACGGCATGATAATTACAGAACCAACTGATATTGCCAACATCCTGGCAGATAGGTTCATTGTTAACTTTACTCCACTCTCACCCCCTAAAGGGCCCATATCTATACAGGAAGAATGCAGAGTCCCTGTAATCATAACTATGCAGTTAAAAGCTGCACTCTCTAAAGCCAGAAACACAGCATCCATGGGACCGGACAACATCCCAGGCTGTGTTTTACACAAACTTCAGAACAAACTGGCTCCCCACCTAAGCACCATGTTCAATCATAGTCTCACATTAGGCTTTGTGCCCACTGAATGCTGCACCGCAACAGTTATCACACTTCACCCTATTATCCTGATGATCCTGATCTGTAAGACCATGGAACATATCATCATGGAACTCATAAACAAAGACATTGGTAACTTCCAAACTCTGGACCCCACCCAGTTCAAGTTTGTGAAAAGTAGATCATGCCTCCTGAACCTGATCAACTTCTTTGAGGCAGTCACCAAAGCTGTAGACGATGGTAAGGTGGTTCACACAGCCTATCCTGACCTTGTCAAGGCTTTTGTCACCATCACCCATTCTGGAATTATAGCTAAATTCACTAAACAGGTATATATTATGATATTGCATGCTCAGAAGAGCGAACGACACATGATCGACCCCATGTAAGCGAAAGCTTACAACGTTGAAACCTCAGAACAGGGATTTTTTTTCCAAGGGAAAAAAATCGCTGTTTCAAAACCAAAAAAAAAAAAAAAAAAAAAAAAAAACTGTAAAACATTACATAAAGTCCCCCACACCCCCCTACTTAAATATACCAACTCTGAGATCGCACTACAGTGCCAAAAATGGCAAAGTATCAAAAGCAGCCAAGCAAATTCTTTCCCAGGGAAAGAATTTGCTGAAAAGCCGATTTGTTATTTTGCCTTCTCACGCTTTTCAGTTTGACAAAGATGCACTTGACAACCTGCTTCGGCAACAGCATAATAGGGAGCCCACTAAACTAGGTATAAGTCCCTACATCACAAGATGGGTTGCCAATTGGCTCACTGACAGAATCCACACTGTAAAAGTTGCAGACTCCAAATCTGACTTCAAACCAGTGACAAGTGGAGTACCACAGGGTTCAGTCCTGGGACCTCTCCTGTTTGGTATCTACTTCTCTGAAGTACAGGTAACACAGAAGGCCTTTGGCTAATGAAGTTTGCAGATGACTACAAACTAGGAGCCATAGTTGAGTCAAACAAAAAGAAAATAGGACCAGGATACAAGGCACCATAAAAATAAATTTATTGATTGAGGTACTTGAAAAACAGACCGGTTTTGGCAAATATTTAACAAAGCCTTCTTCAGTGTTTAAAAAACAACAAAAAAGAACCTGTATTTAATTACTCAAGTGAGTCATGTGTTTAATTACACGTGCTCATTCAGACCTGGCTTAAAGAGCCCACCAAGTTTAATAATCCATTTTTTCTCCATTGAATTTAATAAATTGTGCCAACCTGATTTGTTATGCCTGGATCTTCTAATTTTATCAATAATGGTAAAACTAAAAGTAGCCTTTGGATGTACCAAAGAATGTTTATATAAAGCATCGGTGTCTCTCTTGTGTCTGATATCACTAAAGTGTTCAGAGATTCGAAGCTTAAAGGGTCTGGAGGTTTGGCCAATATAGAATGCAGGACATGTGCATTTTGCCAAATAAATGAATCAATCTGAGGAACAGTTAGCAAAAAATGTTATATTGAATACTTGAGGGGTGTTTTGACTGCTGAAACTGGTGGTTTTGAGTATGATGTGACAATAGATACAGTGTCCACAAGGGAAGCAACCAATTAATGGATCCCCTGATAATGTGGTCTGGATACTTTTGGTACCTTTCTTCTCAAGATTTTTAAAGTGATTAAAAAAGGCAGATAGATTTTTGCCTTTCCGAAAGGAAAACAAACATCTGTCTCCAAGAATGTCCTGAAGTCTAGGTTCACATATTAATATGTTCCAATTATGTTGAACAATTTGCATCAACATGTTGGTATTCCGACCATACGTGGTGATAAATCTCGGTGTTACTGAAGGTGATTTGTGTCTAGTTTTGTAATGAAGCAATTCAGTGCGTTCCATCTGGTCAGCTGTGTGTTTGGTATGTAATAGTTGACCCATTTTATACCCACGGTTATGGAATCGATGTACTAAATCATCTCTGAAGTGTCTATAAGTGTGCTGATCAGAACAAATGCGTTTAATGCGCATGAACTGTGATTTGGGAATATTTTTGCAGATGTGAGGAGGATGAAAGCTGGTTGCATGGGGAAGTGAATTATTTTGGGGGAATTTTCAATGAATTTCTGTAGTCAGCATATGATCAGATGCACGGCAAACCAATACATCTAAGAAGATAATTTTATCTCTATCATAGCTGACAGAAAATTCAATCCCCCATTTATTTTCTTTCAAATAAGAAACAAATTCCGAAAGGTATTCTTTATTCGCTCTCCATACCAACCAGCAGTCATCCAAATATCTGCGCCAAATGTCCATTTCAACCATGTAAATGTTGAGAGTTGTCGTAAATAACCTGTTCTTCAAAGTATGCCATGAACAAATCGGCATATATGGGTGCAAAAGATGCACCCATAGCTGTCCCCTTGGTTTGTAAATAGCATTTGTCTTTGTAAAAAAAACACATTTTTGGTCAAAACATGTTCTGTTAAACACAACAAAAGGGTGTTGAAACCTGTCTTGTATATTTCAGTTTTGATGAGCCAGTATTCCAACGCCTCTAGGCCAGCCCAGTGTGGCACGTTGGTATATAATGATTTTACATCCAATGTGCAAAGTAACCAGTCGGGCTCAAGCTGTGTATCAGAGATAATCTCTAAAAATTCTGTGGTATCTTGAATTCTAGAATGGACACATTGTAAAAGGGGCTTAAGAAATTTGGTAAGGAATAGAGATAATGGTTCTGTTAATGAATTTCTACCTGAAACAATGGGTCTGCCAGGTGGGTGTTGAAGGTCCTTGTGTATTTTAGGTAGGAAATAAATGTATTGTGGACAAGGGTTGGCAATGGTGAGTTGATGCTGTGTGTTTTGAGTGATGATATCTTCTGCAACAGCTAAACTAAGGAAAGAATCAATCTGTTCCTTGAATACTGGTGTTGGATCAATGGTGAATTCTAAGTAATAGTGTGCGTTGGATAATTGGTTCAGTGCTTCATGATCATATTGTAATGTATCCTGAATCACTATAGAACCACCTTTGTCAGCACCAGTTATGACTAGATTGTGATTGTTTGCCAATGTGTTGATATTTTCCATGCAAATTTTGGATACATTATTAGGTAATGGTGGAATTGATCTAAACTGAAAATGTAGATCTTTGATAATGGCTTGTTAAAACATGTAAACTTGGTGATTCATGGGTGGCATGAACGAAGACCTATGGTATTTAAATTCATCAGAGATCTTTGGTTCTTGTTCCTGGAAAAATAGTTTAAGGTTAAGATTTCTACAAAATGAAACAATATCTTTGACAAAACTTTCTTCAGAAACAAAAAAAAAACAGGGATGAGTGATAATCCTTTAGTAAGAATGTCAATTTCAGAGGAGGAGAGGACATGTGATAAAATATTAGTGATTTTTACAGTGGTTGTTTGGTCACAAACATCTCTAATAGCGTTTCCATGTTGTCCATTTCTTTTATGTTTCCTGCCCCCCTCCTCCTATGTGTAAATACTGTGAGGTGACAGAATTTCTTCTCTTAGATACTGGTGAACCTGTGGCACCCCCTGAATCAGTATCAAGACATGAGGATAAATATTCATCAGCTGAAGTGTCAGTGTAGTTATATGTGCCTTTTTAAGGATAGATTTAGTCTGTTTCCTCTTGGGATAGGTACGATTAGAAGGAGAAAATCGTACATGTTTGTTTTTGTTTATAAAATTGAAGGGATCCCCTCTGGTATAATCATCTAAATCCCTTTGGAACTTTTTCTTTTTCCTATCCTTAAGCTGGGATTCCAATGTCATAAGTTCCTTGCTTATGTTCTTGATGCTATTTGTATATATGGTCTGACCCTCAAATTGCTTGGCGTTATCACTAAGAGAAGAAATGGATTTAATTTCTTGTTCAATGACTCTATTATGGAAATTTGCTAGTACTTCAACAAATTTCAGGGTTGTCTCTTGTTGAATTTCATTCCATTGTTTCAATAGAAGATCATCAGGGGAATTAACCAATGGTTGGGTACGTACTCATAACCCTCATGGAGTGATGCCTTTGAGTAAATATGCACGAAAAAGTTTGTAATGCCAAACGTTATTTCTCAAAGATCTCATATGTTTGTTAAGATTTGAAAAAATGTTTACACAATTTTCATCAAGGCCTGTGTTGCCAAGGTCATCCAACTTTTCACCAAGGGGACCAATTCCAAAAACAGAAAGATAGTCTCTGTCAGAAGACATCCCATTTATTAAATGATGCAGTTCCATGTTTAAATATATTAATAAAGACCGCTGCCCAAAATAATACCAAAGTTAAATAGACCTGAGCCGGTTCAGCATAGGATCAATAAGCAGCAGACCAATATAATATTATAGCTGACATAAGTAAATGTGAAAATATTCCCAAAGGGACTATTCACCTGGATTGGGTCTATTTCTGGTCCTGTCTGAACCAATAAGCTTTAGGTCCGAAGCATCATATGGCTCCTTACTCAAAATTATAGTTGGAGTAATATTTGACAACAGGCTGAAAAAACGAGATCTAAAATCTTACTGATGATAATCTTAAATAGATTGAGAGGCCCGTAATGTGGAAATGTAAAAAAAAAAAAAAAAATTCTAATTAATGTACAATTTGTGTTAAGTATTGCAGTATTGGGCCAAGTGTGCAACAGCTCAAACTAATATGGAAGGAAAATCTAAAAAATGATAGAACAATGTGTAGAGATTGATTCAGATGCTACAGAGTCATACAACAATAAAACACTCCCGATAGAGCAGGTCAAAAAAGTGAGGCCAAGCAAAAGTGACGGTCATCAGAAACCATATATAAATGGTTTGATATTAACAAATGTCTAACAGCAAGATTGTCCACTATTGAGCCCAAAAAAACTTAATGGGACCAATATTGACATTAATGCTGAGCTTATTATTAAAACAAGAAAAGAACATAAAAGCAAGGTGTGACAAGGATGTATAGGAAACCAGTGAATATGCCATCAAAAATCATATTAATAAGGACTCACACCACCTCCATATCAAAGAAGGTGGAAACAACACCTATTACTTGAATTGCTATAAAGAAATGTCACACCTGATGTTAAACACAATTGGGATTTGTATATCTTGTATGATCCCTAATAACAAAAAAAAGGCATAAATGTATTGTTGCAAACTATAAGACACCCAGCTCCCCAGATTATCAATTTTGGATAGAAATAAGCCATCTACCTAATATGTTAAAAATACTAAAGACATCAGTTCAAATAATATAAATGTTGAAATATAATATGAACTAAGCACAGCTTATCATAACAATAGTGAAAAACACAAATGCCATATAACTAATGATACAAAGCACCACCAACTAGATGGATACCCATTGTCAATAAAAACATGTAAATTTGAAGCTTCAGTTATGGGTGTTACCCAAGAAAATGCAATTATTGAAAACACCCTATGAATATAAACGGAGCTCAATGTATGTTGAGTAAAAAGTCAAATATTAACCTTACCTAGCTGAGAGTATAGCCAATTATCTATATTTGGGTTGTAATGCCGAAGCACATAAACTATAAAAAATGTGGTGTCCAAGAGAATAACATATAAACCACTATAGGAAGTTGTATATTGGTATACATCCAAAAATGTGCTTCAGTATAGCAGAAAAAAAGGGGGGGGGTGCTTCAGTATAGCAAAAAAGGGGGGGGTAGGCACATAATAAGCTGTTGTTACCATAAAAACCTTTCATTTAACTCACCCACAGGTCTTGCCTAAATGTTTAAGAATAAACATGAAGTATAACACCATCTTTAAATTAAATGTTGGTCCCCAATAGGCCGAATATTATAAATAAAGTAATGTGTATACTGTGTAAACCGATCCGTTAAACTATTAATATTTAACAAAATACAATTGTCGAAAATATTCATATGGTTCACAATGAACATTACTTTGCCCAGCATAAAGAAAACATTTTAACTTGTTAATAAAAGTCCATGTAAAGATTGTCTTATTGTGAAGACAAGAAAACAGAAAACCAAAGTCAGCAGATGCATTCAAATCTTCTGAAAACACTCCACAGTGGTTAACAAAAAGAGTTTAAGAAAACCAGTACTTAATGATGTCTTGCTGATGGTGAACATCTAAATGGTGTTGCTTGGTTGAAAAAATACACATCAGTTTGTTGTGAACTTCGAAAAAAGAACAGGCAACCTCAAAAACATAGTCTCTTAAACTTCCCTCTGCTGGAACAAATGAAGAGAAATGTGCAGCAACTGAGCCAAAAAGCAATGAAGAGAGACGCCAACAAATGAGCCACGAAGCATCTTTGTTTGTGGTAAAGGCAGCTAACAAATAATAATCCAGTCAAGGCAGGCAGGCCAAACATAAAAGCCTTGATATTACATAGTTCATGAGAAAAAATGGAAAGTACCTGAGGTTGTTTGAAAACTGCAAACAGCAAGTTAAATTTCCAAATGGGTGAATTCAGCCAAAGACAGGTCCAAAAGATATATAAATCCAATAGTGCAGTTAAAACTGAAGAAGGTGCCACAGGCCAACCGCAGAGAAGAAACAGGAAACTCCAAATAGTACAACCTCTGCGAGTGAGGCAGCTGCAGGGTCCCAAAGAGCAAAGTATTCAAACAAAAATAAAATAGGACCAGCATACAAGGCACCTTAAAAATAAATTTATTGATTGAGGTACTTGAAAAACAGACCGGTTTTGGCAAATATTTAACAAAGCCTTCTTCAGTGTTTAAAAAACAACAAATAAGAACCTGTATTTAAATACTCAAGTGAGTCATGTGCTTAATTACACATGCTCATTCAGACCTGGCTTAAAGAGCCCACCAAGTTTAATAATCCATTTTTTCTCCATTGAATTTAATAAATTGTGCCAACCTGATTTGTTATGCCTGGATCTTCTAATTTTATCAATAATGGTAAAACTAAAAGTAGCCTTTGGATGTACCAAAGAATGTTTATATAAAGCATTGGTGTCTCTCTTGTGTCTGATATCACTAAAGTGTTCAGAGATTTGAAGCTTAAAGGGTCTGGAGGTTTGGCCAATATAGAATGCAGGACATGTGCATTTGGCCAAATAAATTACCCAATCTGAGGAACAGTTAGCAAAAAATGTTATATTGAATACTTGTGGGGTGTTTTGACAAAGTTGAATCCCCAAATGATGTGGAGATCTTACAGAAGGGCCTCACTGAGACAGATGCCTAGTGTCAGAGTCATGGCCTCAAGCTCAATGCAAAAAGCACATTGTCATCCCCTTTGGTAAAACCTCTGTATTCATAAACTACCACATAGGTGGCAGTCTGCATAATGCCAAATGTGTGATAAGAGACCTAGGGACCCAGTTGGACAGTAGTCTCTCCTTTGATAATCACATCACCACAGTAGTCAAAAAATCCTTCTACGTGACACACCTCATCATAAAAGGGTTCTCATCTAGGAAAAAGAGGTCATTGTTCCCCTCTACTCGACAGTCATTAGACCCATTATAGAGTACAATGCCCCTTTTGGAATGTACCTCACAAGACATCTGCAGCAGCTGGAACGGCCACAGAAGTACCTTACAAAGAGAATTACTGGCCTCAAAAAGATGCCCTACACTGACCGTCTCAAAAAACTCCAGCTTTACTCCGTAGCATATCACCTACTCTGAGGTGATCTCTGCCTAACATATAAAGCTATGTCAAACCGAGATCTGTTGGACATGCTACACCTAAAGAAATCCCTCCTAGCTACATGCTCTAGGGACAACAATAAATAGGACATGCTGGAGGGATATATTCCTGTCCCAGAGACTTCCTATACTCTGGAACAAGCTACCCATCTATGTCAAGCAAAGTTCCTCATTAGCACTCTTCAAGAAAAATCTTGATAATTGGATGGGAAATAAGAAATTCACCCCGGGGATCACTTCTGTGACTCTGTTCGACAGGGGCACAGGAAAATAACTTTCTTGGGTGGCGTAAGCCATGGACCTTTGTTGGCTAGGCTTACTTAGGCCCTTGGGCCGATAGCCTAGTACCTACCTATGAACCTATAAGAAAAGTAAAGTCAGGTCCAGGCTACAAGGATTCATACTGAAACAAGAAGAATTCCAAAAAGATAAAATATGTGAACACTGAATATTTTACACTTTTCCTTTCATAAGAATCATATCCAAAAAATGCATTTGTTCCCAAACTTCCTTTAGAATTAGAAATCACAAGGATACAAAATTGTATATACATTTAACTGGAAATAAGTAGGAATATGCATTCATACTGCCCCAAATAATTTTTCCTGATATATGCTGCTACAAGTAAGTCTATGTTACACTTAAAAAAAATAAAATTAAAGCCACAGAGGGTCCAAAAATAGATAAAAATAATTTTTTAATACAATACTAAAAAAATGAGCATTTTCATCCCATAAAAGAGACTTCAGTCCCAGCACAGAGCCAATGTATATAGCTTAGACACAAATATCATTGGTTGTTGGTAAACTGATCAATTGAATCTACTTTTGTCTATGTCTAAGCCATATATATTGCCTCTGAATTGAGACTTAATTTTTCTGATGAAGTCTCTTTTATGGGATGAAAGCTCTCAATGCTTTTAGCATTGTATTAATAAATTATTTTAACTATCTTTGAACCCTCTATGGAGTTTTCTTTTTTTTGGGGGGGGGGGGTTACATGTATTTGGTCGACACTCTGCACTATTTTCTTCAGTTCCAATTCTGTTGCATGCAAATAATCAGCATCTTTAGCATGACAGTGAAAACAGTTGCGTCATTGGTCATATCTCTCCTGAAGAAAACAACAGGTGTCAAGTGTCAAAGATAAAGAACTTTAGTAAAGGTAAATCTGGATAATGCTGGCCATATCAGTGGTGCAACAGGTAGTACACTTGCTTTTGGTGCAGAAGACTGTGAGTTCTACTCCCACTCCAGGTAGATAGGTTACTGACACTGTACTTCAGCATAAGGGGGTACGGAATTCCTGAGTGTGTCACCCTTCAGATGAGATATTAAACTAAGGACTTAACTGCTTGAGTTGTTGGTAGCTCAGGTGGATATAAAAGATCCCATGGTATATACTGAAAAGAGAAGGGGTCCTTTATTTACAATTTTTATGATAGTTTATATACATATCAATTATTTATTATATTTACATTGTTAGCTGTACACATTTATGAGGTAGACTAATTATATATACATTCATAAATATACATACTTTTTTCTATTTTAACATATTTATGCATTGTCATTTAACTCAGACCCCAAATCTAATCTTTCGCAATATTGCTGACAATAACCCTTTTCAAATAACCATGTTCTCATTCATTTATTCTCTCATTCAAAATTACTCATATTAAACAAACTTTTTTTTGTCAATTCTTCTTTTTGATTCTTTCCTTATAGTTTTATAATACCCATATTCAATTTTCTCCATATTAATATCATCTTTGAAATATTCAAAAAAACTCTCATCACATAATTTATCCCACAATTTCTATACTCTCTTGCATGTCAAGAAAACATGTTCAGTGGTTTCTTCTTCACCACAGTACAAAAATATTCTTTCACGTATCTTTCTATATAGCATATTACCTTTTACATGTATTTTTTTATTTCTAAACTCCATAAGAAATCTTGACATTCGACACCATTCATTTCTTTCTTTAATTCATTTAATCATTTCTTGTGACATATTATACTATGGGTTAATAAAATAATATTGTATCATTATATTGTTATACCATGTGTTTCAATTATCTTCTATTTTATCAAATTTTATTTTCTATGCCTTTTATCTTTTGTTGATAATTCTCTTTTTCTCTGTTGAAACTTTTTTTCATTCTTTTATTACTTTTGCGCTTTCCAAAATTCTTCATACGTCTTTGAATACTTTTGAAACTAATTTCTCTTTTTTATCATTTATCCATTGCAATTCATTATATAAGTTCATAGACACTGAATAAACAACTGGATTTATCTTACCTAATCCTCATTCCTTTCTATTTCATGTATAGAATTTGCCTTTTAACTGGATTTAATCCTGACACAAAATGAATAAAAAATATTTATAACAACTGCTTTTCATACATTATTTGAATCATAAATACACTTGATTGATATGCAATTTTATCCATCAATACTGAATTTATCGAATTGACCTTTGTCTAGTAAGCCAATCTAGGTTTTCCATAACATGCAGATTTCTCTTAATTATTTTAATAACGTTTCCCATCTTGTATTACATAATTATTTATCCAACTTTATACTCAGAACACTAAAATCATTTGTTGTAAATTGAATATATCTTTATTTAACTTCAAACCTATTCCTTTCAAGTAATCAACTACACAAGATATAGCTTTTTTCACCCCTCTGCTGTTTTGGTTGTTATAATTATATCATCTGCATATGTCATAACACTGAAATCTGTACATCCATACACATATTTTATATTATTTATTTTTGTGGTAACTTCCCTAACTACAATGTTCATGACTAGAGCAAATACAGTGTTACTCAGACAACATCCTTGCCTTATACCTTTGCTCATCTTAAATTCTTTATTTAATCAGCCATTGACCAAAATCCTTATTTTTTGTATCTGTAATCTGTCATGCAAGGATGTTTAATTTTCATGCTAAAATCATACCACTTCATTATATTCAATAATATATTATGTTCAATTGAATCAAATGTTTTATAGATATCACCTACATCAAGTTATGAATTTTCCTTTCTTTCTAAAATGTTATCAACCATTTCTCTTATGAAAATAGCAATTCTGGAAAGACTTTCCTTTTATGCTATATGTGATGTCTGGATAATACCCCAGTGGACTGCCAACAATAATGTGCCATCCCCAACTATCCTGGTTCAGTAACTAAGTAGCTACAATCCTTACTACTGACTCCAATGTGAGACTGCCACATAAACAGGAGTAATATTTCACATTTTCTCCTAAGAACACAACAGGAATATGCTCTATAACCTGGGACAGGATGATATACTTCTTTCCACCCTTAATGTAGCTCCTTGTTTCACACTTCAGAGCAATGTGTCCCAGTTTAAGACATCTGGTACACTCACACTTAAATAAATTAAATCTCACACATCCAAACATTTCCAGGAGAGACTGACACAGATTTCTAGCTGTGCCCCTTCCCCAAAATAATACAGTAACATGCTACCACCAATCAGAGACCCTACATGCCCTATTAAAGGGGTGTCAAATTATGAAAGTTAGACATTAAAACAAATAGTAGCAAATGACCTAAAGCAGTTAGGCTTTTTGAGTGGCCCACAAAGTTATCAAAGCAGGCATAAGCACTTTCAAATCACTAAAGACAACACTGATTGACCAGCAACAATGTAAGTTAATAAAAATATTTAATAATGAGCAAAATTATTAAAAATATAAAACAGTAATTTTCAATAAACAAACAGAACTCAGTCACTGGGAAAATGAAATCAATACTGAAAGATAGAAATCCAACATTTAGAAAAAACTCTGATTAGTTATAATTTTCCTATCTGACTAAAGAACACTGTCCCTGATCTAAACTAAATTATTACAACAGAGCAAAGGCAGGCATACAGTTCTTGGTCAGTCCTTTTTGGTATCTACTGCACAGTACAACTGCGAACAACTGACAACTTTAACTGGCAACTATAAATGGCTGTTAACTGCCAGCAATTGACTTTAACTTCTTCATCAGACTCTTTTATAGACTAGCTTAACTGCCACAATTGTTCCAATTCTAATTTTCATTTATTATTTTGCAAATCAACCAACAGCTGTTTACTAAAGCTTTTTTCTGTCTTCCAACCTCTGATAGTAACTCAGAACAACTGTCAACATTCTGATGACATCATCCGCAGAGCAGCTGATTCTGAGACAGTCTACATTTAGAATCTTCTTCACAAATATGCACAGTTAGAAATGTAAAGGAACACTGTTCAAGTCTTTAAAACATTCTGTACAAACAGATTATAAATGAACATTTATTTATTTATTTATTTATTTAATTATTTAATTAACATTTGTTCACCAAGTTAGGCCATCTGAGCTTGTTCCCTTTTTCAGTGAAGGCTTGGGGAAAAAAGCTCCACAGTAAAAGTTATACAAGTACTTAGAATCAGAGGACCAGTATTACATATAAAAAATACAGTTACAAGTAGTGATCTACAGCTTAACATTACAAAATATAAATAAAAATTCAAATGAGTTATACAAGTGAGAGAATAATAGTACAGGGAACATATTTGCAGTACTGATAATGCTGGTATAAATTTAATAGAAATATGTAGAAAAGGTTAATCTGAAATTATGTATAAAACTTCAGCCAGACATACTAGCACAGATGACAGTGTCTGATTTCTTCATACCCTACAAACTCTCTTCCATGATATAAGTGATTTTAATTTTAAGACTTTTTTATTTTATTTTCATAAATATCTTGTAATCTGTATTATTTAACTTTATAGGACTCCAGTTCTTTATATCTTCTTTTACTCCCCTTTTCCATATACGTTTTAAAATTCCACTGCATAATGTCTTATGCTTAAAACCATAATTTATCCATTTATTTAAGAGTTTTAACATAAATATGTGTGTCTTTCTTCTATGTTTTTGTACATTTCAAATTGGATTCTGTCTGGGCCTGCAACTGATTCTATGTTCAAATGTTGCAATACTTTACTAATTTCAAACAAAGCAATTTCTTTTTCAATTACCTTATTAATTTGTTCTAAAAAATGTTTTAATTTTCATGTTTTATTGTGTTCCCTCCATGTTGTTTTAAACATTTCTTTTACATAATGTATTATAACTTCCATAACTTGAGAATTTCCGTAATTTGAGATGGGTGTATCCTTATTTCTCTTTGTTTATCCTTTATTTCACTCATTACCTACAACCATTTACCTTGATTACTTGCTGAAACCTCTAGCAGAAAAGAATAAGTCATACATAAGAGATTAAATGGATTTTTTGAGGAAAATAAAAAACATTACAGTGGAAGCTGACAGTATTTTATTAACTATTGATGTGGAATCCTTGTATACAGTGCTCCCTCACAATTACTGTATAACAGCAGCTATGGGGTCTTTTAAGAAACATAATCAGGGTACACAGGCACAACTGCAAAAGTTAAGCAAGCTCATTAATATTGTACTGGACTTCAATTTCTTTACTTTCAATAGCAAACACTACAAACAAAAAAAACAGGTATAGCAATGGGGGCTTCCATGGCTCCCAGCATAGCTAACATAGCCCTGGCAAATGGGAGGAGGACTTTGTGTTAAACAACACAGACTATATGTAGCATATCACATGGTATTTATGTTTTATTGATGACATCTTTATTGTGTGGGAAGGTGACACCTTGCAGCTTGGAGATTTTATCACTTACCTCTATCAAACAATCCCCTTCCTGAAGTATACCTCTTCCCATAGCTATACTTCAACCACTTTCTTAGATATGCAGAGTTCCAAAGACACCAACAATAACAGACTCACCACTGCTCTATTCAGAAAACCAACAAGGGTTAACCTATTACACCACAGTAAAAGTTTACATCCTACAAAAAACAAGTATAATGTAGTGAAGTCCCAAGAATATAGATTAACTAGAATTACCACAGAGATGGAACCATTTTTGAGAAAGCTGAACAACTTAGAGAATGATTGTATAGTGAGAGGCTATGAAAATCAGATGTTAAAAAACATCCTGGAACCCATTATAGAACTGAAAAGGACTGAAGCACCTTCACTCAACCTCCCCAGTAAAAAAATGTTAAGTAATTCCACAGAGAATAACAAATGCAAAAATAGCTGCATCCTGACATACACACTGGATTATCACAGTATCAAAAATGTTATTGAAGAAAACTGGGACACTGTCACAGGAAACCTTTTTCTGATTAACAACTTAGGTGAAGCACAGTCATTTGTTTATAGGAAGGCCAGGAACATTAAAAGTTTTGTTGAATTTAAACCTCGACCATATGAGAAAAGCACTAAAAGATGTGAAACTAATTGTAAATTTTGTATATTTATACAGCAAGGTGATAGTTTTTATTGCCCTCATTTAAAGAAAATCATTAAAACCAGTGCAGGGGGTAACTGTAACACTACAAAAGTAATGTTCAGAGCACAGTGCAATGAATGTGATGCATTCAATGTGAACAAGACTGTAAATAAACTCAAGCGTATTATTTCATGTCATCTGTCAGAAATCCACTCTGGATGTAAAAATAACTCACTAGCCAAACACCTTTCTCTTCATAAAAGACACACAGGTTTTAAGTTCCAGATCCTGGATCGCATAGACATGGGTAATCTTGAAGGAGACATCCCGAATATTCTGGAGAAACCTGAACTCATGTGGCAATTAAAGCTGAACTCTTTTCAATCACATGACTTTCTGAAGGGACACTTGCTGATACTGGGCACCTTAAGGAATCTTATGACTTTGCGATCTGGTTTACTTGGGTTCAAGGATAACAAAAAAAAAAAAAAAAAAAGTTAAAATAGACTGAACAAGGTGGGATGGAATATCTTAACAGTAATCTCTCCTACTTTCCCTTACTGATCAAGTGGTCTAGGCACCACTCTTCGAGATGTACAAACTTTCTTCTCTTCCTCTCTTTCACCGAACCTATAGCTCTAACATAAAATAGAATAATATTTAGTAACCAAAGCAGGCAGGGAAGATAGCTTCGTGCTAGTGTCTGATGGATCTTAGAATAATAAACAACATTTGTAAAATAGTTAGGATGATATATTTTTTCACAGTACCTCTTACAGGTGAAAGTTGCTTTGTGGATAGGCACGGGGGGGTCTGCAGGGGGTGGGTTGTCACTCATTAACTCATACAACTTCAAAAGTCACTCACTATACTCTCCATTATATATATAAAAACACACATATAACTCGCACAGCAACATTAATATTCATTTCGTATGACGCAGGAACACTCAAACTATAAAGGTAATAAAATGGCAATAATGACAAAATGATAATCCTGGAATCATGGAATGTTAAAGGTCTCCAGAACATTAAGAAAAGAAAGTTAGTCTTGCATTTAACGTACAAATCAGAAGCAGACGTAATGCTTCTTCAGGAAACACATATGAATACAGCACAATGGGAAAAAGAAGCAAAAAAGAAATGGATAAAATCAATCATAGCCGCTGGAAGCGAAACTGCATCTAAAGGGGTAGCGATAATAGTTAAGAATTCTTTTAAGGGTATTATAAAAGCAAGTGATCACGACCATAATGGCAGGTGGTGTTACCTAGAGTGCTCTTTCCCTCCTTTCAATAGGAACATATTATTATTGAATGTATACGGTCCATGTATGTACCAGAATGAGTTCATTTATGACTTATACTCAATCCTGGATAAATTTCCAAAACATATATACCTAAAAGGAGGAGATTGGAATATGATTACTAGACCTGAACTTGATAGAACAAGTAAACAAAATAAACAGTCCACCGATCTAACAAATCTCATAAATGATCTAATAGAAGACTTCAGCTTATTTGATCCCTTTGAAATCTTTAGACATGAATATGGATCCAGTAAATTTACATTCTTCTCAACCCCTCATAAAACCTGGTCCAGAATTGATTTCTTCCTAATCTCAACACACTTCAAAAAATTTGATATCAATTTTCAAACAGATCCAAGAACCTTGTCTGACTACGCAAAAATCAGACTAGCAATAAATGTAAACAAACCAAATACGGACAAAGAGTATAAAATAAATTGGTCCCTGAACCAAAACCTCTTAAAAAACAAGGTCTTATCTCAGGAAATAAAAGAAATCCTTACACAAACTAACAATAACTTAGAAGTAACA
Organism: Protopterus annectens; assembly: GCF_019279795.1. Taxonomy (NCBI): domain Eukaryota; kingdom Metazoa; phylum Chordata; order Ceratodontiformes; family Protopteridae; genus Protopterus; species Protopterus annectens. The sequence goes on from NC_056737.1 coordinate 1,021,527,359, forward strand.
AATATCCCCTTGGATGTGCAATGGGCAGCAACCAAAGCAACAATTAGAGGTACACTAATACAAAAGTCATCAAACATTAAAAGACAAGCTCATTCTCATATGGAAAATCTAGAATCTAAACTAAAAAAGCTGGAGTTACAAATGCAAATCAAATATGACCCGGACATAGAGAAACAAATAATCTTGGTACAAAAACAAATACAAGAAACCCAAATGAATCACCTCTCTTTTACCGATATTAGACTCCTACATAGATATGCCGAATGGGCCCAAACCCCCTCAAGAATTCTTGCCAGAATAATAAATGTAAAACACCCCTCTTCCACAATAAAAACAGATTATACACAATAGTAAGTCATTCAACTCTGAAGAGGAAATTATAAAAATATTTGAAAAAGTTTATCAAGAGGTATATGGCCCACACCCCATAGAAAATGAAACAGAAATCAATATTTTTTTAGATGACTTGGAATTCCCAAAGATAACAGATATACAGATAAATACTCTAAAAACATCAATAACTGAAAAAGAAATATCTATAGCTATCAGTAAACTGAAAACAGGCAAGTCACCAGGCCCTGATGGCTACACCCCAGAATTTTACAAAACATTCACGAAACATTTAACCCCAATCCTACTCAAAGTATACAATCATATAATAAAATTTGGAATCACTGATCTATACATTAACAACTCCAAAATGATTGTTATCCCAAAACCAAATACACCTGGTAATGGTACCAGCGACTATCGCCCAATCACACTAATCAATGTGGAAATAAAAATACTAGCATTAATATTGGCCAACAGAATGAATAAAGTAATTTCCTATATCATATCTGATGAACAATTAGGCTTTATGAACAATAGGCAAGTATGGGATAATACATTAACAATAGAAGCAATAATAAATATGACACTCAAAGACACCTCCCCGAAGTACGTTCTCTCTGTGGACGCACAAAAAATTTGATAGAGTTAATCTAAACTTCATGTTCAATATATTAAAATGGGTTGCTTTACCCGAGAAATACATAAACATGATCAAAGTCTTATATAATAGAGCCACTACAACATTATACATAAACAAAAAATCCTCACGACCTATACATATAATAAATGGGACTAGGCAAGGTTGCCCGCTATCCCCTTATCTTTTCAACATCTACTTAGAAGCTCTGCTGTTAAAATTGAGTCAATAAACTTTCATTCACTCTATATATATCTCAAAAATACCAATTAAATACACAGCATACGCGGACGACCTCAACATTTACTTCCAACATCCATCCACCGATTTGGTAAAAATTCTAAAATCCATTGACGAGTTCTCCGCAGTCTCAAACTATGCTATGAACATAAATAAATCTAAAATTTTCATGCTAAATCCCCTCAATCACAAGGAGATATTTTTTCCAGACCCAAGAATCAAAATAGAATACTCACTGAAATATTTAGGTGTTACCTTCTCTCACCCACACAAGGAAATGATAAAAGAAAATTTACACAAAGTTTGGGTTAAAATAACAAAGGACCTGGCTAGATGGGAAAAACTTAACCTCTCTCTACTCTCCAAAGCATCAGTAATAAAAATGAACATACTTCCTAAAATCTTGTTCCAATTCCAGGCCATTAGTCAACATGTGGCAAACAACTTCTTCCATAAAATGGAAACTACACTGAGTAAATTTTTATGGCACCCGAAAAACATCAGAATTAGCTATAAAAAACTAACATTACCCAAGGAAAAAGGAGGACTGACACTCCCTGATTTTCAGATATACTATCACATTACTAACGCCAATCACATTGTGCGTTTGACCCAACTCGACACATCTGATAATTCATGGTACCCTCTATGGATAAAAATATATTACCAACATCTTAAGACATCTACTGTTAACCCCAAAGCTATTCCTTTCCTTAGTAGTAAAATCCTAAGAAATCTTAACATACATCTGATAATAATCAACAAAGTTAGAAGTTTTCAATTCCTTATCTCCTCCTTAAAAATAAGCAACTGTCTAATTATGGCACAACCAATACACATGAACCCTGAATTTAAATTAAATAATAAAATGTTAAATCTAGAAAAATTCCCGTGTATTAAAAACTGTACAGTATGGGATTTCTACCAAATAAAAAAACAACCTATTGATCACATTGTTGAGCATCTAACTGCAAGCAACAAATACCACCTGATTATTAAACAAATATTATATTTAGTCAGTCTAAAAACATCTGGAATAATGGTAAACATACAAGAAACTCAGCTTTACCAACAACTTATTTCCTATCTACAACAAAAATCTAAAATGCTATCAAACACGTACAAGCTAATCACACAAGCTAAAAATCACAATGAATTATTATTTTCAAAATACTGGGGGACCAAAATTGTAAATATGTCAATGGCTCAAAAACTAGCCGCAATACGCATAACCACAAAACTCACACCCTTTATAAAACTCATATATACTCAAATCATGATTAATAACAACGCTTATCATACACCATCTTTTTAAAATAAAATAAACCCCATCTCCTCACCATTTTGCTCCATTTGCCCCAATGAAATCGCCGATACTCTCCACATTTTCTGGTCCTGTAAAACCGTCTATAAATTATGGTGCTCTCTAAGAGTGAAATTGGAGAAATCGGGCTATATGAAATCCACCTTATCATGGGAAATGACCATTCTAAATATTTTCCCAAATGTCTACACATTAGAAACCAAACACATTATAGTAATGCTTAGCTCACTACTTAAATCTTACATTGCCCTAAATTGGATTGATAGAGCTAAAATCTCCTGGTCAGAATTCAAAAATATAGCTATCAAATATGTACTGGCAAATAAATTAAAAACTGTGAGCAAAAAGAAACTGTCATATTTCAAAAATTACTGGGGAAAGCTTATAGAAATTCTATCATAGATCAAGTTAAGCCAAAATATAATTCTTAACCCTTTGCTACATTCAAATCAATTTGATTCCTAGTCCCTCATCAAATCAAGCGGAGACAGAATAAACCATACACAAGCAGTAGGCATGAGATGAGTGCCAGACATATAGATGTTCGCTAACACATGTACATCTTAACTCAAATTCACATCTTTCTATACCTTAATGAGTGACAACCCAATGTAAATATGTGTAAATATTGTAAATAGTTCTTTAATAGATAGTACTGACTTATGTTTCATTAGATTCTCAACATCAGTTAGGCAGTTAATGTATTTGAGCAGCATCAAATTATATCATAACAGCTTAATGTGAAACAAGGTTTATCAATCTGAACTTTCTTCATATTATAGTTTCATTTTGTCTCTTTGTAATTTTGTTATCAGAATGCCTATACATGTACTAGTAGTCCACAATAAGGATTGTATTGTGTATTTTACTCTATATGTCTGTGAACTGAAATTGAAATAAAATAAAAATTTAATTTAAAAAAAAAAAAAAAGCTGAACTCTTTTAAAAAGCTTGGACTAAACTATTACAGTTCAATTAAAAATGCACTGGAACTTAGAAAATTGCCACATTGTTTACATGACTAATTGCATGTTATTATAGCAATAACCCATGCCTGGGTGTGGGTAATGCAGGATTTACCCACGGTTGGCGTGGGACCAAACAAAGACAACTGTGGGTAAATCCCACATTACCCACACCCAGAAGTGGGTTATTGCTATTACACTATGACATTATTTAAGAAAAGAAATAATTACTTTTCTTAAATAATGGCATTGTATAATGCCTCTTTGCTGCCCTTCCGCAGCTGTCTGGTATCTGCGGCAGTTCTGATGTACTGCGCATGCCAACGCAGTACATCAGAGCTGTGGCCAAAAGCAACGGAGAAAGCAAGATCTCCGTTGCCTTTTACTGTTTCACTATGTTAAATGGGTTTAACATAGCGAGACAGCTTTAAAATAAGCAACAGAGATGTCCGTTGCTTATTTTAAAGCTGTCTCGCTATGTTAAACCCGTTTAACATAGCGAAACAGTAAAAAGCAATGGAGATCTTGCTTTCTCCGTTGCTTTTTTTTTTTTAACCTGTCTCACTATGTTAAATGGGTTTAATATAGCGAGACAGCTTTAAAATAAGCAACGGAGATCTCCGTTGCTTATTTTAAAGCTGTCTCGCTATGTTAAACCCATTTAACATACCGAGACAGGTTTAAAAAAAAAGCAACGGAGAAAGCAAGATCTCCATTGATTTTTACATACTGTGTCGCTATGTTAAAGGAGTTTAACATAGGGAGACAGCTTTAAAAAAAGCAACGGAGATCTCCGTTGCTTTTTTTAAACCTGTGTCGCTATGTTAAACTCTTTTAATATAGCGAGACAGTGTTTTAAAAGAGACTTATACTAATGGAAAAAGTCCGGGCAACCGGACCTTTTTCCATTAATATAAGTTGATTTACAATGTGCACGCTGGCCAATCAGCGTGCACGTTTTGGAATATTAATGGGGGGTCATGGTATAATTTATTTTATTCTATCAGTTGGTTTTAAATACCATTTTAAATTAGTTGTAATTTAAGTGTATATTTTGTTTCCATCGTCATACATACATTTTTTTCTTATTTTTATTTTTTATGGTTCTGTTTTCTACTTTATTAAAAATGATGTGTAATAACAATACTAATTATACAATTATATACATTTTTATATATAGTTTTTTGGGTTCTTGTACACAGACCTGAAGAAGTCTAGAAGGACAAAAGTGATCTTTGTTAACAATAGGTTATGAAAATAGAAACTGATTTTTACATGCAAAATGTATATATATATATATATATATATATATATATATATACATGTATATATATATATATATATATATATATATATATATATATATATATATATTTTTTTTTTTTTTTTTTTTTTAATTGCCAAATGAACTAAGTTTGATATATTTCCAGTCATGTAATATATTGTCTTGGATAAAATCACAGACTTAATAATCTACTTAATAATCTGGTTAAATAAGAGGTACCACATCATTATAAATTTTATTTAAAGTACATAAGGGTTATATATTATTATGACAGCTATTAAGTAGGGCAGGACCAGCTCGAATGTCACACTGATGGGGGGAAGGGATGTGAATTTCACATGTGTACCAATAATACTTTGTTTTACAGCACAATAAACCACTTCCATGCCTGATAAAAAGTGTATATATATATTTAGAAAGCTTGTGAGGAAATGATTACTCTATTTTTGTTTTACTTGGATCACTTGTCTGTGTACTTAATAAAAGATTTTTGACTGAAAACAGACTGCCTGCCTTGCTTGGATTACTTTCGAATACTTAGTAATGCTGTACAATTATATATTTTTTATTATGATTTTTTGTTTTGTTTTGACTTAAGACAAGTTTAAGTTCGCTACTTCTACTACTATTGTTTGATCTGATTAATATACAGTAATTAACTAGAGATATATGGACTGAAAATCTTCCCCACAGAGAAGTTTCAGGCACTGTTTTTTACTCATTATGTTACACTTCTTATTTACTCTTTTACATAAACGAGCTGATACTTCTTGTTTTTTTTTGCCTTGTAATAAATACCTTTGTTTATACAAAGATTTATTAGTTTTCTCATAATTTATTTTTATTTTATATTTTTATTTCTCTTTACCATAATATTCTTTCTTATGTATAAGTTTTTAAACATAGGTTCATAGGTAGGTACTAGGCTATCGGCCCAAGGGCCTAAGTAAGCCTAGCCAACAAGGTTCCCTGGCTTACACCACCCAAGAAAGTTATTTGCCTGTGCCCCTGTTGAGCAGAGCCACAGAAGTGATCCCCGGGGTGTATTTCCTATTTCCCATCCACTTATCAAGATTTTTCTTGAATAGTGCTAATGAGGAACTTTGCTTGACATAGATGGGTAGCTTGTTCCAGAGTATAGGAAGTCTCTGGGACAGGAATCTATCCTCCAGCATGTCCTGTTTATTGTGGTGACAAGATTTAGGTCCCTAGAGCATGTAGCTCCAAGGTATTGGGATTTCTTTAGGTGTAGCATGTCCAACAGCTCTGGGTTTCACATCGCTTTATATGTTAGGCAGAGATCACCTCAAAGTAGGTGATATGCTATGGAGTAAAGCTGGAGTTTTTTGAGATGGTCAGTGTAGGACATCTGTTTGAGGCCAGTAATCCTCTATGTGAGGTACTCCTGTGGCTTTTCTAGCTGCTACAGATGTCTTGTGAGGTACATTCCAAAAGGGGTATCGTACTCTATAATGAGTCTAATGAGTGTCAAGTAGAGGGGAACAATGACCTTTTTTTTCCTAGATGAGAACCCTTTTGTGATGAGATGTGCCACATAGAAGGATTTCCTGACTACTGTGGTGATGTGATTATGAAAGGAGAAACTACTGTCTACCTGGGTCCCCAGGTCTCTTATCACACATTTGGCATTAAGTAGACTGCCACCTATGTGGTAGTTCATGGGTACAGAGTTTTTACCAAAGAGGATGACAATGCAATTTTTGGCATTGAGCTTGAGGCCATGGCTCTGACACCAGGCATCTGTCTCAGTGAGGCACTTCTGTAGGATGTCCACATCATTTGGGGACTCAACTATGGCTCCTAGTTTGCAGTCATCTGTGAACTTTGTTAGCCAAAGGCCTTCTGTGTTAGCCTGTACTTCAGAGAAGTAGATACCAAACAGGAGAGGTCCCAGGACTGAACCCTGTGGTACTCCACTTGTCACTGGTTTGAAGTCAGATTTGGAGTTTGCAACATTTTCAGTGTGGGGTCTGTCAGTGAGCCAATTGGCAACCCATCTTGTGATGTATGGATTTATACCTAGTTTAGTGAGTTTAGCTATAATTCCAAAATGGAGGATGGTGTTGAAAGCCTTGCCGAGGTCAAGATAGGCTGTGTGAACCACCTTACCCTCATCCACAGCTTTGGTGACTGCCTCAAAGAAGTTGATCAGGTTCAGGAGGCATGATCTGACTTTCACAAACCCAAACTGGTTGGGGTCCAGAATTTGGAGGTTACCCATGTCTTTGTTTATGAGTTCCATGATGATATGTTCCATGGCCTTACAGACCAGTGCCATCAGGCTAATAGGGCGATAGTTCAGGGAATCAGTGGTGGCTCCCCCTTAGTGGAGTGGGATAACTGTTGCTGTGCACCATTAAGTGGACACAAAGCCTGATGTGAGACTCTGATTGAACATAGTGCTTAGGTGGGGAGCCAGTTCGTTCTGAAGTTTGTGTATAACGCAGGCTGGGATGTTGTCCATTCCCATTGATGCTGTGTTTTTGGCATTAGAGAGTGCAGCTTTTACCTGCATAGTTGTGATTACAGGGACTCTGCATTCTTACTGTATAGATATGGGCCCTTTAGGGTATGAGAGAGGGGTAAAGTTAGCACTGAACCTATCTGCCAGGAAAATAATCCACCATTCTGACCAGTTGCTATAACACTCTCTCATGGTCATATGATCTCTCCATAACTGTATTATCACCTCCTTTCCTTTTCCATCGCATATTTTTATAACCTTACCTATTTTGATGTAATCTTAATTTTCATTTACTTCCATCCATATAGTTAGATGGTCTGTTAATCCTGTTACAACTAAACTCCCTTCCCTTTTATTTATACTTCCAGAGATTAGAAAACGGTCGTTTTCAGATTGTAATATGCCTCTCCTATACATCCATGTTTTATTATACCATATTACTGACTGACAACATTTCTTAACGTCTCTTGTTTTGCTTCAATCTTTTTTATTCTTCTTTCTTTCCCCTTAAATCACAATTAAATTCTCCTGTTATTATAATGTTCATATTTACTCTTACATAATCAAACATTTGTTGAAATACATCTTCCCTTACTATATAAAAGGTGTGTGGGTATATAAGTATAAGTCTATAAACGTTTCCCTGGCACCTTCAGTCTGTAATAGTGAGTCTTCCCATATTAACTAATGTAACACCAAGAATTTTCACTATGTTTCTGCATCGGATTACTACATCTGAGCAATATTCATTCCCATTTGTCATTCTATAATCTCTCTATTTGATATTTTTCTTCTTTTGTTAAAAAACGTGTGTCTTCAAATACAATTTTGTTTTCATCACATTCTTCACACAATTCTAGAATCAGTATCCATTTATATTTTTATACGACTGGCATTTACTGAAGGAATACTTAAGTTATTGGTTTGTCTATTCCTTAATTCAGTGGGAATCATCCTCTTATTATGCACTTATTCATCCGTTACCCTCCTTTTTCTCTTTTAAATCTGTTTTTTTTAATTTCCTTTTTCTATATTTTATCAATATAATATTTTTCTTAAGTTTTACTACTTTCCAGCGTATATCTTCTTCATCACTGACTGCTGAGTCTATTTGTATTTCATCTTCTTCCTCTTTCTATGTTGCCACCTTTTCTTTCTACAAATACCTTATTTTCACAAGCCTTTGATTTTTTCTTCACAATCCATCCATGTGTGTCCAGCTTTTTTACATATATAATATTCAAGCTCACATTTTTCTCAGTGTTCAGTTTTACCACGTATATAACATTTCTTTTTATCACAATTGTGCACTAAATTTTCTTTTCTACCACAAAAGAAACCTGTTCGTGGTTCTCCCCAGTATTTTACCACCCCTCATTACCATCACCATTTATAATGCTTGGGATTTGGAAGTATTTTTATTTTTAATTTTCTATTTTCAAAACAGAAATAAAATTTTATGCCTTGCTCCAAAAAACTCTATTGTCAAACATTTAAAAAATGTCCATAACTTCTTTAGAAAAATTATTTAAATGAATTTTTAAACGTTTCTTTTTCATCTTCTGTGCTGAACTGTATTTGTATTTTTTCTGTGTTGTTTCTCAAAAAATACTTCAACTATATATTAGTTCCAGGTTAGCATTCTGTGTTTTTTTTTTTCATATTCACACAAAAATCTTTCCATACTTTGTGGAGTCTCAAAAATAATGTCAAAGAATGGCTCTTTATTTATTAAAATAAAGACAGTTACCTCATGTGTTTTAAGGCCCACTGGAAGAATAATTGTGCCCCACACCTCACACCTGTCCATTCCCACACTCCTTTTAATTGTGTCCCACACCTCACACCTGTCCATTCCCACACTCCTTTTAATTGTGTCCCACACCTCACACCTGTCCATTCCCACACTCCTTTTAATTGTGTCCCACACCTCACACCTGTCCGTTCCCACACTCCTTTTAATTGTGTCCCACACCTCACACCTGTCCGTTCCCACACTCCTTTTAATTGTGTCCCACACCTCACACCTGTCCATTCCCACACTCCTTTTAATCGTGTCCCACACCTCACACCTGTCCATTCCCACACTCCTTTTAATCGTGTCCCACACCTCACACCTGTCCATTCCCACACTCCTTTTAATTGTGTCCCACACCTCACACCTGTCCATTCCCACACTCCTTTTAATTGTGTCCCACACCTCACACCTGTCCATTCCCACACTCCTTTTAATCGTGTCCCACACCTCACACCTGTCCATTCCCACACTCCTTTTAATTGTGTCCCACACCTCACACCTGTCCATTCCCACACTTCTTTTAATTGTGTCCCACACCTCACACCTGTCCATTCCCACACTCCTTTTAATCGTGTCCCACACCTCACACCTGTCCATTCCCACACTCCTTTTAATTGTGTCCCACACCTCACACCTGTCCATTCCCACACTCCTTTTAATTGTGTCCCACACCTCACACCTGTCCATTCCCACACTCCTTTTAATTGTGTCCCACACCTCACACCTGTCCATTCCCACACTCCTTTTAATTGTGTCCCACACCTCACGCCTGTCCATTCCCACACTCCTTTTAATTGTGTCCCACACCTCACACCTGTCCATTCCCACACTCCTTTTAATTGTGTCCCACACCTCACACCTGTCCATTCCCACACTCCTTTTAATCGTGTCCCACACCTCACACCTGTCCATTCCCACACTCCTTTTAATCGTGTCCCACACCTCACACCTGTCCATTCCCACACTCCTTGTAATTGTGTCCCACACCTCACACCTGTCCATTCCCACACTCCTTTTAATCGTGTCCCACACCTCACACCTGTCCATTCCCACACTCCATTTAATTGTGTCCCACACCTCACACCTGTCCATTCCCACACTCCTTTTAATTGTGTCCCACACCTCACACCTGTCCATTCCCACACTCCTTTTAATCGTGTCCCACACCTCACACCTGTCCATTCCCACACTCCTTTTAATCATGCCCCACACCTCACACCTGTCCATTCCCACACTCCTTTTAATCGTGTCCCACACCTAACACCTGTCCATTCCCACACTCCTTTTAATTGTGTCCCACACCTCACACCTGTCCATTCCCACACTCCTTTTAATTGTGTCCCACACCTCACACCTGTCCATTCCCACACTCCTTTTAATCGTGTCCCACACCTCACACCTGTCCATTCCCACACTCCTTTTAATTGTGTCCCACACCTCACACCTGTCCATTCCCACACTCCTTTTAATTGTGTCCCACACCTCACACCTGTCCATTCCCACACTTCTTTTAATTGTGTCCCACACCTCACACCTGTCCATTCCCACACTCCTTTTAATTGTGTCCCACACCTCACACCTGTCCATTCCCACACTCCTTTTAATTGTGTCCCACACCTCACACCTGTCCATTCCCAAACTCGTTTTAATCGTGTCCCACACCTCACACCTGTCCATTCCCACACTCCTTTTAATTGTGTCCCACACCTCACACCTGTCCATTCCCACACTCCTTTTAATCGTGTCCCACACCTCACACCTGTCCATTCCCACACTCCTTTTAATTGTGTCCCACACCTCACACCTGCCCATTCCCACACTCCTTTTAATTGTGTCCCACACCTCACACCTGTCCATTCCCACACTCCTTTTAATTGTGTCCCACACCTCACACCTGTCCATTCCCACACTCCTTTTAATCGTGTCCCACACCTCACACCTGTCCATTCCCACACTCCTTTTAATCGTGTCCCACACCTCACACCTGTCCATTCCCACACTCCTTTTAATTGTGTCCCACACCTCACACCTGTCCATTCCCACACTCCTTTTAATTGTGTCCCACACCTCACACCTGTCCATTCCCACACTCCTTTTAATTGTGTCCCACACCTCACACCTGTCCATTCCCACACTCCTTTTAATTGTGTCCCACACCTCACACCTGTCCATTCCCACACTCCTTTTAATCATGTCCCACACCTCACACCTGTCCATTCCCACACTCCTTTTAATTGTGTCCCACACCTCACACCTGTCCATTCCCACACTCCTTTTAATCGTGTCCCACACCTCACACCTGTCCATTCCCACACTCCTTTTAATCGTGTCCCACACCTCACACCTGTCCATTCCCACACTCCTTTTAATTGTGTCCCACACCTCACACCTGTCCATTCCCACACTCCTTTTAATCGTGTCCCACACCTCACACCTGTCCATTCCCACACTCCTTTTAATTGTGTCCCACACCTCACACCTGTCCATTCCCACACTCCTTTTAATCGTGTCCCACACCTCACACTTGTCCATTCCCACACTCCTTTTAATCGTGTCCCACACCTCACACATGTCCATTCCCACACTCCTTTTAATCGTGTCCCACACCTCACACCTGTCCATTCCCACACTCCTTTTAATCGTGTCCCACACCTCACACCTGTCCATTCCCACACTCCTTTTAATCGTGTCCCACACCTCACACCTGTCCATTCCCACACTCCTTTTAATTGTGTCCCACACCTCACACCTGTCCATTCCCACACTCCTTTTAATCGTGTCCCACACCTCACACCTGTCCATTCCCACACTCCTTTTAATCATGTCCCACACCTCACACCTGTCCATTCCCACACTCCTTTGAATCGTGTCCCACACCTCACACCTGTCCATTCCCACACTCCTTTTAATTGTGTCCCACACCTCACACCTGTCCATTCCCACACTCCTTTTAATCGTGTCCCACACCTCACACCTGTCCATTCCCACACTCCTTTTAATTGTGTCCCACACCTCACACCTGTCCATTCCCACACTCCTTTTAATTGTGTCCCACACCTCACACCTGTCCATTCCCACACTCCTTTTAATTGTGTCCCACACCTCACACCTGTCCATTCCCACAGTCCTTTTAATTGTGTCCCACACCTCACACCTGTCCATTCCCACACTCCTTTTAATTGTGTCCCACACCTCACACCTGTCCATTCCCACACTCCTTTTAATTGTGTCCCACACCTCACACCTGTCCATTCTCACACTCCTTTTAATTGTGTCCCACACCTCACACCTGTCCATTCCCACACTCCTTTTAATTGTGTCCCACACCTCACACCTGTCCATTCTCACACTCCTTTTAATTGTGTCCCACACCTCACACCTGTCCATTCCCACACTCCTTTCACTCCGGATCCTTAAACCATCCCTTCTTTTGATTTCTTCTTTTTTTCTCCTTCTGTTCTTTACTGTGACTGGCAAATGTCTCTGATTATGTTTTTCTTTTAGGTGATCCTTTCTTCTCAAATTTTCTCAGCTTCTTCTACCTGAAACTGTTCCATTATATCTCTTCACAAGGCATCATTTTCACTTTGTTCTATCATTTCATGAAGTATATCCCCTCACAACCCTCTCAACTGGAAGGTTGTAATAACACAATCAGTTTTCTCTACACCATCCCTCAGCTTGAATAATTCTTTTTTGAACATAATCGCCAAGTCATCCAAACCATTTCTTACTTCCACAATAAACCTCCACTCCAACAGACATTGCTTCCATCTCAAGCACCATTTTCTGGTTAATTTTATTGGAGGACCTATTTTTTTATTCAATTATTATTTAGTTTGGAAATGTTATTTAAGCTTTTTTTTTTTTTTCGGCTCATGGAAGCTACAGCAAGTTTCTACTTGTGTGATCAGATATTCCGTGTGTGCTGGCTGGATTTCTGATTGATTACTAGATAAATAATAGCGATTGGATGTGATATGTGCCAAAATTATTTCCTTTCCTTTGTTTAAAGTAATTATTAATATAAAATTTGAGGCTTGTTGTTGCACAGTTAGTGAAATAAATCTAATTGCACCCCTTCTAATTTTTATAAATGTCATGGGATATTTTACATCCACATAACCCACTACCAACTGAGGCAGATGGGACCTCTGTTTCACATTCCATCTGAAGGATGGCATAGTTAGGAGTACAACACCCCCTTTTTTCAGTAGTGCAGTCTGAAGGATGGCATAGTTAGGAGTACAGCACCCCCTTTTTCAGTACTGCAGTCTGAAGGATGGCATAGTTAGGAGTACAGCACCCCATTTTTCAGTAGTGCAGTCTGAAGGATGGCATAGTTAGGAGTACATCACACCCTTTTTCAGTACTGCAGTCTGTAGGATGGCATAGTTATGAGTACAGCACCCCCTTTTACAGTACTGTAGTCTGAAGGATGGCATAGTTAGGAGTAGCACATCCCCTTTTTCAGTACTGCAGTCTGAAGGATGGCATAGTTAGGAGTACAGCACCCCCTTTTTGAGTAATGTAGTCTGAAGGATGGCATACTTAGGAGTACAGCACCCCCTTTTTCAGTACTGCACTCTGAAGGATGGCATAATTAGGAGTACAGCACCCCCTTTTTCAGTACTGCAGTATCAGTATTAGAAAGTGCATTCAAGTATCTGGCCTTAGAATAGAACCGCAGCCTTCTGATTTTCCAGTGAAGAATTCAGGTGAGCTAACTACTAACTTACACTTTAAGTGTAACAGTTAATTATTTTAAATTGATTATTTCATGTCCCTCTTCAATATGTTTGGAGTTATAATTATCTCTGATGAAAAAGAAAAAAATGTTTTATTTAAGCAATTCCAAAAGTATGAAAATCCAGTAATGAATAGTTGCATTCTTGTTATAACCTTTCTTAAAGTAAGACTTAAAAATTATGAAAACATGATCTAAAAGTAAGAACCAAGCTAATTCCTCTGTAGACAATGCATTTAATGAAAGTGTGATGCATCCCCAAACATCCTAAACACCTACCACTCCAAGGCCTTTCAAACAGAATAATTGTGCTAACCAATTTGGACTTTCCTTTGATTGTTGCCAATGTCTACAGAGAATTATGGGATGTAGACAGTCATGTGAGTGACAATATGCTTACTTTTAGTTCTCCAAATTTTGAAAACTAAATTGGCTTTAAATTACTTATTTTTTAATCACTTAACCATATAAAATAAAATGTCTTTCACCTAGAAATAATGTATATGAAAAGCTGTTTTTCTGTAAAGTAGTATTTTGGACTCATTGCGCACAATTTTGTGTAACACAGTGCTGTCAAAAGTACTTGTCAAATTTGCATTCCTACAAAGAATTCAACAAATCTAATGTAAACTTTAACTCAATAAAAGATTATAGTAATGCAGGCCTCATTATAAATGACACAATAACCTGAAGATATAGTGTGCTTACTCATATGTCCATTCTTGGGTCAGGTAAATTATTTATTTTTTATTTTATGAATGGGTTATGGTATTCTAGGAGTCAGACAGGCAGCGTTTCTTGCTGGTTGAATATTGCCATACTCCATCAATAGCTGCTAGCTACAAGTACTTTGCCTGAATGCCTGGGACAGCTAATTTTGGGATTTGTGTACATGAGATTATTAAGGTAGCGTCACCATTCTTCAAGCCAGTTATTTTTATTTAAACTGTATTTTGATTCCATTGAAATTATTTGCTTTTTGCTAAGGTAAATTTTCTTCTATTTAGATGCAACTGTACAGGTATAATCCTGTTAAAAGTGTCTTGCAAGTTATGAAGGACTCCTTATACATTATGCATATTTTCATTTGTGTACTGCATACAACAAATATGAGCATGGAAAAATCATTTTATAACAATGAACTGCAAATCTTGATTCATTATTTAAATTCCCTGCTCTGAGAAATCAGAATTTGGCATTACTGACACAATTCTTTTACCATTGCAGTATTGACTTTTTTCTTTGTGTTTTCATCCCCCTATAGTCAATATTTTTTGTTTTATTTGTTGATTTTGCACTTTAAATCATTTTAAAAGTCCCTAACACTTGAAATCACCTGATTCAGGTAGTTTGTTTAAGGTATTTTGTGGTAGCATTACATTCTCAAACAATCTTTTTTGTGGTTTTACAGTTAGAGAACTGGGATAGTCCTTCTAGTAACAGTAGGTAGTGGCCTGGTCTATCTGAGTTGGGAAACATATAATAACGCTGTAATAAAAGGAGATACTGCCAGCCCAACTACTTGGAGTTTTGTAAATAATATGCCATTTGTGAATATTAATAAGATTTATATAGAAGTATGACAGAAGGAGATGTTGCCAGCACAACTGTTTGGAAATTTGTAAATAATTATATCTCATTTGTGAATATCAACATGATTCATATGCTTGTGTTACAAATGTATTAGAAATGTATGTTGTCTGTATATCAAACTGCTGGTACAGAAGTGTGCATTGAAAGGGTTTGTAAAGTACTCAGCTTAAAGATGTATCCACAGTGTAACCACTGGAAAAGAACAGAAATGTATATAAATTATTGCAACTGTGTAAATGTATATATTTTAACAGTGGGAACTGGCACATAGAAGTTTAACTTGTAAAACTTCAGAAAAAATAGTTGAAATTAAAATATTTTATAACTGCGCCATAAAAGATGGTTTCAATGCAGCAAGGAGACAGGATGTCTAAAACTAGGGAGCCTTCTGCATTATCTTGTGTTTTATTGTTTTATGTCTTCCAGCAGCTGCAAACATGTGAGTGCTATATATTTTTTCACTTGGAGATGCTAAAGGCTGGCAATTTCTAGCAATGGGGGTTTAGCTTGGGAACTAAGGTCAGATGACAAGAAGTGATGTCATCCTGCAAGCTAAGAAAGCAGTAAAATTTGAGCTAATAATTTAAGAACTCTTTGTGAGTAACAGAATATTCTGTATTGTGATGTGGACCCAACAAAATTAGCTAGAAGACCCATTCATCACATTTACCTTGCTCTGAAAGTAAGTTAACTAGGGTGCAGTTATTTCTCTTAGATTCAGACAGGAATATAGTGAAGTATAGCTTAGATGTTTCCTTTATTTATCTGAGACTGTCCTGCAATGTTGTTTTAAATATTTCCTGTGGTTTTGAACCCTGATGTAACTGTGATTATTTACTGAATATTTTATTGTTCTTTTGTTATTTATTATTAAATATGCTTAAACCTTTCATTTTGGCTGATATTTGTGAGACATATTTAAGCTCTGAGAGTACTTGCATGTTTATTTGGGGACACTGTGAGGGCTACTCCTAATAGCCTTGCACTTGGTCAAACTTCCATTTGGATTAATAGTAACATTACACAGTAAGATTGGACACCCTTTGTTAAGGGCTTTAAAGTACCTGATAAAGAGTTGGCTGGTGGCAGTAATAACTACCTTATAGTCTGGGCAAAAGGGGGCATAGCTAGTAAACTGTGCCAGCCTTGTGTGTGTGTGTGTGTGTGTGTGTGTGTGTGTGTGTGTGTGTGTGTGTGTGTGTGTGTGTGTGTGTGTGTTTGTATATAAATCAAATCTCAAAGAGTGTACAGCTACTTGGGCAGGTACACGAAGCATTGGTTGGACAGAGAGGGTGCTGGAGTTCTTGGCTTGGCCACATAGCTGAGATTACAACTCTATAGATATGCCAGTGAGGAGTCTTACTGGAGATCTGGAGAAAGAGGGAGGGAGAAGCCAGCCTCAAACTAACTGTGGTCTCTGTGTGCTCTTAAACAAAATTGCACTTGAGGCAGAGAGCTACTTCTGGAAATACTGTGTGTGTAACTTGTCATCCTCCCAGTGTGTACACCCCCAACTGTTGTCAGTGGTGAGGATTGAGGCTGCTTGATTACTGGTCCAGTGGTGGGGTGTCACAAAAGCTATAAGTGAAGTTGTTTTATTGGTCAGGGGATCCAGAAGCCAGTTTCCTGTGTTTTAAGTACCTATATAAATTTGGAGTGTTTTTGTACCACTGTCTATCATGCAGTACCCATTAATATTACCCTAAAAAGACACAGACACCTTCAAACTACACTGTCAATATAACACTACCTCTGAAACTGTACCAGTAACTCACTGAGTCTAGAGTAACTACTTTACATGTTAAGTGACAAAGAGCGGCTAGTGTACATGTTTGGGAGTACTGGCCCCATGAATTTAATATTATATCGTCTAATCTAGTCTCTAGCCCCAAAAGCACCCTTAGTCACCCCACTGTTAATCTCTCATACATGCACCCTTGCAACTCATCCAGTGAAGGACTTGATATCATGGATATGTACTCTTCCAATTCCTCCATAGCCAGTTTGGTAGGTATGGGTAACTTGAAACAATGTATCAATTATGTAGTGTTCACCAATAACAATTTAATCCTCTAAAAAAGAAACGCAGTATGTGACAGATGGACATACACAATGTCTCTGTAGACAAAATTCTTGCATAAAAACAATCATAATAACAATCTGGTTGAAAGAATACACACATTACACCCACCACACATAGTCCTTCATATGCCGAGGCACGTAAATGTTATATTCTGAAACTCGCAGAATGTTGATGATACCATAATTATCTGATATACACACATCCACAAACCTAATTATCTGATATACACCAATCCAGATACTTAATTATCTGATATACACAAATCCACAAACTTAATTATCTGATATACACCAATCCACAAACTTAATTATCTGATATACACAAAGCCACAAACTTAATTATCTGATATACACAAATCCACAAATGTAATTATCTGATATACACCAATCCAGAAACTTAATTATCTGATATATACCAATCCACAAACTTAATTATCTGGTATACACAAATCCACAAACTTAATTATCTGATATACACAAATCCACAAGCTTAATTATCTGATATACACAAATCTACAAACGTAATTATCTGATATACACCAGTCCACAACCTTAATTATCTGGTATACACAAATCCACAAACTTAATTATCTGATATATACAAATCCACAAATAGGTTGTACCACACCTGAATGCACCTTCCACACATTTAGATCAGCAACTGCACAGACAGGGGCTAAAGGTGGTGTCTCAGTCTAAATCAGTAACAACCAAACCTCTAAGTTAGTTAAACAGGATCACGTGCTGCATCCAGATTACTATAGTCAAAGTCCCATGCCATATCCTAGCAAGCTATAGGTCACCCTCTATGTCCCATAAAAACATAGGTAATGCTGAGACCTATTGCAGACGCTCACCAGTCAACCAAATACCTTACTCATGGGGATCTTTAATTATCCCTCTATTAGCAGGGAACCCTACATTACTCCAGATTTTCAGGTGCCCAGATTCCTAGATTTTGTAAACACAAACACCCTAAACCAGTTAGTTACTATGCCTACTACAGGTACAAATGTACTGGACATGTCCTCTCAGGTAAGGTCAGACCACAAAGCAGTCTCCTTCTAAATTACAATCAGTTCTGTATCCCTTGCAAACCCTGAAACAGTTAAAAACTACTCCAAGGCGATCTGTCTTTTATTAAGTGATAACCTGTCAAACTTCAGCCCTCCAAACACAGATGGCAGTGTATTATATCTGGAATTGTTTACAGAAGCTCTCTACAACCATGTCAGTGATTGCTTAGAGGCTGTTGGGCTACCAGAAGTGAGCCCAAAACTAACAAAAAAAAAAAAACCCTGGTAAAATACAAAATTAAACAGGTCATACAACAAAGGAAAAAAGGTATAGTTAAAGTTAGGAAGAATAACTCCAAAAAAGATAAAAAACACCTTCACCAAACTGAGTAGACAGCTATAAGAACCAATAAAGTTTAACAAAGCAAATTTTGAGATAGAGATAGTATCCCAAGCTAAAGACAGCCCTAAGACCTTCTTTAATTTTGTATAAAACATCAAAGGTAGCACACAACAGTGTGCCAAACTGTTGATAAAGTAATCCGTGTTCACAGAACTAGGGAGATATAGCATATCCTTTGGCTGGCAAATTCAGCTCCATGTTTACCCGTCTTACCCCTAGTTGCCCCCTCAGGAAATGCCATCTAACATAATTCCCGGAGCTATCAGTTGTTGGCATGTTTTAGATGCAGTCTTTACAGCCAATAATTCTGCTTTGATAGGCCCCAATAATTTCTTAGGATGCCTCCTAAATAGTCTGAAATATGTCTTATTAGGGCCACTGGTGTCACTATTCAACTATACATATGGGTTTCATGCCACATGAATTGAATAAAACGTCAGTGTTCTAATATAGACCCCATAGCAATGGAAAGAACTATCACTGAAATGATCAACAATGGCATAGGAAAGCTTCACACCCTGGACTCAACCCAGTTTGGTTTTGTCAAAGGGAGGTTATGCCTATTGAACCTGGTGGACTTTTTTGGGAAGGTCCCAAAGGCAATGGATGAAGGCAAAACAGTGCACACTGTCTACCTTGCCCAGCCATGGCATTTGATACAATGCACCATTCTGGCATTGTAAACAAATACATGGAATTATTCATAAATCCCTATGTAATTGGATAGCCAGGTGGCTCACAG
Source organism: Protopterus annectens (assembly GCF_019279795.1). NCBI lineage: Eukaryota > Metazoa > Chordata > Ceratodontiformes > Protopteridae > Protopterus > Protopterus annectens. Next base: position 1,021,547,009 of record NC_056737.1, read on the forward strand.
ACAGGACCCACATAGTTAGGATTGGAGAGACCCTCTCCAAAAAAAAGTGCGGTCACCAGTAGAGTCCCACAGGGGCGACTCTCTACCCCTCTTTGGCCTCTATTTTTCAGATGTCAAGGCCATTGCCAAGGACCTCTGTCTTATGTCTGCAAGATGATTACAAGCTAGGAGCAATCATAGAACCCTCCCCCCAAGATACTAACATCTTACAGGATGGTCTCTAACACAGGCAATTGGCTTAAAACTCAATGCCAAGAAATGCATAACAGTACCTTTTGGGAAGTCAGCCACCCAGGGAAGCTATATCATTGATAAAACATTCCTAAAAGTAGATAGACACAGTCGTTAGGAATTTAGAGAATCATGTAGATAGTAACCTGACTTTTGACCAGCATGTGTCTAAGGTTGTAAGAAAATCATTCTGTTACTCGACTTATAAGAAAGACCACGGCATCTACATCCAGGGAAGTCATTATGCCATTTTACTTGGCCATCATCCGACCCATCACTGAGTATAATGCCCATTTCTTTATGTACTTGACCCGGCCCATGCAACAACTGGAATGTCCACAGAAGTTCCTCTCAAAAAGAATACAGGGCATAAACACAATGTGTTATGGAGCTCTTATCCAAGCCCTATCTCTAACTCTGTTTCTTACAGACTGCTGACACACAGTTTATGCCTGGAATATAAGGCATTTTTGATTCTGACTCTGATGGACCTTTTGCATATCTACAAAACAAACAGCACCAGAACTACTAAATCTAACAAATTAAACTTTGCCTACGACTTAAATAGAACATATTGGATGGATAGGTACTTATCTCAGAGAATCCCCATTCTCTGGAATGGCCTTCCCATCTATGTGAAGCAGAACCATTTCTTAATCCTATTGAAGTACAACCTGGACCAGTGAAAGGGAAACTCAAAATTCAACCCTGGTCTGACACCTATATCTGATGGACAGAGGCAGCCATTAAATTATGCCCTAAATAACATGCACCCCTTAAATAATCTCTAAATCACAATAACTTGTCGGATGCATTTGGGTTGAATGGCTTGGTTTATAAAGGCCGCAGTGTTTTTTTGCCTAATATACACCCATGAAGCTATAAAATGTATATTGTTTCAAATGTGGACTACTAAAGTGAGAAGATTTCTGTTCTGAAATTATGGTGTTCTTTAAATTATAGCTAATCATCTGCTATTCACTCAGTAATTGTTTTTGCAATCTGACCGCTTGATTATAAATGTTTTTAAATTGTTTAATTTACTCTTCAAAAGTATGTCACTGAATTTTGTATCAACAGAAGCAGATGAAATTATAGTATTTCTGTTGGTGTTACCTGATTTTCATGAGGAGGATTTGTTTGTCCTAATGAGAATATTTTGAGTGCAAATTATTAATAGAGTTCAATTTGCAAATTAATTTCTTTTTATCTAGCATCAGTATAAAAATGATAGACACATCTTTAAAACGAAGATTTAAACCATTTGTTGTTTAAATAAATATCTACTAGTCATAGAGCTGAGAAAGACACATTCACATTTGTGATATTTCCAGATGTCTCATGACTTTTATTTGAATGAAAATTATCATAGTTGCCTGTCACTTATGCCTGCCTGCTGCCTCCCTGCTTATAAATCTGAGAGTTCGCTGTCATTATTCTGGGAAACTCAGAGTTCTTTCAGTATTTCTTTGCTTATATGTGTTAGTATTGTACCAATGACCATAAGTGGAGCAGTGTCTACATGTAAATATGGATAACATTACAGTATTTGTGACCATTTTTTCCCTCAGTTAGTAGACAGAGTGGCAAGTAAGCATAATAGACTAAAACTCTAAATTAGTAATGCACTATTTTCCATACCCAGCGGACAGGGTTTGATTCCCCTCAACATTAATTTGCCTAATGTGTGTATATAAGCAAGTCACTGAAGCAGACAGTGCTCCTGGGTCACCACTGAAAAGGGGGCAATTATATCCAATGGCCTTACCCAGTCAACAAATAGGTTGTTGTTGTTTTTCTTTCGACTTTTCCTGGTTAGAGGTCACCACAGTGGAACTCCGATCCACTAATGATTGGCAGTCGATTTTTATGGTATCGAGGTGCCAGCCCGACACCCAACCTTCAATGAAGGCACGCCCATTCACGCATGTCTTTCGAAAGACACTCGACTGTGGGTAGAACATGCAGACTCCACATAGAAGGTGCTCCAGCCGAGAAGCAAATGGGAGAACCTCTTGCTGTGAGGCGACAATGCTACCGTTGCACCACCGCGGCTTACTCAGTCAACAAATAGGTAAAAATTAAAATAAAAAATTATGAATTTGAAAGTGATAGTGCAGAGAACAAAAATATTCTGATACTAAACAAGTAAGACCAACAAAGTAAATTTTGTTGAAGTATTTTGCAAGATATAAATTAAACCTTGAAGGTAACAGAAAATTTACCCCAGCACAGTGCAGAACATTTTCACGACAGAAATGGAAACATTTATGGACACCTTCTGTACTGTAGGACTAGTAATTTTTTTCAAAATGGTTTCTAATGAAAAGAGTCTGTCACCTAGTGGCCAGCTAGGGTGTGGCGACCCACAACCAAAAACACCCTTGCATTTTTCTGGTTACTCCAGGATTGGAACTTGTCAAGTACAAGTTTCACTACAGCTGGCAGTGTAGTACACTTGGGCATCAGCAGGAACATCTTGCAATAATCTTTTACCAGATGAGCCCATAGAAAAATAAATGCAAGTGCCAGATCAGTTCCTTATAACATGCAAAAGGAACCAAATTTAGTAGAAAATAAAATAGTCAGAAATTTCATTCCCTGCATTTCACTGATAATTAAATATAAATTAGTGGTTAACTCTTCTTTAGAATTTTAAATTGTTTAAGCTGGAAATATGCTGACTTCTTTTATAAGCTATTCTTTGTAGTTGCCCAAAGTTTGGCACTTGGTTTATGCTACAGAGTCCTCTATGTCCACCTCCCCCACAATTATAGGAAGGTGTGTATTCATGCAGTTAGGAACTCTTAAGATGTTCATTTCTTTGAATGTCTTTCAGTCTTTAGATTCTCACATTGTTCCTTCTTCTACCGATTCTTTTAGGTTCTTTGTGTTTTTGTGAAGGAAATGGATAAAGTCATGTACAAGCTACAAACAACGGTTTGTGTTTGGGACACCATGATACTTCATTGTAAGATCTCTGCTTTGCAGTTCCTGTGCTTGGTTCGAGTCCTGTCTTCCATTCATTACCTCTGTGGAGTTTGCTAACCCTCTCTAAATCTGTGATCTTTGTGGATGTGTTCTGGTTACTTTAATTTACTTACAGTTTTCTGAAATAGGTGGGTTGGTTGAGGAGTCTAAAGTGTTCATATATATCTGTGCCTATTGCATTTGCCATGGGCCTTTTGTCCTAACTCATTTATAAAATGGTCCCAGATACACTTAGTAGATTAATAAATAAATTAATTAAAGCTAAATGAATTTCCCATGTGTTTGACTAGGATAATTTTAATTTTAGAGAAGAGAGAATGAACAGATATTTGTAAGTTATTAACAGGTACAGCTGGGGAGCTGATACTGCCTAAAATGACAGACAGATCATGCTTCTTAGATGCAGAGAAGCATTTGTTATAGCAAGTTTGAGGGCACCACCATTTCTTACATGTTGTGCTTTGAAGTGTTTGCATATCTTAATGGAACCCAGATGCTTTTGTTATGGATTCAGTTAATAGCAAGCAATAGTGTATTGCCAAATAGACTCTAGTATTTGTAACTGTAGTGTCCAGGGCATATAGCCATTCCGTGTACTGCATTTAGTAAGCTGCCTTGGGGATTCAGATTCATAGACATGGAGTGTGGTCCTCACTGACACCTGTTTTGGTTTTGAATTGTATCACAACTCATACAGTGTACAGTGGCGTACTAAGTGCGCCTGTGCCCAGTACATTCTTGTTCCTGTCTGTAGCTATACAGAGATTGCAAAACTCGATAATCCCACACATCTTGGCTACTCATATCCTGCTCTTCAAATCTCTGTTAAACTAACTTTTTCATCTACCAAGTTTCTTATCTACAAGACTCTGAATATTATATTTAGGACTTTATTCTCTGAGTGGAAAAGTATTTTGCTCTGTATCTTTATTGTATATTAATTCACTTTGCTTCAAAACATTCACATCATACCAAAGCCTCTGTACCATTGTAATGTAGATGCATTTTTGTATTAATTTTATATTAACTTTGCATCTTTTGTGAAATACTTGAATTTTGTGAAGCTTTTCTCCCGGGGTCTCCACTGAAAATGGGCCTCTGGCTCAGTGGACTTTCCCGGTCAACAAATGTCAATAAATAAATAAATAAATAAATAAATAAATAAATAAATATTGCTGCATTATTCTGCGCTGCTCAATAATGTAACACATTGCAGCAGGGTGCAACATTGTAACACAGCACAACAGGGTATGACATTGTAACAGCGCAATAGGGTCAAAAGTGTAACACAGCACAGCAGGGTACAACAGTGTAACAAAAATGCATCTATATTACAATGGTACAGAGGCTTTGGTATGATGTGAATGTTTTGAAGCAAAGTGAATTAATATACAGTAGGGTGCAACATTGTAACACAGCACACCAGGGTACAACATTTAAACACAGCACATCAGGGTGCAACATTGTAACACAACAGGATATGACATTGTAACAGCACAGTAGGGTGCAACATTGTAACACAGCACAACAGGGTATGACATTGTAACAGCACAGTAAGGTACGACATTGTAACAGCACAGCAGGGTATGACATTGTAACAGCACAGTCAGGCACAACATTGTAACACAGCACAGCAGTGCACAACATTGTAATACAGCGCAACAGGGTATGACATTGTAACAACACAGCAGAACTCACCATTGTAACACAGCACAGCAGGGTGCAACATTGTAACACAGTACAACAAGGTATGACATTGTAACAGCACAGTAGCATGCAACATTATAACACAGCACAACAGGGTATGACATTGTAACAACACAGTAGGGTACAACATTGTAACACAGCACAACAGGGTATGTCATTGTAACACAGGACAGCAGGGTACAACATTGTAATACAGCACAGCAGGATATGACATTGTAACAGCACAGTAGGGTGCAACATTGTAACACAGCACAGCAGGGTACAACATTGTAACACAGCACAACAGGGTACAGCATTGTAATACAGCACAGCAGGGTACAACATTGTAACATAGCACAGCAGGGTATGCCATTGTAACAGCACAGTAGGACACACCACTGTAACACAGCACAGCAGGGTGCAACATTGTAACACAGTACAACAGGGTATGACATTGTAACAATCATGCCAAGACTAGGTATCGGAATGGATACATGTGTTATTCCTCTAAGACATGGTGGTCTTTCTCTGGTACAGACAACAGATTACATCTATCCTATTGTTGATGACCCTTACATGATGGTAAGGATATAATTCTTTAAGCTATATAGTAACCATGCACATTGGAAATGGGATCTGTACTCATTTATTTTTAAAAAGGCATCTTGTTTTGTCTGCTTGTGGATGAAAATGGAGTGAAAAAGCAGTATAGCAGTTCAGCAAGGTCAGTTGGTGTTCAGTAGAAAAATACTTCATTGTCACACAAAAATACATACTGTTTATTTATTTATTTTTATTTTACATTTGTTGACCGGGGAAGTCCGGCTGGATGCATGTCTGTTTCCAGCAGAGGCCTGGGGAGAAAAGCTCAATTTACATACAATACACTATCATACTACTACAGACTAGTAACTATTTACAATACAGAGATGACACACTTCTAGTACGTTATGGTATATAGCAGACTTATAAATATTATGCATGCATTTCTTTACAATTTATAGTTTATAGTTGCAATATTTTGCAGTTATGCTTTGATAAGGTCACATTAGAATTAGAAACTTGGTGGGAAACTTTGGTCTATGGCTTGTATACTTGTCTTTACCCAGGGGTGTTACAGGAGCATAGCCAGTTGTTTGTAAGGTGGTCTTTTGGGAGTTTTTTAAATTGTGTAGTGTAGGAATTGGGTGTAAGGGCTGTTGGTAGAGAGTTCCAGAGTTTGGATATGTAGTAGCTAAAGAGAGATTTCCCTGCTTCATTGTTAAATTTGGTGACTTCTAGAAGATTAAGGGTGTTTGATCTCAAGGCTCTTGTTGTGGTGTGAGATCGTATTAGATGTTGGAGGACTGGAATTTTGTCTCAGTAATAGTATAGCTTATGTGCTAGTGACAATTTAGTGAGTTGTAATAGTAGAGGGAGTTCTAACCAGTTTAGGTTTTTGAGGGAGGTGCAATGATGTGTCCTATATACAGATGCTGTAGCAAATCTAGCAATCTTATTGCACTAGGATTCTAGCTTGTTAAGGTCGGATTTATGAAGGTTGGTTAGGACTGGGGATGCATAGAGGAGGGTGGATAGCAGATGTGTCCTGGCTATTGTGGTTCTGGATTGGTTTGTGAGAAATTGTTATGATAGAGCAGGCCAAGCTTTTTGTTGACTTTCTTGATAGTTTGGGCAGTGTGCAGGTCAAATCATAGGTTGTTGTCTATTTCAATGCCTAAAGGTTTGGTGTGGGTAGTTGGGGGTGATTACAGCTTTGTTATCAGAGGTTATTGTGAAGTTATCTGTTGGGGGGGGGTTCTATGAGAGGAAAGTGTCATACACACATACGACAAGTGTGTCAAACTGTAACCTACTCAGAGGTGATCTGTGTCTGACGTATAAATCCATGTCCATCCCAGAATTAATGGACATGCTTCACCTCAGGAAATCCAAATCCCTTAGAGCTACACGCTCCAGGGACTTGAACCTCAGCACAGAAATAAATAGGCCATGCTGGAGGGATAGATTCATATCCCAGAGGCTCCCCTCACTCTGGAACAAAATCCCAATCCATGTTAGGCAGAGCCCCTCAATGACCCTCTTCAAGAGAAATCTTGAGTGGATGGGAGATCATAAGTTTACCCCTGGGATCTCTTCTGTGTCCCTGCTTGACAGAGATATAGTAAACTAACCTTAAAAGGGCTACCTTCTGTGACCTACTATACAGAGGTACAGTCAACTAATCTAAAAGAGTGGCAAAAGCCAAACACACTCTGGCTAGGCTTATAAATGCCCTAGGGCAGATAGCCTAGTATGAACCTATGAAAACTTCAGTCATTTTGTTTTATTTGGGTTAAGAGTAAGCTGGTGGTTACAGAACCAGGTTCCTGGTAGTGAGAAAGGGCTCTTGTGTTTGTGACTGGAGAAGGTCTAGAGTGGGGGCTAAACATATGATTGTGGTATCATCTGCGTATTGAATAACTGAGGCCCTGGGGGTGGAGGATGGGAGTTGATTGGTGGATAGATTGAAGAGCAGTGGGCCTAGGTTGGAGTCTTGAGGGACACCTAAGGATACTGGTAGTAGAGGGGATAGTTGGTTTTGCCATTTTACTGCCTGGTATCATCTGCATATTGAATAACTGAGGCCCTGGGGGTGGAGGATGGGAGTTGATTGGTGGATAGAGTGAAGAGCAGTGGGCCTAGGTTGGAGTCTTGAGGGACTCCTAGGGATACTGGTAGTAGAGGGGATAGTTGGTTTTGCCATTTTACTGCCTGATGCCAACCTGATAGAGAGCTCTTCATCCATGTGATGGAGGAACTAAGGTTTAAGGTAGAGTGAGTTGAGAAGTCTGTTGTGGTTAGCCATATTGAAAGCCTTGGATAGGTCTAAAAATATGGCTAAGTTTTCCATTATTTCTATGGTAATTAACAGTATTTGTGAATGATACAAGTAAGGTGGATGTACTGTAGAAGGCCTAAAGCCATTTTGGTTTTTAGATAGCATTTATTTTCTAGGCGGTAGTTCATAAGTTGAGTGTGTATGACCCTTTCTAGGATTTTAGATATGGGTGATAAGATAGCGATAGGATGATAGTTATTGAGTTCAAAGGAGTAACCTCCTTTGTGTAGCAGTATGATATGGGAGATTTTCCATAGTTGAGGTACTTTGCACTCTGTGATGGATCTGTTGATGAGAATAGCAACTGGCTAGGCCATGGCAGCTGTTGCTATTTGGAGGTATTCTGCGGGTAGGTTGACTGCAGCCAGGGTGATGGGTTTGAGCTTTAGAAGGAGTTTTTGGATGGTTTTGATAGGTACTGGGTTGGAAGCTAAAGTGGGAGCTGCTAGCTTGCATTTCCATTGTGGCTGGTGTGTTTGTTGGGGTTGAGTGAGTGGAGTTTATTTGGTTATTAGCTAGGGCCTGGATTGTCTCAGTAAAGTGTTTGTTAAACTGTGTGAGGATATTGTCATTGTTGTTCCCTGTTTTGGGTGTGGGGGTAGTTGTTTCCCAGGTTGCAGTACAGAGTTGACTGCAGCCCGGAATTTTTGGGGGTTTCTAGCATGTTTTTCTTATAGATTTTGGTAATAGGTGATTTTTGCCTATTTTGATGAGTTTCTTGACTTTGTTGCGCAGTTCTAAGTATTTTTGTTTTTCTGTTTGGGATTTGTTTTTATGAAATTATTCCCATGCTTTGTTCCTTCCTTTGAGAATAGTTTTGGTGGCTTTAGTTAACCAGGGGGTATGTCTGGCTTTTATTCTCGTGGTTCGGGGGAGCACGTTTTTTCAGTATGTTTAGGAAGGTTGAATTAAAGTGTTACATTTCCTCATCAGGTCATAACTGTTTTAAAGTGGTCCAGTTGCAATTTTTAAGGTCGTTGTTAAAGGCACTAGGGTTAAAGATTTTTGTTTCTGGACTTCTTTGTGTTACTTGACATATATGAGGAGTTTTGGTTCTCAGTAGATATGTTGGTTGGTGGTCGCTGAGAATGTCTGGAAGGCATCCAGCTTGGGCTGCAAGAGATGGGTGGGATGCAAGTATCCAGGGATGGTTGGGATGCAAGTATCCAGTCCAGTATGGACTGGTGTTTGGTTATTTTGTCATTTCTGGTGGGTTACGTAATGACTTGGGTAAACCCATGGAGGTTGATGTGGGTAACTGCATTTTGGCTAGAACAAAAATCCAATCTATGTTAAAGTCACCTAATATGATATTTTCTTGAGGTAGGAAGTTTGTGACCCATTCTAGCAGGTTTTCCATAACTGTAATGTTGTTTCCACGGGGGTATGTAGCCTCCTGCAATAACGTTTTTTGGGGTTCAATTTAAACTTGGCAAGAATGAGTTTGCCATTTTTACTATCTGGGAGGGTAATTTATAGTTGTTCAAGGTTAAGGTGGTTCTTGTACATTATGGCTACCCCAACCCCTTTTTCTTAGTCTGTCCTTCCGGTAGATATTATACCCAGGAGTTGTAATTTCATTATCCTGGATTTCGGGCTTTAGCCAGGTCTCTGTCAGTAGGACAACGTCTGGCTTATATAGAGCTAATAGGGCATGTAGGTCATGAACCTTATTGAGGATACTTCTCATATTTAGGGTGAGAATGAGCAGAGAGGTTTTTTGCCTATGCAGTAGGGTGTTAATTAGGTTGGGGTTTGGGGTGACTGTTGTGGCTGGACCTAGGTTGGGGTGTATGTCCCCACTACTTATGAGTTTTTTAGTAAAGATTGGTAAAGCTTGTTGAGTTTTATGAGGGTTTTAGTATGCTTTAGTTAGGTGTGGGATCTACTCTTTGTTGGAAGCAGTCTGTGTTGGCGATAATTGGTGTTGGGAGGGTTGGAAGAGGTGTGGAGTAAATAGAATGTTTATTGGGGCTGAATTACAGTCTAGGGAAGAGGTCTGTTTGTGGGGGGTAATGTTGTGGGGAAGATGGAGATGGACATGGTAGCTGGTTAAGGTTGAGAGGAAAAGTAGGGTAGCTGTGGAGATTGCATAGGGAAGAAGTCTTAGAATGTTTTTGACTGGTAAATGGGGTACATTGTTATTTATATAGAGGAGGGTTGATAGAGTAATTGGATACTGTGCTGAGGATTATAGTAGACTAGTTAAGAGGGCTGACGGGGTAGTGGAGTGTGATAGGGTAATAGGGTTGGTGGGAGGTGGCTTTTAGTAATCTGGAGGAGTTGGTTGATAATGAGATAATTAGTAATGAGTTATGAAGAATTGGAAGTAAAGATGAAGTTGGGGGCAGTTATGGAGTGTTAGAGTAAAAAAGGGATTGGGTTATATGGGGATATTAGTGAAAGTAGTGAGAAAGTGAGGGGAGGGATGGAGATTGAGTAGCCTAGAGGACAGGAAGGGGTGTGGTCTTTACTGAATGGTCAGAATAACAGGAAGGGGTGTGGTGTAAGGGTATGGATGTGTCTGGGGATAACCTATAAAGGTAATGATATGGGGGGGTGGGAGAGAGAAGTGAGCCCAAGCATAGCGAGGACGAACAGAGCGGGCCTATTTCAAAATCCCGAGTTACCAAGGAAAAAAGACAATCGGTCAATAATCAGAGCAATAAAGGAGTGAGAGGGTCAAATTAAGAGGTTAGAAAGAAGCAGGGAAAACAGAGTAGTAGCAACAAGATACCCTCAAAGTGAGAGTAGCACACAAGCTACAAAGAGAGAAACCTTTCAGGTGAAAAATAAAAGGAAAGTTATGAAATTAAAAACGAGTGAGGACGAAGTTTTGTAACAGGTCCCTAAAGTATGTAGAGGAGGAGACATGGAAACCAACAGGCGTGAAAGCCAAGAGATTAGGTCAGGGCCAGGGTAGGGCCAGGAATTGAGAAAGAACAAAGCGTAAAGGTTTGGCTGCTGGCGATCCTAGCAGGGAGCTAGTAAGCACGACTCTAACCAGTCACAGTAATATAATATTAAGTGGCCATAAACTGTACATACTTTATTTCTTTCTTTTTTATTTTAATATTTTATATTGGTGAGGCTTTGTTCCAGGTCAAATGCAGGGGGAAACCAAGATGCAGGAGGTTTAAAACTTCCAGCTGAGCTATTTCAGTAGTCCAGTATAAGCAGTTACTAATAAATATACATTTGTCCGAGTCCCATTTAATCAATGGGGAAAACAGGGGGTGGGGGACACAGTAAAAAAGACAGGCCAGAGGGAAGTAGATGTTGGTGCAGACCCCCTATTCCTGCTGTGACAAAACATTTTCATTACTGGCACCACTCCTGTTCTGGTATTGTCATGTTGTAGGACTATAATCCCTGTTGAAAGTTGTTTTTTTTATTTTATTTTTATTTGTTTACACCAAAGGACATTTTGTTAAAGTCATACAACCCAAAATGTATAACAAAAGTTAACTAGTTTGCTGCAGGTATCAAGGGAATTTGACAGTAACCTGTGGGCGGGTCAGCAGCTGTCAGATAATTAGTCCCACCCAACTAGTGTGGGAGGTTGGCATAATGGTTAAGGTGTTTACCTTACAAGCATAAGGTGCAGGGTTTGATTCTCAGATGGGGTAATTGGCTAGGCTGAAAATGGCCCACAAGGGCAGTTAGCCGAGTACTAATCTATGAACCTATGAATCTATGAACACAGTAGGGTACAACATTGTAACACAGCACAACAGGGTATCACATTGTAACAGCACAGTCAGGCACAACATTGTAACACAGCACAACAGGGTACAGCATTGTAACACATCACAACAGGGTATGACATTGTAACAGCACAGTAGGGTACAGCATTGTAACACAACACAACAGGGTATGACATTGTAACACAGGACAGCAGGGTACAACATTGTAACACAGCACAGCAGAGTACAAAATTGAAACACAGCACAACAGGGTACAACAATTGTAACACAGCACAACAGGGTATGGCATTGTAACACAGCACAGTAGGATCAACACTGCAACACAAAACAATAGGGCACATTACTGTAACAGAGTGCAGCAGTATACAACATTGTAACACAGCACAACATTGTAACACAGCACAGTAGGACACAACATTGTAACACAGCACAGCAGGGTACAATATTGTAACACAGCATAGCAGAGTACAACATTGTAACACAGCACAACAGGGTACAACATTGTAACACAGCACAACAGGGCATGACATTGTAACACAGCAGAACAGGGTATGGTATAGTAATACAGCACAGCAGGGTACAACATTGTAACACAGCACAGTAGGGTCAACATTGTAACACAGCACAACAGGGCACAGTACTATAACACAGTGCAGCAGGATACAACATTGTAACACAGCACAACATTGTAATACAGCACAATAGGACACAACATTGTAACACAGCACAGCAGGGTACAACATTGTAACACAGTACAGTAGGGTCAACATTGTAAAACAGCACAGTATGGTCAACATTGTAACACAGTAGAGAAGAATACAACATAGTAACACAGTGCAACAGAGTGCGACATTGTAACACAGCACAACAGAGTTCAACATTGTAAGACAGCACAGCAGGGTATGACATTGTAACAGCACACTATGGTGCAACATTGTAAGACAGCACAACAGGGTATGACATTGTAACAGCACAGTAGGACACAACATTATTTCACAGCACAACGGGGTATGACATTGTAACCCTGCACAACAGGGTACAACATTGTAAGACAGCACAACAGGTTACACCATTGTAAGACAGCACAGCAGGGTATGACATTATGACATTGTAACAGCACAGTAGGGCACAACATTGTAACACAGCACAACATGGTATAACATTGTAACAGCACACTAAGGCACCACATTGTAACACAGCACAACAGGGTATGACATTGTAACACAGCACAGCAGGGTACAATATTGTAACACAGCACAGCAGAGTACAACAGTGTAACATAGCACAGCAGGGTACAGCATTGTAACACAGCACAACAGGGTATGACGTTGTAACACAACAGAACAGGGTATGATATAGTAATACAACACAGCAGGGTACAACATTATAGCACAGCACAGTAAGGTCAACATTGTAACACAGCACAACAGGGCACAGTACTATAACACAGTGCAGCAGGATACAACATTGTAACACAGCACAACATTGTAATACAGCGCAATAGGACACAGCATTGTAACACAACACAGCAGGGTACAACATTGTAACACAGTACAGTAGGGTCAACATTGTAACACAGCACAGTGGGGTACAACATTGTAACACAGCACAACAGGGTGCAACATTGTAACACAGCACAGTAGGACCAACACTGTAAAAAAGTACAGTAGGGTCAACATTGTAACACAGCACAGAAGGGTACAACATTGTGACACAGTGCAACAGAGTGTGACATTGTAACACAGCACAACAGGGTACAACATTGTAAGACAGCACATCAGGCTACAGTATTGTAAAACAGCCCAGCAGGGTATAACATTGTAACACAGCACAGCAGGATACAACACTGTAACACAGCACAGCAGGGGATGACATTGTAACATAGCATAACAGGGCACAATATTTATAGGTTCATAGGTGGTTACTAGGCTATAGACCCAAATGTTTTTACAAGCCTAGCCATATGTACCCAATATAATACTAGAGAAACCCAATATAAAGGATCTTGCCCAAACTAGAGATCTTAACAAAGACTACCCATATCTAGGAGGGTCATAGGTGAAATCCCTGACAGGAATTTATCATTTTCCATCTAGTCATCCAGGCTACTCTTAGACAGAGTCATAGAGGGGCTTTGTTTGATGTAAATTGGTAGCCTATTCCAGAGGAGTGTCAACCTCTGAGAGACATATATGCCTGTCCAGAAGGCCCTATTTATGTTTAGGCCAGATTAAGGGCCCTGGAGAGGGTGACCCTTGTCCCATTTGACTTGCAGATGTGCAGCATTTCCATTAGGTTTGGGTCCGAGATCGCTCTGTAGATCAGGCACACACCTCCTCTAAGTAGTCTGTACACAACTGAGTACAGTGACAGTGACTTCAGTCTGTCAATGTATGGTATGTGCTGGAGAACCTGAACTTTCTTGGTTAGAAATCTCTGAAGTCTCTCAAGTTGTTGAAGATACCTGGTAAGGTACATACCAAAGGGGGCATATACTTAACTATTGCCCTGATTCGGGTCGAGTACAGGGGAATTATTACCTGTTTTGCTGTTGAGGCAATGCCTTGTGCTAATGTGGTATGCAATGTCGAATGCCTTCCTTACCACAGTAGACAAATAGTGGTCAAAGTTTAGGCTACAGTCAACTTGCATTCCCAAGTCTCTCACCATTGAGTTGTTACTTATAGTATTATTATTTAGATGATAGTTTGCAGGGATATCATTTTCACTGAAGGGGATGATAATGCATTTTTTAGTAATGAGTTTGAGTCCATGGCTTTGGCACCAATCATTAGTCTATGAAAGTCCCTCCTGAAGTATATTGACATATTTTGGAGATTCAATGATTGCACCTAATTTGCAGTCATCAGCAAACTTAGTCAACCACAGCCCTTTTGTTTTGACCTAACCTTCTAAGAAGTATATTCCAAATAATAGTGAGGCCCAGAACAGACCACTATGGAACCCCACTGGTGACAGGTCTGCTAGTTGAGGTAAAGTCCCCAACTTTGACTGAGTGTGACCTGTCAGGGAGCCAGTTAGCAACCCTCTGGCAGCATAGGTGCTGATATTCAACTGGGAGTCCTTATCAATGATGCCCAAATGTGAGATTGTGTCAAAGGCTTTGGCTAAGTCAAGGTAGGCTAAATGCATAGATGTGCCTTCATCTATGGCTCTGGTGACTGTGTAGGCTCAAGGGTTTGGAGATCACCTATATTCTCATTTATAAGGTCCATGATGATTCATTCCATGGCCTTACGGATAAGGCGGGTTAAGCTTATGGATCTGTTGCTGTACCCCCTTTATGAAGGGAGATGTCAGTTGTTTTCCATTCAGCAGAGACAAAACCAGCACTCAGGCTGTGGTTGAAGAGGGCACCTATTGGAGTTGTTAAATCATGTTTTAGATAATTTAAAATGAAACCTGAGATGCCATCTGGTCCCATAGAGTCTGTGTTTAGGCCTTCGAGAAAGCATTAGTGACTTGCTCTTTGGAGATGCAAGGTGAGGGAGATATAGAGAGAATGCTTTGAGGAATGTTTGGCAGGGACAGGGGGTGAAACTTTCAACAAACATTTCAGCTAGTAGGTTAGCTATTTTTGCAGGATCAGTGTGTGCGACCTGTCAGGGAGTGCAGTTTCTGATTTAAACTCCTAGCATTTAGCAGCATAACCCTTAATTTATTTGTGAGTGATATTTTCACATAGGAAAATTTGTCCTTGAGACCTTGCCTTAAAAAAGCTCTTTGGGGGAGGCAAGTGCCTTAGCCAATAACTGAAAGCTGAGAGGTGACAGGTGAAGACCATCTCTGACAAAGCAGTGTGGTCTACCAACCATGTCATTCCAGGCTGATAGGACATGGATCCCCTTAGAATGACACCAGAAACTAAGCCAGTTATTGAAGTCAATCACTTTTTGTTTATATTGTGGTATCATCCTAGGTGAGGGTAGAATGCTGCTGCTCAAGGCTAGGGACATACCTGTCTGGGGCACATATTCATAGAGCTCAATCATGTCTCTCTTCATATAGTCCAGAGAGGTATGTCTCAATCATTCACACCAACATGAACTATGATGAAGTCATAATGGTACTTATTGAGAGACTTGAGTGCATGTGTGATCTGACGGATCCTGGCACCTGATAGACAGCTGAATGTAACCTTCTCCTTGTCCAGCCTGGTGAGTGAGACATCTGTGTGTCTCGCAATGGAGTCACCTATGACTAAAAATTTAGTTTAGATGTGCTTTGCCTTGTGGGCTTATTTGGTAAGACACTGATGCTTGTGTTTTTTGTTTATTGAATGCTGTAGGTGCTGTATTAGATGTAGCATGTTTGTGTTTGGAAGGTCTCTGGTGTCTAGGTAGGTTTCTGGTAAGTACCTCCATGTATGATGGTTTATGTGTTGAGTGCATGGTTTGTGTAGCAGGCATAGTATATGAGCTGACAACTTGTTCAGTGTTACTGTTCTCTGCTCAAGAGAGCACAATCTAACAAAAAATGTAATTCTTTTATACCAGTAAGGTGAAAGACATTTCTAAAGTTAAACCCATTGTAACACAATGCAGCAAGATACAACATTGTAACACAGCACAACATTGCATCACAGCATAAGTCATGACACTGTAAGACAGTACAGCAGTGTACAACATTGCAGCAAAGCTCAGCAGGTATGATATTTTAAGATAACACAGTAGAACACAAGACTGTAGCACAGAACAGCAGGCCACAGCATTGTAGCACTGTAGAGCAGGACCAGGGCAGGACATTGTAGGACAGCACAACAGGGTATGACACCATAACACAGCACAGCAGGGCACAACATTGTAACACAGCACAGCAAGGTATGACACTGTAACACAGCACAGCAGGGCACAACATTGTAACACAGCACAGCAGGGAACAACACTGTAACACAGCACAGCATAGCAGGGTATGGAATTGTAACACAGCACAGTAGGATACAACATTATAGCATAAAACAGCAGAGCATAGCATTGTAGCACAACACAACAGGGCATGACACTGTAACACAGCACAGCAGGGCACAACATTGTAACATAGCACAGCAAGCTATGATGTTGTAACACAGCACAGCAGGGCACAACATTGTAACACAGCTCAGCAGGGCACAACACTGTAACACAGCACAGCATAGCAGGGTATGTCATCATAACACAGCACAGTAGGACACAACATTGTAGCACAGAGCAGCAGGGCAAAGTACTGTAGCATTGTGGAGCAGGTGCAAGGGATGACTTTGTAACACAAAACAGCAGGACAGAGAAGTATAATGCAGTGCAGCAGGATACAGCATTGTAACACAGCACAGCAGTGTATAACATTCTAACACAGCACAGCAGGGCACAACAATGTAACACAGCACAGCAGGGTCCAGTATTGTAACACAGTTCAGCAGGATACAAATTGTAACACAGCACAACATTGTAATACAACACAGTGGGACACATTGTAACACAGCACAGCAGTGTATAACATTCTAACACAGCACAGCAGGGCACAACAATGTAACACAGCACAGCAGGGTCCAGTATTGTAACACAGTTCAGCAAGATACAAATTGTAACACAGCACAACATTGTAATACAACACAGTGGGACACATTGTAATGCAGCACAGCAGGGTATGACATTGTAACACAGCATAGCAGGGCACAGCACTAAACACAGCACAGCAGGGCATGACATTGTAACATCATTGTAGCACAGAACCGCAGGGCAAAGTATTGTAGCATGTGTAGCAGGATCAGGGGATGATACTGTAACACAGCATAGCACAGTATCGTAGCACAGTGCAGCAGGATACAACATTGTAACACAGCACAGTAGGACCAACACTGTAACACAGCACAGCAGGGTATGACATTGTAACACAGCACAGCAGGGCACAACACTTTAACACAGCACAGCAGGCACAACTTTGTAACACAGCACAGCAAGATATGACATTGTAATACAGCACAGCAGGGCACAACATTGTAACACAGTGCAGCAGGGCACAACATTGTAACACAGCACAGCATGGTATGGCATTGTAACATAGCACACACAGTAAGATACAACATTGTAGCACACAGCAGCAGGGCAAAGTATTGTAGCATTGTGTAGCAAGAACAGGGGATGACACTGGAACACAGCACAACAGGGCAGAGTACTGTAACACAGTGCAGCAAGATACAACATTGTACCATGTTTGTCTGCATAACACATGTCCTAATGCTTTGTAATTTTATTTTAGTGAGAAGCCTCTGGATCCACTCCATTTGGTGTAAGTGCTAAATAGGTACATACAGAAGACAGTATTGCACTTGATTATGGGCCTGATGAGGGCCAAGAACTGGGGTGTACACAAAGCAAAATAACAATTAGTAAAAACTATTCTAAAAGTGATATCTACATTTTTTTCACCCCCATGGAACGTAAGTTCCTAGTTTCAATGAAAATTCCATCCAATATGCCATTTAATCTGGGGGACACAAACCACAAAGCCACAATCCACAAAGCACCCAAAGAAAGAATAATGTGTTTACTTAAAGTCTAGACTCACACAATGCATCAGTACCAGCATTAATATGTACAGTAGCTCTATATCGAGATAAACAATCAATCTACAGGATCACAGCATTAATATGTACAGTAGCTCTATATCGAGATGAACAATCAGTCTACAGGATCAGCTCCTATTAAAGCTTGAGTATACATGTACTGGCACATCAGCAGAGAACAAGATAAGAGGAAGGACAATACTAAAGAGTGACTATTAGTAAAGTAAGAAATAGACTTCTATTAAATTATGAACCCATAACCAGAGTAGCAGTGCATGAATATAATAGAAGTTGGGTAAAATATTAAAAAAAGAAATGGGATACAATCTGGGAAGGCAAGTGGAAGATAACAGGGAATAGTAGGAAAAGCATGGCAAGGGGGTTAGTGTTATAATTTATCGGGGGTTGTAGAGGACTGATTGAGACATATGGATGCAAGACATGTTTATGTGAGGCGTGTATATGATGTGTTGTACCTGGAAAAATATAAAACTAACACTTTTGTTTCTTAAAATACATCAATATAAACAATAGTCTGTTGAATTTAAATGGGTTGAGTTAGGTATACTTTGATTTTGTTATGAACTGCATCATTTTTTTAAGCAAATATTTATAGGAAACAAATCTATGCTGCAGAATGCATGAACGTAGTTTTGATCAGGGTGCACAGAAATGCCATACGTAAAACAAGTAAAGAACCTTTCAATATGCAAAAAAGTATTATTAATAAAACAGAATTGACAAGACAATACACATGTAAAGTTCACATATAAAGATACTTTTAGTGAGTGAGTTTGAGGAAATGGGAACATATTGATCATTTGAAGTTCAAAAAAGATGGACAAAGTGCAGAATTTATGGAACTCAAAATTTAATGAAAGAACAACATCATTAAGATTTCCTTATTATTTTGGACAAATTTTGGGCACAAAACTTCTTTCTATTCAGGAGCTTTTCTTTACAAGAGCAAGAAAGAGAACATATAAAATTCTAGCTGATTCGTCCCAACCGGCACACAACTGGTTCTCACAACTTGTGTCTGGAAGGAGCTATCGCAGCTTCCACTGTAGGACTACCAGATTCAGGAACAGTTTGTATCCTACAGCTGTGAGACTTATTAATACAGACACCAACCATAATACCGGATATATCAAAGCCTCTTTTTTCATTTAATCCTGCTGCTCTGAGCATGTACTGCCAGTATTACTGTTATGCAATATGATGGCTATACTGAGTCACGTCTAAGGTTAACAAGTGCAGTATGGTAACTAAACAGCCGCTATTGACTGGTCTTTGTTTATTCTCTATCTTAACAGTGAAGTGGGCTTGTTGCTGGGTATTTATTTATTATTTATCATTAGATAATGGGTAATGAGTGTGTTTTAAATGTGAACTACCTCTTACATCTCGTACGTGTAATTGTATTTCTTATGTTATTCTCTATTACTGCTGTATGTATATTTGCCCTGCATTTCTCTTGTGAACCGACATTTATAATTTCATTTAGGTTACAATTGCATGGTCCTAAATGACAATAAAGTTTCTTTGAATTTGTGAATTCTTTGAATTTTTTTAATATCTTATAGGAACTCAAAACGAAACATAATACAAGCCGTTATGGAATTCAGATGCCCATATTTATTTAAGTGCCAGAAGTTAAACAGATCAAGGGATATAGCCATAAAAGTCTATATGAATAAAGCAAACAGCAGAATTGGTACAGCCGGATTACATCGATGTCCAGACACAAAATAGTTCTAATACATAGCAACACAAAAGAAGAATTGAAAAGATTTTTCTTAGTCATGATTCTTACAAACTTGCTCTCTTAGTATTTAATGGAGAATGACTGTATCAGAATTTGTAATTCAAGGCAATACAGAACTTTCTGACTTTATGTATGTATGTAGGTTTTCAAAGATGAAAAGGGGAGGAGTCTCCTCCTGGCGCTGCCTCTTATCAGTGGAAATACAGAAGACAGGCTGTTTGGAATGTACAGCGTACTTAATACTTTTAAATATTGTATGTCCCAAAACATGAAAATATCGACAAAAAGTTGTTCCATGTTCACTGAAACCAGACAGCAGTTGACATTGCATGGTCAGCCTGAAACATCAAAGCTTAACCAGAAAGCATCAGATGGTGTTTAAAAATAAAACCACTCTGTTGAAATACAACTTACTACTAACCAACTGATACTGAACCCCAAGAAAACTAAACTTCTCCAATTTCTCCCTTCTACTCTCCAACACCATAAAATTACCTTTTCTGTATCATCCTTGAATAACATACCCATCTCTGCTAAGCCTCATACAAAACTCCTTGGCATTACTATTGACAACCACCTTAAGTCTGATCTTCACATTCAACAATGCATTAAAAAGACTCACCAAAAACTTGGACTCCTATACAGACATAAACAATTCCTCACCCATTCCTCCAGACGGTCCCTTGCCCAAGCCTTCCTTCTCCCCCACATTGCTCTATGGAGCGCCTATACTCACAAACCCTCAGTCTGATCTTCTGTCTAAACTGGAAATTACTTATAACAAAATTGCAAGATTTGCATCGAACCTACCCTACCAATCCCATTACTATGTAGCCTTAAAAAAACTTCAGTGGTTAGAATTTTACCACCAAATTCTGTTATCCCAGCTCCTCACATCTCATTCAGTCTTATATAATCCATCTTTTTGCCCATCTTTCTCTACACTCATCCAGCCATACACTCCCAACCATGCTCTTCATATCTCGCAACAAAACCTACTACAAGTTTATATGCCCAACAAAAATGTTGACAAACTATTCTATAGCTACTCCACTGCAAAAGCCTGAAACAAACTTTCACCTCACATCAGATCTATCACTAACTCCAGCTCATTTCAACTGCACTTAAAGTTACCTACCAGAAGAAATGGTTATGCCTCTGCAATAACTCAACATAATCCTATATTCCTATCTTCCAAAACTACCTTAATAGTCTCTTCCTATCCACTGTTTTCTCTGCCTCTCAATCTTCCTGTCAACAGTCATTCATGTAATTCCTGTCTACTACAGTCTTTCACTTAAATCAAGCCTACTATGACTTTCTATACTCCTCTTACCTCGGACTATTTCTCTGGATCTCCTTCACACTTTGGCCTTTCTGTTTAGCTATCTTTCTGTCTCATACTATTAACATTCTGCTTATCTTCTGACTCATTTTCTTTCATATTATTCCCGTTAAAAAAATTATACTGTTTTTGATTCACACTTTGAAAAATTTTTTGTATACTTTGTTATTTTAAAATTTTGTTCTCCTGTAACCATCTGAATTTTATGTAACTGTTTTGTGGATCTTTTATGTATTATTTATTTTATTTTATTTTACATTTGTTAACCGGGGGTGTCTGACTGAGCCGAAAAGGCCCTTTTTCAGCGGAGGCCTGGGGAGAAAAGCTCCACATAGAAAAATTACAGACACATTTAGTTATTTAGACATGATCAGTATATACACAAATTACAAAAGACATGTTTTTACAGTGATATGCAGCACATCAACAGTTACAGTAGAGAGAACAAACAAAAAAACATTAATTTAAAAATAAAGGTAATTAATAGATTTGTGGTGTACAGCTGAAATTTGGAACATAGGTAGAATACATACATAGTACATTGTAGATTAGCCAGTGATTGTGAGTTAGAGTGAAAACTATTGTCAAGTGCTCTAGATGTAGTATGTGTACCTTATCCGCTTTCACTAGTCTGGGCAGCAGTCATGGCACTGCCAGCTTTGCTTGAGATGTTGCCTGATGAGGTCTAGGAGGGTTTGGACGATGTGTTTTGTGCGCAAGTGGGGAGAGAGTTCCATTTTTTAGTCACTGAACTACTATATATCATTTGAATTTTTATATAACAGTTTTTCTGGAGCTTTTCTCTTGGATCTCTGCTGAAAAAGGGTTTCTATCCAGTCAGACTAACCCGGTTAACAAATGTCAAAGAAAAAATGAAAATAATAAATAAAAATTTAAAACCCACATGTATCTGTGTGTCCTCCTGATATGGAATCGATGGCTTTGGGTGGTTTGTAAAGTAACTTTCTTTGCCTTCAGCTACTTTTAAGAGAAAGTACTTCATTTGCCTAAATACAATATTTATTTATTGACATTTGGTAACCAGGAAAGTCCACTGGGTCAGAAACCCATTTTCAGTGGAGTCCTGGGGAGAAAACCTCCAAGAAAGGTTACAGAACATCATATCATATGAGCAGTTATATACAGAGTATAAGGAATATCACTTGCAGTTACAATTTTACATCTTACATTTTACAATTTTGGGGGTTGGGAGGGTAGCCTAATGGTTAAGGTGTTTGCCTTACAAACACAAGGTACAGGGTTTGAATCTCACAGGGGATAATTGTCTAGGCTTAAAATGGCTCACAAGGGCAGTTAGCCTAGTACTAATCTATGAATCTAAGAATCAGTCATCAGTTACCAGTTCAAGTAAACATCATACATATCAACGATTATTTACAGAAATTTAAGGTAGTTAAAGTATGGAAACAATAAGCACGTTTGTACAGGCATGTATAAACAACATTCATCTCTCCCTCTCTCTCTCTCTTGGTCCATAAAGCTGCTGCAAGAGCAGAGTAAAGTATCTTGTAGAATAACAGGCTCTAGAGGTATAGTAAAAGAAAAATTTAGGGACCAAAAACAAAAGTATATGAGTTAAAAGAGATCATTTGATGGAGACTAGTGACAGACACAGTGACCTATTTAAGGAGGTTTAGGTGAGTTGTTACCAGAACATGTTTGATCATTACGGTAATGGGATTTTAGTGCAGTTTTGAATGCTTTTAAGGAGTCTATATGAGTAATGGAAGAAGGTAGTGAATTCCAAGCTTTGGCGATGATGAAGGAATAGAAACTTTGTCCAGATCATTTGTTGGGCTTGGATCTGCTTAGGAGCTGTTTGCTTGAGGACCTAAGATTATGTGCAGGGGTGTATGCATGTAAGATGGTCTGAAGCGAGGGGTAAAAGATGGGTTTATATAGTAGTTTGTGGGTAAGTGTTAGTTGGGTGTATTGTAGACAGTGGGAGTAGTTGAGTCAGTTTCTACTTTTTAAGGCAAGACACTGATGGGTTCGAGTTGGCATGTTGCAGGCAAATTTTGCTATTTTATAGTAGCAGGACTGTAATTTATTTTTAAAAGTTGTATGTATGTTAATAAAAATAGGACTATCATAAAGAAGGGTGGGGAGGAGAAGAGAGTTGGCCGGTTTTAACTTGGCAGGGGTGTTCGTAAAATATTTATGCTGTATAGTTTACCAACTTTGAAATGGGTTTTCTTGATTACATTATGAATGTGATTATCAAAGGAGAGTTTGTCATCAATCGTGAAGCCCAGAAGTTTTGATGATTTTGCTTGTTCTATTTTGGTATTATTTTGTGAGATGATTCTGAAGTCTTGATTTAAGGGTTTGGATGAAAATATTAGGAGTTTAGAATTTTTGGGGTTGAGTAGAACTTGGGCATTATTTAGCCAGGATTCAATAGAAGTGAAGGCTTTTTGCGTTTGATATTGAACGTTGGTTAGGTTGTTGGCAGAGGAGATTATCGTAGAATCGTTTGCGTATTGGATTAGAGTACCAAGAGAGGAAGCTTTGTGGAGGTTATGATGGAAATGTTAAATAATAGTGGCCCAAGAATGGACCCCTGAGGAACTCCTGTTTTGTTTCGGAGATATTCGGATTACCTGTTCTGCCATTTGACAGATTGATTCCTGTCAGAGAGATAGCTGGAAAACCAAGCCAGTGAGTGTGGTGAGCAATTTAAGGACTGTAGTTGTAGTTTAGGGTGTGAAACTGTATCAAAAGCCTTGGATAGATCCAGTAAGATAAGAGAGGTTATTAGACCAGCATCTAAGGCTTTGTTAACAGTTTTGGTAAATTAAAGTAAGGCAGTGTTAGTGCTGTATGCAGGGTGTAAGCCATTTTGAGTGGGGGCAAGTAAGTTTCTGTTGATGAGATATTTTAACAGTTGAGTGTGCATGCACTTTTCTAGGATTATAGATGGAGGAAAGAGTATAGAGATGGGCTGGTAATTAGATAGATCATTAGCATTACCACCTTTATGTAGTGGAGTTATAATGGATTTTTTCCAGATTTGTGGAATGTATGATTCAGAGATGGATCGATTGATGAGAATTATAACAGGGTATGCTATAGCATCTGAAGCAATTTGAAGTATCCGTCTGGAAGTCTGTCAGCAAAGAGGCAGCATGGCTTTAGTTTTGTTAACAGTTTATGCACTAGAGAGGTGGGTACAGGGTGTATAGTAAAAGTACAAGTGGATGAGCTGCTATCTGAGGTATCATTTAAAGGGGGGAGCTTGTGTTTGACTTAAGAGAGGAGGGATTTGTGTTGCTATCTCATTTATTTGAAGTAGAGTATGTTTGAGTAGAGAAGTCATTGACAAGTTTTTGAATGGTTTCAATGAAGTGGGTGTTGAAGGCCTAGGCAATTTCTAGTGGGTCTTTATCAGGGGATGGTGTAGGACTTTGTTGGTTTCCAGGGTTAAGGAGTGAGGTAATATATTTCCAGAACTTTTGTGGATTGTTGTTTTGGGAGTCTAGTTGACTGGAGAAGCAGTTTCTTTTGTTGGTAATGACCAACTTTTTAGCAGTGCTACAGAGTCGTTTGTATTTCATTTCACTTTGTGGGGTTCTATTTTTATGCTATTCATTCTATGCTCTGCACTTAGCAATGAGAGTCTGTTTAGTATTTTTTGTAAGCCAAGGGCCATGGATATGCTTAATTTGTTTTGTTCGTATAGGTCCGAGACTGTTGAGACTATTAAGAATGACGTTATTGAAGTACTCTACTGCTTCGTCTAGCAGAAGCATTTTAGTTGGGTACCAGTTCTGGGCATTTTAAATGTCTATAAATACCTTTTCACTAAAATGGGTAAGATTTCTAGTAGTTTTGTACATATGGGCTTTTACTGTTTGTGCTTGGGATCTGTGAGTGTGCAAGTGTATTTATGTGGATGTGAGACAATAATCCAATCAAGGGTAGATTCATTTTGTTTATTTACTATATGTGTGGGTCTGTGATGAGTTGGGTAAACCTATGCAGGTTTATACTATTAGAGGACTAGTTAGAAATGAAAGTTTGCCAGTTTATATAAGTATCACCAAAAGTAATGGTTTCATTTGACATATTCTGGGTTGCCCAGTACAGAAAATCTTCTAAAATGGGTATATTTTGACCTGGGGGAATGTATAGTGCTACAATACGAAGTTGTTTTCTTTAGATGATATGGAGTGTTGCTGGCAATAGTTCTGTGTTACTGAAGGCTGAAACAGGTTTGGAAAATTGTGTAATGGTTAAGGAGTCACGGTAGATTAGTGCAATGCCACCACCTTTTTTGTGCAAACGGTCATTTTAAAGTATATTGTTCCCTGGGGGGAGGGGTTATTTCAGTATGAGATATATGTGGTTGCAACCATGTTTCAGTAAGTGTAACTATATCTGGGGTGTATAGAGAAAGCCAGATGTGGAATTCAGTGATTTTATTACAGATACTATGAACGTTAGCTGTTGTTATGAATGGGTTTTGGGAATAGGAGCTTTGGGTGTGGGTTGGGTAGTTGGTTGGACCAGGGTTGGGATGAATGTCCCCACATAGGGTGAGGACCTGAGTATGTGTTTGTTTAGAGTAGTGAAAGGTTGGAAAGTGGGACTTATTAAGCACAATATTATCAATTTTTGGTTTGGTGTTGATGGTGGAGTACCTAGGTTTAGTTAGGAGATGGGTTTGTAAGTTAAACATAGATGGTGAGATGTTGGAGAAACTTTTGTTATTAGTACGGGGTTGTGAGGATAAAGTGGAAGAAACAGGGCAGGGAGAGTTAAAGGAGGGGGAGAAGTGAAGTAGGTAACTGAGTGAAGAATGACTGTGGAGGAGAATAAGAGGATGCTGAGGTTATATTGTATGGTATAATGTCTAATTTGGTGTTGAGAAAAACAAAATGGGATGTAGGTGATAATTTAGCTAGTGGGAGAAGATATTGGACTCTGAGGTAATTGTAGGTATTGTATGTTACCTATGTGGGTGGAGTTATGTACATGTGTAGGTGGTACTGGCAGCTGGTCTCTAATTGGTTGGAAAGGAAGAAGGTTGTGGTATCTGGTTGAATAAATGTAATTGATGTGGGGGTGGGTGAGAATGGGGGTCATGTAGGGAAGTGAAGTGGAGCCCAAGCGTAGTGAGGGCGGAACGTAGCAGGCTGAACCCTGGATGCTAAGCCTGATCAGCAGAAAAACAATCAGTGTTTATGACCACCAGATTCTGAGTCCTACAAAGTAAGTAGCTAACTAGTGCTGCCAAAGTAGAGCAGGCTGCAGATGAAAATGTTCATCACAAGATGCTGGTCAGGTGCTAGCCATGTAGATATTGCACCAAAATCAAGCCATTTACAATTATATATCACATAGAAGAAACAAAACAGATAATTAAATGTTTCTTTACAGACTAGAAGGGCTAGAATTACAGTTTAGTGTATACCTCTTGTAAAGTTTATTACATAAGATTCCAAATACAGTTGATATTGCATGGTGGGGTCATTGGGAGATCTTAGGTCCATGGATCTATAGTGATCTTAGTTCCACGGATATATAGTGATAGTGGTGGGGTCCCTAGTAGTTTAAGTTAGCCATAACATGTCAATTTGGACAATCCATGCTACATGAGTCAGCATTACCATAAGTCAGCACTCAACTTACCATCTTTACTGAGGATACTAATGACTATTTTATTGACACTCCTGTCCCAGATTTTGCTGATCAGTTTGTGCTCATGAAGGAATTAAAGGAAAGAGAATAAATCTCTTCCCCTGCAACAAATCATATTCTGTCTCTGCTGGACACCATTTGAAGGTTACAGATACATGCTTGTAGGACACCATTCAAAGGTTGCAAATAAGTTATCGGTGGCATTTATCCTGCTGAAGAGCTCAGGACCATCTGCAAGAGCAGAAGAGCCAGCATCCACCTTCTGACTGTTAGCAAGGAGGACACCAGAATAAATCCCAAAGCCTTCAGTGATGTCCTTGTGGCTGTAGTAGGATAGAAATGGCTATGATGGCTCTTCTGACCATGTGACAGAAAAGGGTGTCAGAATAAAGATTTGACTCCATGCAAGGACGTCATGATGGAAGTCTAAGTCAATAATATAGTAAAGACTAAAGCTGTGTGCCTTTATTCACTTTGTAAGCATGTCTTGCTATATATTTAATTCATACAGAATGAGTAATATGGCAGGAGGTAGAAAAATTGTAAAATCAATTGCCTAATGGCAAGAAAACTACAGGATTAGTGCTCTTTATTACTCAGAAAAACAGGACTCATGCACTGAGTTTTAGATCACATCGGCCTAAATCTTTAAATTCCTACAGGAAAACATTAGATAGCAACCCTCCATGCCATTCCTTCCTTTTATTAATAAATACGAGGAGCACCTGGATGTTAAAGAACCTTATCTGGGTAAAACATATTCACAATTATTCCATTTGTAAGTTAATCCCTCAGAATGACTGTCAGTAAGAAGGGGATTCAATTTCATGCAGCCATTGCCTGAAATCTCTTCTTAATAGTAATAAAGATCCAAAAACAACTGTCTCCCTGAGAAAGTTACATGTGAATGTGGTTTCTAGAGCATCACAAATGGCCCTTTAGATATGAAATAGTTTATTCCCTGTTGCTGAGAGAGTCTAATCTGGGATCTCAAAGTGTCTCCTATCAATTGAGAATGCAGAGAGTTATTTTATTTTCACCAGCAAAGATCCTCTTTCAGATGAATATCTTGGCATAACCATGACCTCTTTGCAGATGGATATCTTGGCATAATTGTGACCTCTGTGCAGATGGATATCTTGGCATAATCGTGACCTCTGTGCAGATGGATATCTTGGCATAATCGTGGCCTCTGTGCAGATAGATATCTTGGCATAATCGTGACCTCTGTGCAGATGGATATCTTGGCATAATCATGACCTCTGTGCAGATGGATATCTAGGCATAATTGTGACCTCTGTGCAGATGGATATCTTGGCATAATCATGACCTCTGTGCAGATGGATATCTTGGCATAATCGTGACCTCGGTGCAGATGGATATCTTGGCATAATCGTGACTTCTGTGCAGATGGATATCTAGGCATAATCGTGGTCTCTGTGCAGATAGATATCTTGGCATAATCCTGACCTCTGTGTCTGCTTTATGGCTCTTCTTCTCCTTTTTAGTCAGAAATATCTGATGAAAGTGAGATGGGTAGTAGCTACTGTCATTGCAAAACCATCCTACTGACCCAGGCAAACATGGACGCCATTCTTATAACATGTGATCAGATTTCATAAATATCTTCCTCAGTCCAAATGTCTGCCATCATGGCCATTACAGATGAGATGCCTGACTCTACCCAAAAAGTAAGACAGTCTGCTTAGCTGCTCCAGTTCACATTGTCATTACAGAAACTATTGCCAAGACATGATATTGATTTTTTTTCTGTCACTCAGGCATTTATTTCAGGATTATTTTTATGTAGCCTAAAATGCATCCAGCATGCTGTCTTATTATTCTAGGAATGGGCAAATACTGGCTGGAGAATAGGATTACAACTCACTTCTGGAAGCGATGCACCCCTGGTGAAACTCTGACCCTCCAATTGAGGAAACAGGATTCCCCTAGATCTCTTATCTCCACCAGAGTTGCACAGATGTGACTTAAGCCCTGAAACACACCCCTCACTCTTCTCCCATGAGAGCTGAACAGACATCGCCTGTTCATTCATCTCCCTCTTAAAGTAGCTTAACCATTATTTGAGCTGATAATTGAGCTTAGAACAACAGGAACAGAATCACTCTTCCATTGTTCTTTGAAAGGCAAAGTACATTGTCAGTTTTTAAATATTTAAATCTTCATCAAAGAACCCATGCTGGCAAATGTAAAGATCTGTGTCCTAGGCTGCTGCTGCCTATGTTCTGCATCATTTTTTCACCCCTAACTCAATGACTATTTGCCAATACTTTTTAAGTCTGGCCCAGTTATTTCTTTGTTAATGTTCAAATGGATTCCATGTCTAGATTTCACACAAGAGAGTTTGGCAGCCACTCACCATCTGTGAAGGCCTGCAAGGCCTTTTCAGAAAAGGCTCATTCTCAGTAAACTTGCCAGGAATCCTGTTCTGAACCAGTATGTCTGTTCTGTATTAGAACAAAAAGTATGTGCCTCCATAGGATCTAGCTGAAG
Organism: Protopterus annectens; assembly: GCF_019279795.1. Taxonomy (NCBI): domain Eukaryota; kingdom Metazoa; phylum Chordata; order Ceratodontiformes; family Protopteridae; genus Protopterus; species Protopterus annectens. The sequence goes on from NC_056737.1 coordinate 1,021,576,358, forward strand.
CAGCATGGTTAAATATTTTATCCTGGAAAGTGCTGCCTTCAGTGGTACTTAACATCAGCTGAATGACTTTTGAATGTGCAATTCACATCAGTAGCTTCACCATAGTTGGTTGTCTCAGAGTTTCTTTGTGCACTAACGAGTCTAACCTTAATCAGTCTGTGAATTGTCTGTCTTCTTACCTCAAAACTGAAGTCATGACATACAGTTAACATATGATACTTATTTCTCCAAAAGCTATCTGAAAAGATTATCACGTGTTTGCTTCCAAAGACTAAGGCAGAAATGGCAAAAAAGTGTCAAAGCAAGTGATTTTTAAATTGTACTGAGTATTGTAATAAAAATATGTTAAACCCTTCCATCAGGTCCCAAAATGACATTCTGCTAGAGCACTGGTAACTTCTCTGGCACAATTCTGGAATGTATCTGTAGATAATAACTGCGTAGTTCTTACCTGAGCTGCTATGCATTCCTTTGCAAAGCATTACAAATTAGACTTTATCTTTTATGATAAAATGCCTTTGAGGTCAGTGTTATCAAAGGAATGTTCAGTTAGTTTCCCAACCCATAATGTTTATGCTTAGGTCTCTAGCATAACTGTTTTGCAAGCAAAACATCTCAAATCAGGTACAGAAGTTAAGTATTCTCACTACACCACTGGATCTGGGAGAATATGGACTGGGTCCAGGAGGTTCCCTTCCACATTTCCCAGTTCTCCTTAGCCTCTCTCCACCTGTGACACTCTTTTCACTGTGGTTGACCATGGGAATTTGTTTACTACAAGTGAACTATGAGACAGAAGTGGACATTTCTAGAAGTGGGGAGAATTTTGATTTACTATTTTGTAGTGGGCAGTAAGTGTTATTTTTAACCGTACTGCAGCCTTCAAGTATTTTCACAGATCCAGTGTTATAATTTCTGCTTTATTATATAGTGTACAACATTCCTGTAATATGTAAGTAGCTATTGCAAAGTATTTTTTGACCATTGGACAATTAAAATAGGTGAGCTGGAGGGAGTGACAGAAAAAAGGATATGAAAACAGGAGATAAAGTCAGGGGCTGGTGAGGACAAAGAAACAAAGGAGAGGCCAAGTACTCAGGTAGATTTAAGTGATGAAACAGTAGGAGATGAGGAGGTGACAGGTAGGGTGACAATGTAGCAGTTAATGAGGAGGAGTTGGAGCGAACAGGAAAAATGTGAAACAACTCGCTATTTTCTTGAGATGGAAGAGGCAAATGGAAAGGAAAAGAAATGTTAAAGTTAGATAAGATGAAATGAAGGAGCTGTGAAGCACAAGACCATGAAAGGAAAGGCGCTAGTGGAAAGTGTGGCACAAACTAAACAACAGGGTGAAAACATTAGGATGAGGCCTCTCTAGGGTGAATAGGGTGAGAAGTAAAGTAGGCAGGAAAGTCTGCACCTGGCTATATCACATGGATGAGTAACGTCCTGTGGCAAACTTGGACCTTGTTGCACCCGGGAGGGGTAATGAAGTTGTGAGAAAAGCATAGTGTTGGTAGTACCACTCATAGGCATCATAAGGGGGATGACAGAACAGGATGCAGTGAGAAGGAGATAGGAGAGGGTGATCTGACAGTTTATTGGAAATAATGAACTAGAAAGGGGTACAACAGAAGAAGCACAAAGAACGATGATCACACTAACATACAAATGCCAGATGAGGACAAGTACATATTAACTTGTGGCCAAGGGATCAACACACAGATTCATACAAGGATCAATGACATGGGATAAGGGATCAATACATGGATCAAGCACATAAGATAAGGGATCAATACACAGATCAAGGACATGTGATAAGGGATCACTACGTGGATCAAGGACATGGAATAAGGGATCAATACATAGATCAAGCACATGTGATAAGGGATCAATACATGGATCAAGGACATGGGATATGGGATCAATAAATGGATCAAGGACATGCGGTAAGGGATCTATACATGGATCAAGGACATGGGATAAGAGATTGATACAAGGATCAAGGACATGGGATAAGGGATTGATACAAGGATCAATGACATGGGATAAGGGATCAATACATGGATCAAGCACATGCAATAAGTGATCAATACATGGATCAAGGAAATGGGATAAAGGATCAATAAACTCATCAAGGACATGCAATAAGGGATCTATACATGGATCAAAGACATGGGATAAGAGATAAATACATGGATCAAGGGCATGGGATAATGGATTGATACATGGATTAAGGACATGGGATAAGAGATTGATACAAGGATCAAGGACATGGGATAAGAGATCGATACATGGATCAAGGACATGGGATAAGAGATCGATACATGGATCAAGGACATGGGATAAGAGATCGATACAAGGATCAAGGACATGGGATAAGGGATTGATACAAGGATCAAGGACATGGGATAAGGGATTGATACAAGGATCAAGGACATGGGATAAGGGATTGATACAAGGATCAAGGACATGGGATAAGGGATTGATACATGGATCAAGAACATGGAATAAGGTATTGATACATGGATCAAATACATAGGATATTTGCAGATTTTAGAGTCCTCTGCAATTACCTAATTATCGATGCTCATGATACGTTTCAGTTAGATAAGAAAGACTGTAACACGAATGAGGGACTGCAGTCCTAGATAAGGAGAAGGTATGGCACAGAATGTCAGAAGCAGGGGTGTTAAGGTGGAATAGCTCTATGGTAACACTTGGTCACCCCCTGGTAAGGAGAGACAGAAATGGGCAAAGTGGAGACAGTATGGGGAAGGGAAGGAAGAAAGAGGATGGTGCAAGAGAAAGGGGAAGTTGGCAAGTTTAACGACAAGATGGAGGAAATGATGAAGACAAGTCTGTTTAAAATCTGGTGAGCTGTCTAGAACAGAATCCCTATTGACATAGAACAAAGCTCATCCTTGTCCATATTCAAGCAGAGGGATTGCCCACTGTACTACAAATGGACAGAGGTAGCTCCTAAATGATTTATCCCATGCATGGATCACCTCAAAGTGTTTATGGTATGGACCCAGTTATTCTCACTAGGAGTAATATATAACTATTGCTCATGGGACGGGTAAGGCCAGTCTAACACCAAATGGGATAGTTTAATTCAAGCACCAAAATGGAAGCTGGCTAGGCTTAAAATGGCCTGCAGAGGCAGTTAGCCTAATACTTTTCTATAAACCTTTGAGAAGCACAGAGACTCACTATGGAGTAGTAACTATGAGACAGAAGAGGAAGGGAAGTTCAGAGAAAAAACGGGAGACGTTTATATAAGTTTTCATAAGAGACATAGACATGCCAAGGGTTAATGGCGAGATGATGTTATCAGTGTGAGAGAAGACCCTGCTGTTTGTCTTGCAGAAGTAGTTGGTAAAAAAAATTCAGAAAGAAAAACACCTGAATGAGGGTCTTTTTTATTTGGTGGGAGTGGATGAAGTGAAGATGATAGGTTCACAGGTTAGTAGTGAAGTAAAAGAGCATGTTGTAAAACTGCCAAGCTGGAGTGCTTGTTTGGCCTGCTTGCTGTACTCTGTCTGAATATTGATGATCTCTGTTTGCATTTTATTTTGCTTTGAAGTTTTTTTTTTCATTTAAGGTTTGGTTACTACTATTTTTTTTTTTCATTTTCTTGCATTACATTTGTTTTGTTAGTTTTCTGTTCTGTTGGAGTTTTAAAAGGTCTTGGCTAGGGTCAGTTGGAAAAGTTAACCGAAATTCCTTTGCAGTGAATAACATCAGCTAATTAGTTGGATTAGGTGAGAAATAGCATTCCTCGTTTAGCTAGAAATATTTGGAGGCGTCCCTGTTTAGCTGGCGAGCTTGTTTGGCTTATTTGCTTGCTTTCTGAATATTGATGATCTCTGTCTGCATTTTATTTTTCCCACACACCAAATTAAACAACAAGATGGATTAAATGATGAAGGTGAGTCTGTTCAAAATCTGGTGAGTTGTCTAGAACAGAATCCCCACTGACATAGAACAAAGCTTTGTTGTACTCTTAAATTTGGTGGCTTTTGAGTTGCCCACCCCCAATGTGTAATTGGATTGGAGAACATTTAAGAGACATTAGACTTAAGAGAGAAGTCAACGCCCTGGATAATCACTGAATGGAGAATCATGGACATGATTTTAATTTTGTTTTATTGGATGTACTGAAAGGAAGTGAAAGGGGAGGGTCATGGACACTGTTACTGGCGAAATGTGAGTTTGTCTGGCAAATGTGTTTAAATGTGTGATATTGGCCAGGTTTAAATGAAATGGTTTCTAGCATGAACGTCCTGAAACTAAAAACATTTAGACACTAAGTGGCCGTTGATATAAAATGCTTTTAAAAACATTTCTTAATGTATACTATTTAAAAGTAATTGATTGTGCATGTGTATGGAATTGCTTCAAGCACATCTATTCAATAAGCATTATAGAAGTGGGTTCTTGAATTTGATTGGTTCTCTTTGGGGGTGTGCATTTGATTTTTAGAATGATGGAACTAGTTATTTCTTTAAAACAAGAATGAACAAGGCTAAATTTATCTGATAGTTTCTATAAATGGTAGTATAGAAACAAAACCACTTATTTTAACTTTCTGGCATGTTTAATAAAGTTTTAAAATATTTTTAATAAAGGATTCTTTGTTTACTTAAAATGGGCCATTTTGTGCAATGGACATTTGTGTGGATTCAGGCTTGCTGAATGTAGACTGTTTGGTTTCATTTGAGCATTGAAACCAGCCATCTTACATTAAGAAGGGGCCCCCCTGCATCCTTGTGGCAGGTATGGCCGGCCAAGGACCCATCAGAGTTGGGGATTGCTGGAATAAGGCTCAGTCTTGGCCTTTACCTTTGGTTACTTTGTTTAAAATCATTTAACTTCACTTGTATTTAAGCTTTGTGTTTGTGCAGGTTTGTGCTAAGTTTACAGGAGCTGCTCAGTGATTTATTTATTTATTTAATATAGGTTCATAGATTAGTACTAGGCTAACTGCCTTTGTGGACCATTTTAAGCCTAGCCAGTTATCCCATGTAAGAATCAAACCCTGCACCTTTTGTTTATAAGGCAAACACCTTAACCATTATGCCAACCTCCCACCCCATATTTACTAGGAAGGTCCAACTTGGAACTAAACCAATTTTCAGCAGGGGATCAGGGAGAACCACTCCAGATGCATGTCTTTGAAACACGGGAGGAAACCAGAGCACCCAGAGGAAACCTACACGAACACAGTGAGGACATGCAGACTCATAGAAGGCACTCCAGTCAAGAATTGAACTGGAGAACCTCTTGCTGTGAGACGACAACACTACCGCTGCACCATTGTGCCAAGATTGCAATGTTGTCCTTTGATCAACTCAGTTGTGCATTATGAAGCACTGATATACTTTTCTACCCCCCAGCTCTCAATAGAATAGCCACTTTTGGTTAGTCTTACAGCAAAATCTGATCCATCTAGCCCACACCCCACTAACTACAGTATATACCTGCCATAATGGATGGACAGTTTCCCACAATTTTTCCAGCTAGCCTTATTGGCATGGGCATCTGGAGGCAATGTGGCAATTGCTTCATGTATACTGACGACTAGTTACTCCTAAAACAAACAAATACAACTTGGGAGAGATGTATGTCTACTATGAATTTGAAATTAATTCTCTCACATAACAACAAACCAGATATCAAACAGGTTGTCACCTCTTCATATAACAAGCTCATAACACATAAAGCCACATATGCAGAGATACTTGTTAGAAGCCTACTTAAAGATCAAAGACCTCCCAAGTGCAAACCTTCTGCACACACTGCAGACCCAACAGAATCCACTACATATAATAATAATACATACAACAGTGTCTCAGCAACAAGCCCCTAAGGCAAAACACCTTAAACCAAATGTTTTGGTCACAGGTGATGCCATAGTGAGACACAAAGATGTCCCCGTCACCAGGCTGGATACCTGTCAGGTGCCAAGATCCATCAGATCATGCACACACTCAAGTCTCTCAACAACAAGTACTGTTGTGACTCTGTCATAGTCCATGTTGGAGTGAATGACTTGAGATGTACCTCACTGGACTATATGGAAAGAAACATGACTGAGTTCTCAGATTATGTGTCTCAGGCAGGTATGAACCAAGCCCTAAGCAGCATTCTATCTTCTCCCAGGATGATGCCTCAATATAAACAAAAAATAACTGACTTCAACAATTGGCTTAGCATCTGATGTCAGTCCAGGGGGGTCCAGTATCTGTCAGGCTGGGAGGGGATGGTCAACAGACCACACTGCTTTGCCAGAGATGGTCTTCATTTGTCACCTCTTGGCTTTCGGTTACTGGAAAAGGTACCTGCCTACCCCATAGTGCCTTTTTCAGGCGATGTCATAATAACACAATTCCCGACATGAAAATAAACAATAGAGACAAATTCAAGGTTATGCTGCTTAATGCTAGGAGTCTAAATCAGAAACTGCACTCACTGGAAGCACTCCTCACCTTGGAAGATGTGCAGTCACAGCAACACGGTTTAAGGCCACAGGGAGCACCTCGCCCATGAAAGGCTACAATGACTTCCACACATTCATATCTCAAAATTAGCACAAAAGGTCCAAAGATGGAGGTGTATTCATATTCATTAAATACAAATACACCCCAAAACTGGTCAAACAGTACGACTTCCTTGAGCTATTCTGAGTCCAACTAACTGCAGGTAAGACCCCCTTCCATTATCATTGTTAGCTATAGGTCTCCCACATGAATCATCAGAACCACTCTGCCTACCTGGACCTATTTGAGTCACTCAGTGTACAGCCAAACATCTTGGTCATGGGTGATTTCAACTATCCTTCCATTAGTTGGGAGTCATATATGAGCACAAACACACTCACGCTAAGGTTCCTAGACTTTGTTAATACGAATACTCTGGAACAGATAGTTTGCACTCCCCACACGGGGCTTGAATGTCCTAGACTTAGAACTCACCAACATAGGGAAGCCTCTGCACTACCCCCTGTGTTTTGCCCTCCCTGGTAAGGTCTGATCATAAATCAGTCTCATTTGAAGTACTGATCATACTTGACATCCCCCCACCAAGAGCAAAAAGAATGAAAAATTTATCCTAAGCAAACTATAGCCTCTTAAGATATAGCATAAATATTTGCAAAATCCCTGCAAACACTGTCAATAATGACTCCTATACAGAGGTGTACACAAATGTCCTGTATAAGCACCCATACAAATGTATAGACTCAGCTGTACCTGAATGGATCAAAACAAGTTCCTCACAAAAAACAAGCCACCCGGGTGGACATTAAGCATAAACTTGATATACAACAAGAGGAAGAAACTAACGTCTAAGAAGAAGAGGGAACTGACTCATCAGAGGAAACACACCCTCCACAGCTTGAACAAGCAACTTAGCTATCTTGTAAAGTCCTCTAAAGCCAATTATAAAGCTAAACTAGCATCCCTAGCTAAGGATAAACACAAGGCATTCTTTAGCTATGTCAGAAATCTAAAAGGGAAGGCCCAGCTTTGTGCCACACTAGTAGTGGACAATACCAAGATACTGACCCTGAGGACATTGCAAACCTGCTTGCAGGCAGATTTGGTGCACACTTCACCCCCTGTCCCCATCAGACATATCCTGAAGCATACCTATCACCAGCCCTCAACCTAGCATCTGTAAAGAGCAGGTCATAACTGCACTCTCCATGGCCAAAAACACAGCCTCTTTAGAACCAGATAACATCCCAAGCTGCCTACTAAATGGTCAAAAACAAGACCTAGTGGAACCACTTGACACTGTCTTCAACCAGTCTTAAGTACTGGCTTTGTCCAAGAAGAGTGGAAAACAGCAACAGTAATTCCCTTGCATAGAATGGGTTCATCCCCTCGGAACTATAGATCCATAAGCCTAACCACCCTTATCTGCAAGGTCATGGAGAGAATCATAATGGATCTTACCAACAAAGACTTAGGTGATCTTCAAAGTCTTGACCTGACCCATTTTGGCTTCATTAAGGGTAGATTATGCTTATTAAACCTAGTAGACTTCTTAGAGAATGCCACTAAAGCCCTGAATGAAGGCAACTCATGCAGCTGGGGGTCCTAATGGAGAGACGATAAGTCAGCAAGCAAAGGAGAGTAGTATTGCTGAAACTGAATTCATCACCACATCTTAGTGAGTACCTTCACAAGGTGGACCCTTTTTTTCACTAAATCTCACCAAGATGACACTGATGTATTTATAAAGCATATATCATGGACAGAAGTAGGTTAAAAATTAAAACATAGCTGGGTGCACAAGACCCAGGATAAAAAAAGTGCCCAGTCCTGGTAAGCACACTGGTGCCAGGACTGGACAAGATGACACTGTAGAATCCTCAAAATATGGAAACACTCCTACAATGGGGCCAGGATAGGCCCAAGGGGAGGCTGCCCCCCATTATAGAAGGAAGTAGTAGTCCACAAACATCACAAAAATGGATAGACCAAAGAAGAGCCATAAAGATGATAAAGTGGACTATTGAGGATAAGAAAGAAATTATGTATTGTTACTATTATGGAAAAAGCTCAGAATTTCCAGACACAAGATATACAAAATGATTAAGAGAGAAATTAGGAGAAAGAAAAATACTTCCACAAGAAAAACTGTCAGAAGCTTCAAACACAAATTTGCATTCATTAATGCAACATATTTGTGAAAAACAATATACAGATCAAGAAACATTGATCTGTTTGGAAAAAAGAAGCATCTGAGGAAGCGAGAAAATACAAACAGCAAAACCTAGACATTTTTGAAAAGTATAAAAAGGTAATATGGACATGGGAAAGAAAGAGACATTTGATATGGTACAATATTGCAAAGGAGAAAGCCAAATTAATCATGATAAAGAAGGCAGCCCCAAAGATATTCAAAGAGAAATAAAGGCAAATGCATCCAGATATGGAAAGTTTCACAATAAATAAAATAATATCACAAAGAGGGAATTTGTAAAAGAAGATTAGTAAAGTAGAAGTTAAAAACATAGAAGCTGAAGTTATGGAGTGCCTGAAAGTGAAGGATTTGGTGCAGAAGGTCTAATACAGGTTACATCACAGCAGGATGGAGTGAGTCCCCAAAGTAAGGAGAAGCAGGAAGATCAGGAGACATCCAAAGGAGAAATATGGACATGGGAAAGGAAAAGGGATTTAAAATGGTGTAATATTTATGTAAAGGTGAAAGCAAAACTAACCAATAAAAAAAGAGCAACACCAAAGATATCTGAAGAGAAATACAGGCAAAGGAATTGAGAAATGGAAAACTTTACATACAAAAAATAAGACAAAGAGGAAAAGTAGAAAAGGAGATTAGTAATGGAGAAGTTAAAGAAATAGAAACTGAGGTTATGGAGTACCTGCAAAGTGAAGGATTCAGTGTAGAAAATCTAATTCAGAAAGCACCACAACAGGGTAGAACAATGGATATACAAATTATGGGGAAACCAGTGGAACAGGAAGCAGTTGGTCAGGTGACATATGAAGATATGTTGGATCCTTCCATAGGAAACAAGTATAAACATTCACTTGAAGACGGACAGCAAGGGAAGGAACAGGAAATTGTGTAAACTCTGACATGGTTAATGTTGAGGAGTGATAGGCCAGTGAGTTCCTATATGACAGAGCAACGGATGGCAAAGGATGACATTGAAGAGAATGTGCCACAAGAAGATGGTATACAACTTTCTATATAATGCCAACAGGAAATGGAAAATAAAAAAAAATGTGCCCTCAGTTTAGAAATAAATGAGCTAAGAGAAGAGTTGCTTGATTTAATAAACAGAGATAGATATATTAAGATCAGTGAAAGAAATCGACTGCAGAAGGTGAATAAAACCCCAAAAGTCAGAAGTCTGATAAAACAAATGAACACAGTAATTTGGACTGTCCATAGAGATCCATGTGATATAACAGAAGTAAACAGGATATATTTCTGTGCAGCTAAATTAATAACTGATAAAGTTCTACCACAAGAACACAGGGTAGTGAGGGAAAGGAAGGGGAGAAATCAAATACCATCATGGAAATATCGAATAGAGAAAACTATAAAGCAATTAAGACAAGAAATGTTACTGTTAGAAGAATACAGAGGAAGTAACAAATAAATAAAAATGCTAAGCAAGATAGATGTGATAAAAGCAATATACAGTATCAGAACAAATCAGGATTTATCATGCACTATCACAAATAATAAACTAGAAATATCAGCACAGGCAGAAAAACTTAGAAGATACACAGATAAATATAAAGGAAAAGTACAAAATAAGCAAATATCAGGGCAGCCACAGTGGTGCAGTGGTTAGTGTTCCCACCTCACAGCAAGAGGTTCTCCAGTTCGATCCTTGGCTGGGGTGCCTTCTGTGCATGTCCTCCCTGTGGTTGCATGGGTTTCCTCCGGGTGCTCTGGTTTCCTCCCACATCCCAAAGACATGCTGTAGGTGGATTGGACACTGTAAATTGGCCCTAGGCATGAGTGTGTGCCTTCTGTGGAAGGTTGGATGCTGGGCTGGCAACTCAACACTGTAAAACTCCACTGCCAATCATGAGCAGACAGGTGATCTGCTGTGGCGACCCCTAACCGGGAAAAGCCGAAAGAAGAAGATAAAATAAGCAATTTATTGATGACTCAATAAACTTTTGTAGAGAATTAAGAAACAAGGTAAAAGGAAATGAAAAAAAGAGGAAGTCGATACATTTTGGAGAAGTATTTGTGAAGATCCTGTGGAACATAACAAAGACGCTAAATGGATAGAAGAAGTAAAAGAAAAAATAAGAAGTTTAAAGGTACAGGATATGAAATGGGATGAAATAACAGCCATAGGGATTGAAACAATGTTAAGCAAAGTCTCTAATTGGAAAATCCCAGGCCCAGATGCAGTACCTAACTTTTGGTTAAAAGTATTAACATCTTTGCAGGAAGGTTTAGCCATGATTAAGAACTATTTATATGCACACCCCAAACAGAAAGAATATAAGGTGAAGAACCAGACGAGAAAGCAAGAAATGTGGAAAATGCATAAAAATAGTTGCAAGTGTAGAAAACTTCTTGTAGAACCTCATGTTGATCAGGAACAAATGCAGGAATGGTTAAGGGGAAGCAAATTCAAACCAAGAGATGAAAGGTTAATATTGGCGGCTCAAGATAATGGGCTACGTACACACTGGTTTACAAAGTCCATTGAACACGTGGGAGAAACAGACAAATGTAGGTTTTGTCAAACTGAATTGGAAACAATCACACACCTCTTTACTGGGTGTGCCATATTAATGGCAGAAGGACTGCACACTGAAAAGCATAATAATGTGGCAAAACTGTTGCACTGGGGATTGTGCAAACATTATGGTATTGAAGTGGCTGAAAAACACTGGAAATATGAGCCACAAAGCATCATAGAAAATGATGAAGTTTATCTCACATGGGATCACCTATTACCAACAGTTCAAAAGATAGATGCTGGAAAACTGGATATAGTGGTCCATGAAAAGAAGACAAAAGTAGCATTGATCATTGAAATCACCACACCTAGTGACTACAGTGTCTTGCGTGCAGAAAAGAAAGCAATGTGGAAGACAGATACCCAGACAGTTCCAATGGTAGTAGGAGCAGTGGGTCTTATAGAAAAGAATCTATAATTGTATTTAGATATGTTACTGATAAATGTAACTCCATTCGGATTGCAGAAGGAGTTTGTGCAGAGATCTCGAAGTGAGAGATTGTCTTTTACTTGCTACACTTGATGTTGTCTCAGTTTTCGCATTCATTTACTTGCTACACTTGATGTTGTCTCAGTTTCGCAGTCGTACCTGCTGACATGGGTACTGAGAATGTTAGACGTTTTCTAAAACGTTGCGGTGGTCTACTTCCTAAGAGTGATGCTGCTATGTGCTTTGCTTGAGTTAGTTCTTGAGAATAACTTCTCCCTTTTTCTGACAATTAGTATTTTCTTCAGCATATTGGTGTGGCAATGGACACAGTTTGCGCCAAATTTGCATCGACACAGTGGGACCATGATCACATTTATAGTGCTAATCTCTTTATTGCAAATATCTGTTATTATAGGCGCTTTGTCGACACCATCTACTACATTCATTTCTCGATTATCTACATGGTACCACTGATTTCCTATGCTTTCCCTTGAATTATTCTCATGAGTCTATCGATTTTTTAGATGTTAATGTTAGTATGAGCAATCTTGGTATTATGGCCACTAAAATATATAAGAAATCCTATAAGAAAAATAATATCTTACATAGGTCTAGTATGCACCCTAAGCATCTGCCCAGGAATATTGTTAAAGGGCAGCTTCTTAGGACTTTGAGGCTACACAATGGTGGCCTAACAGCAATGGAGGCTCTGAACTCAATATCTAAGGACTTCATTGATAGAAGATATTCAGTGAAAGAAGTTTATGAGACGGCTTCTGAGGTTAAATCATACAGTGATACTCTAGCTGCTCCCTTCTTTATGCATATCTCTAGTTGGACAACTGCTCATTCAACTATGCATTCTTCTTGCCCTCGTGTGACCCTTACATATTCTAGTAATAGTGTCACTGTCTGTAACATTATCAAGAAGAACTGGCCAGTACTTATGACTAAAGAGTCATTGGAAAGAGTTTTAGGCCCTTATCCTAAATATTCTTTTCATAACAACTTGTCATTAAAATGCCAGCTATGTTACAAGAAGTCTGTGTATAGACCCACACTTTTCTGATTGTGTAGGGGCTTTTCCCTGTACATCTTGTAGTGCATACAGACTGATTTGGGCTACTAGTTCCTACAAACATCCTAAGTTGGGTTATGACATCAATGTTGATTTTTATGCTGACTGTAGAACTGCGAATGTTATTTACTATGTGAGATTTCAAGCATGCTAATGTTTTTATATTCGAAAGACTAACCACATGCTTAAAGATAGAATTTTAGAGCATGTGAGAGACATTAGAAAAGCAAACTGATGAACTATTTATCTAAACATATTAAGGATTTGGGGACTAATCACTGGTTTAAGTTTACAGTGGTTGAGGTAATCCATGAGAGTTTGAGTGGTGGTGATATTTTCAATAAGACTGAATACTCTGAGCTCAAATGGATTGTTTCCTTCAAAGCAAATTTATCTTCTGGATTGAATGACATGCTCTCCATTAAACCCATCCTTAGAGCATGCCCATTGAGTCATTGATTTTAATTTGATCTTGGTTTATGAATGGATTGTTTTTATGAATGCGTTCTAACATGTGATTCTGCTTTATTTTTCTGATTGGTTGTTCCTTGTTTTATATGCTTTTTTCTGTGATTTTAAATTGGTCTGAAAAATCTGAGTTTTCCATGAAAGTGCTTACCATTTTGTACTCACACCATCTTATTAGTTTGTTTTATATTTTGTTAAATAACTTTATACTTACAGTTTATCTGCCGTGGTGTATTGTGTTCATCTTTTTTATTTTTGTTCTTGTTGTTTGGTATATTTGGCTTGACTTTTCGATCTTTACCTGCCTACCAGTATGTCCTTTTTTGATCAATGCATATGTTACCAGATGGGTACAAACCGGATCAGTGACAAAACCCACCTAGTCAAAATAGGGGAAGTCACCGCAAGCAGTACACCTGTAATGAGCGGTGAACCACAGGGATCACTCTTGAGATCTCTGTTGTTTGTGATATACTTTTCTGAAGTACAGGTCAAAACCAGTGGGCTATGGCTGACCAAGTATTGCAGATGACTGCAAGTTGAGTGCTGTCATCAATTCCCCTAGTGAAGTGAACATCCTCCAAGAGGGTCTCACCCAAACAAATGACTGGTGCCAGAAACATGACCTCATACTGAATGCCAAAAAATGCATCATTGTCCTTTTTGGGGAGGGTGGCATCCCCACAAATTATCACATTAATGACAAGGTGCTAAACATGCAATCAATTGTGAGGGACGTGGGCGCCCAGGTTGATGGCAAACTGACTTTTCACCACCATATTGCCTCCATCGAACGAAAAGCTTTCTACATGGTCCACCTCATTAGGATGTCTATCTCATCCAGGGACAAGGAGGGCATAACACCCCTGCATTCTTCCCTTATAAGACCCATTATTGAGTACAATGCCCCTTTCGCATGTACCTCACAAACCACATGCAACAACTGGAGAGACCAGAGAGGTTCCTCACCAGGAGAATCCAGGGCCTAAAACATCTACCCTACACAGATAGACTAAAAGCTCTGTCCCTCTACTCAGTCTTCTACAGACTCCTTAGAGGTGACCTCTGTCTGGCATACAAAGCAATCTTAGACCCTGGCTTGATTGGACTGCTGCATATCTGCAAGTCAAGTTCCACTCGAGTAACCCATATGCGTGACCTAAATCTGGTCTGTGACAGCAATAGGACTTGTTGGTGGGACAGAGTTTGTCCCAGAGACTCCTCCTTCTGTGGAATAGGCTCCTTTTCTATGTAACCCTTTTTAAGCACTACCTGGATAACTGGATGGGGAGCAGAAAATACACCTCTGGTATTCCTCCTGTATCCCTGCTGGACATGGGAATGGGGTGCTGATTTGTCAGAACATGGACTAAATTCTTGGCTAGGCTTGTAAAGGTCTCAGAGCCAATAGCCTAGTAGCTTACTATGATCCTATGGTCTTATGATGAACCTATGAACCTATAAAAGAATGAAATGTGGGACTATAGATCAGTGGGGGAGTATAATGGTGCATGTGGGAAAGGTCCTGAAGGATGCAAGCACAATCCAAGAGCCATGAGACAGGATGAAGTATCCTATGTCTCATTAGTTTCTAGTGTCATTCTAAGGGGATCTGGTACCTGTCAGACTGGGATGACATGGTAGATAGACCATTCTGCTTTGCCACAGATGGTCTTCATCTGTCACCTCTGGGATTTCAGTTACTGGCTAAGTCTCTTGCCTCCCCCATAGTGCCTTTTTAGTCAATCTCACAACAAAATTCCTGATGTAAAACTGTCTTCAAAAAGCAACCTCAAAGTTATGCTGCTAAACACTAGGAGTCTAAACCTTAAATTGCACTCACTGGAAACAGCTCTCAACTTAGAAGATGCTGACATCTGTGCAGTCACAGAGACTTGGTTTAAGGCTGTGGAAAGCACCCCAGTCATATCTGGTTATAATGCCTTCCACACATTCAGACAACAAACTGAAAGTGTGAGAACAAAAGGAGGTGGAGTATCAATATTCATCAAAGATAAACATACCTCCTGATTGGTTAAACAGAATGATTCCCTCCATGTGGAGGAGGCGTATCAATATTCATCAAAGATAAACACATCTCCTGATTAGTTAAACAAAATGATTCCCTCCATGTGGAGGAGGAGTATGAATATTCATCAAAGATAAACACACCTCCTGATTGGTTAAACAGAATGATTCCCTCATTGTGGAGGAGGAGTATCAATATTCATCAAAGATAAATACACCTCCTGATTAGTTAAACAGAATAATTCCCTCCATGTGGAGGTGGAGTATCAATATTCACCAAATATAAATACACCTCCTGATTGGTTAAACAGAATGATTCCCTCCATGTGGAAGAGGAGTATCAATATTCATCAGAAATAATACACCTCCTGATTGGTTAAACAGAATGATTCCCTCCATGTGGAGGAGGAGTATCAATATTAATCACAAATAGTGCACCTGTGGAGTGGTTAATCAAAATGATTCCCTTGAACTAATCTGGGTCCAACTGACTGTAGGTAAAACCCCTCTCCAAGTTATTGCCAGCTATAGGACCATCTCCATGAACCAGGATACCCACATTGCATTCTTGGATCTAACTGAATCGCTCAAGATACAATCAACTTTCTGGTTTTAGATGACTTTAACTACTTGCCCATAGATTGCATAAATTATATGTGTATTAACACCCTTGCCCAAAAGTTTTAAGCCTTCGTTGGCTCCAATGCCCTGGATCAGTTGGTTAACACCCCCACAAGGGGCCCAAACATTCTGGATCTGGTGTTCACTAACATGGGTGATCATTGCACCACACCATGTGTGTTGCCCTCCATAGTGAGGACTGATCATTAAACCAGTCTCCTTAGAAGTAATAATAAAATCTGTCCCCCCATTAGCAGCAACTAGACTAAAAAAACTTCTCTAAACCCAATTACAACCTAATACATGATGGCATTAATAGCTTCACATCCCCTGCCCTCACTAACGGCATGGATACATGTACTGGGATTTGCACCAGTGCCTTGTATAAGCATCTATACAAATGTATTGACTAAGGCATACCTGACAGGACCAAAACAAAATCCTCAAGAGAGAACAAGCCTACCTGGTGGACATCTGCCATTAACAGGTTATACAATAAGAGAAAGAGATTGCTGTCCAAGAGCAGGAAGGAATGGTTTCTGATTTGGAAGGATTCCTTCCTTGGCTTAAACAACCAGATAAAACACCTTGTAAGGCATTCTAAAGCTAACTATGAATACAAAGTAGCCTCCTTCACTAAGGGTAACCATAAGGCCTTCTTTAGCTATGTTAGAAATCTTAAATGAAAAACCCAGATCTGTGTAGAACTGGTTGTTAATGGCACCACATATGCTGAATCAGCAGAAATAGTCATCCTACTAGCTGACATGTTCAGTGAAAACTTCTCTTCTCATCCCTCACCACATACCCCCCAAAGTATCCCTACCACCTGCCCTCCGCCTAGTATCTCCAAGGAGCAGGTTGTAAATGCTCTTTCCAAAACCAAAAACACACCCTCTATAGGGCTTGATAATATCCCTGGCTGTGTTCAAAATTAATTAAAATAGGGACTAGCTGGACTACTGGGTAGTCTTCTTAACCGAGTCCAAGAACTGGTTTTGAACCTGCTGAATGGAAAACAGCAGCCGTCATCCCGTTACATAAAGGAGGTGCCTCCACTGACCCTGGGAACTATCGACCCATAACCCTGACCAGCCTGGTCTGCAAGGCTATGGAAAGCATAATTATGGACCTTATCGACAACGATATAGGAGACCTCCAGACACTCAACCTGAGCCAGTCTGGCTTTAGTAAAGGCAGAGCCTGCCTCTGGAACTTGGTGGACTTGTTTGAGACAGTCACCAAGGCCCTGGATGAAGGCAAATCCATGCATATGGCCTACTGGGACCTGGCCAAGGCCTTTGAGACTATTGCCCACTCAGGCATCATTGATAAACTCACCCAGCTGGAGAGATAACGGGGTCCAAATGGAGAGATAACGGGGTCCAAATGGAGAGATAACGGGGTCCAAATGGAGAGATAACGGGGTCCAAATGGAGAGATAACGGGGTCCAAATGGAGAGATGATGGGGTCCAAATGGAGAGATAACGGGGTCCAAATGGAGAGATGATAAGGGTCCAAATGGAGAGATGATAAGTCAGCAAGTAAAGGAGAGTATTATTACTAAAACTGAATTCATCCTCAAGTCTTGGTGAGTACCTTTGCAAGGTGGATGCAGTTTCTCACAAAATCCTACCAAGACAACACTGATATATAGACTGTACTCATATAGCATATATCTTGGACAGAAGTAGGTTAAAATTAAAAAAAGGTTTCTGGGTGGACAAGACCCAGGATAAAAATAAGTGCGCAATCCAGGTAGGCACACTGGTGCCAGGACTAGAAAAGATGACACTGTAGAATCCTCAAAATATGGAAACATTCCTACAATGGGGCCAGGCCAGGCCCAGCAGAGGATGCCCCCCCCCATTGTAGAAGGATGTAGTAGTCCATAAAAATCACAAAAACTGATAAGCCAAAGAAGAGCCATAAGGATGATAAAGTGGACTTTTAAGGATAAGAAAGAAATTATGTATTGTTACTATTATGTATTGTTACTATTATGTGTTGTTACTATTATGTGTTGTTACTATTATGTATTGTTGCTATTATGTGTTGTTACTATTATGTATTGTTACTATTATGTGTTGTTACTATTATGTATTGTTACTATTATGTGTTGTTACTATTATGTATTGTTACTATTATGTATTGTTACTATTATGTGTTGTTACTATTATGTGTTGTTACTATTATGTATTGTTACTATTATGTGTTGTTACTATTATGTGTTGTTACTATTATGTGTTGTTACTATTATGTATTGTTACTATTATGTGTTGTTACTATTATGTGTTGTTACTATTATGTATTGTTACTATTATGTATTGTTACTATTATGCAAAAAGCCCAGAATTTCCAGACACAAGATATACAAAATGATTAAGAGAGAAATTAGAGGAAAGAAAGGTACTTCTACAAGAAAAACTGTCAAAAGCTTCAAATAAAAAATTGTATTCACTAATACAACAGATTTGTGAAAAACAGTATATAGGTCAATAAACTTTGATCTGTTTGGAAAAAGAAGCATCTGAGGAAGTGCAAAAATATAAACAACAAAACCTAGAGATTTTTGAAAAGTATAAAAAAGAAATATGGACATGGGAAAGAAGGAGAGATTTGATATGGTGCAATATTTATGCAAAAGAGAAAGTCAAATTAATCAAGACAAAGAAGGCAGCCCCAAAGATTTTTAAGAGAAATACTGGCAAAGGCATCTGGATATGTAAAGTTTCACAGTAAAGAAAGTAATATCACAAACAGGGAATGTAGAAAAGAAGATTAGTAAAGTAAAAATAAAAAAAAAATAGAAGTTAAAGTTATGGAGTGCATGCAAAGTGAAGCGTTTGGTGTAGAAGGTCTAACACAGGTTATATCACAGCAGGATGGAGTGAGTCCCCAAAGTAAGGAAAAGCAGGAAGATCAGGAGACATCCAAAGGAGAAATATGGACATGGGAAAGGAAAAGAGATTTAATACGGTGTAATATTTATGTAAAGGTGAAAGCAAAACTAACCAATACAAAAAGAGCAGCACCAAAGATATCTGAAGAGAAATACAGGCAAAGGAATATGGACAGGGAAAACTTTACAATACAAAAAATAAGAAGACAAAGAGGAAAAGTAGAAAAGGAGATCAGTAATGGAGAAGTTAAAGAAACAGAAACTGAGGTTATGGAGTACCCACTAAGTGAAGGATTCAGTGTAGAAAATCTAATTCAGAAAGCACCACAACAGGGTAGTGTAATGGATATCCAAATTAAAGGGAAACCAGTGGAACAGGAAGCAATTTGTCAGGTGCCATATGAAGATAATTTAGAACCTTCCATAGGAGACCAGTATTAACATTTACTTGAAGCTGGACAGGAAGGAAAGGAACAGGAAACTGTGGGAACTCTGATGCAGTCAATGCTGAGGAGTGACAGGCCAGTGAGTTCTCATATAACAGAGCAATGGATGGCACAGGATGAAAGTGAAGAGAATGTGCCACAGGAAGATGCTATAGAACTTTCTATAGAATGCCCACAGGAAATGGAAAACAAGGGATGTGCCCTCAGTCTGGAAGAAAATAAGCTAAGAGAAGAGACATAGATAGGCAAATTAAGATCAATGAAAGAAATAGACTGCAGAAGGTCAATAAAACCCAAAAAGTCAGAAGTCTGATAAAACAAATGAACACAGTAATTAGGACTGTCCATAGAGATCCACACGATATAACAGAAGTTAAACAGGATATATTACTGTGCAGCTAAATTAATAACTGATAAAGTTCTACCACAAGATCACAGGGTAGTGAGGGAAAGGAAGGGGAGAAATCGAATACCATCATGGAAGTATCGAATAGAGAAAACTATAAAGCAATTAGGACAAGAACCATCACTCTTAGAAGAATATAGAAGAGGAAACAGATCAAGGAAAATGCTAAGAAAGACAGACGTGATAAAAGCAATGCGCAGTATTAGAACAGAGCAGAATCCATCATGCACTATCGCAAATTAACTAAAAATCTCAGCACAGGCAGAAAAAACTTAGGAGACACAGAGATAAATATAAAGGAAAAGTACAAAATAAGCAATTTATTGATGACCCAAAAATGCTTTATAGAGAATGAGGAAACAAAGTAAAAGGAATTGAAAGATCACCAAAAAAAGAGGAAGTGGATTCATTTTGGAAAAGTATTTCTGTAGGTCCTGTGGAACATAACAAAGAAGTAAAAGAAAGAATAAGAAGTTTAAAGGTACAGGATATGAAATGGGATAAAATAACAGCTAGAGAGATTGAAACAAAGATAAGAAAAGTCTCTAATAGGAAACCCCAGGCCCTAATGTAGTACCTAACTTCTGGTTAAAAGTATTAACATCTTTGCAGTAGGATTTAGCCATGAATAGGAACTGTTTATATACACACCCCGAAGAGACACCAACCAGGCTAACAACAGGATAAACAATGCTCCTACTTAAGAGTGAACCTGCAAGCTACCCTAAAACGTATAGACCGATAACTTGCCTTCCGACGATGTATAAACTATAGATGGGAATTGATTCCGACAGAGTTCATAGTCATATAGAAGAAAACTCAGTTATGGCAGTACAGCAAAAGGGCAATAAAAGAAAGTCAAATGGAACAAAGGATCATTTGTTGTGAAATAAAGTCATACTGGAGAACTGTAAAAAGGGGAAGAATCTAAGTACGGCATGGACTGACTACAAAAAAGCATTTGATAGTATCTCACATTCATGGATAAAAGAGTGCTTAAAAATGTGTAAGATACACCCTACACTGATCGACTATATCACAGTGACCATGAAACAGTGGCAGGACACTTTGCAATTAAGCCATGATAAAGGACAAATTATTATCCCAGGGAAAATAATTAAAGGAGGATATTCCATGGTGACTCTCTGTCACTGCTGCTTATAGTTTCATAGGTTCATAGGTAGGTACTACGCTATTGACCCTGGGGCCTATACAAGCCCAGCCAAAAAGGTAGGTTCATAGGTTCATAGCTTGGTACTAGGCTATCAGCCCTAGGGCCTATACAAGTCTAGCCATAACAATTCCCTGGCTATTTCTTCCCACACTATTTACTTCCCTGGGCCCCTGTCTAGCAGGGTGACTGACATGATCCCTGGGGGGAATTTCCTTTCTCCCATCCAATCATCATAGGTTCATAGGTTGGTAGGTACCCTGGCTTTTGCCACCCAAGAAAATTATTTTCCTGTGCCACTGTCTAGCAGAGCCACAGAGGTGATCCCTGGGGTGAATTTCCTATTTCCCATCCAATCATTAAGATTTTTCTTGAAGAGTGCTAATGAGGAGCTTTGTTTGAAATAGATAAGTAGTTTATTCCAGAGTATGGGAAGTCTCTGGGACAGGAATCTATCCCTCCGGCATGTTCTGTTTATTGTGGTGACAAGGTTTAGGTCCCTAGAGCATGTAGCTTGGAGCGATTGGGATTTCTTTAAGTGGAGCATGTCCAACAGCCCTGGGTTTGACATAGCTTTGTATGTTAGGCAGAGATCACCTCTGAGTAGGCGATATGCAACAGAGTAAAGCTGGAGTTTTTTTGAGATGGTCTGCGTAGGGCATCTGTTTGAGGCCAGTAATCATCATTGTGAGGTATTTCTGTGGCCTTTCCAGTTGTAAATGTCTTGTGACGTACATACCAAAAGGGGCATTGTACTCTATAATGGGTCTAATGAGTGCCAAGTAGAGGGGAACAATGACCTCTTTTTTTCTGGATGAGAAACCTTTTGTGATGAGGTGTGCTACGTAGAAGGATTTCCTGACTACTGTGGTGATGTGATTATCAAAGGAGAGGCTACTGTCCACCTGTGTCCCAAGGTCTCTTATCACACTTTCAGTGTTAAGTATACTACCGCCTATGTTGTAGTTCATGGGTACAGAATTTTTACCAAAGGGGATGACAATGCACTTTTTGGCACTGAGCTTGAGGTCATGGCTTTGACACCAAAGCCATGTCTATTCTGTCTTGCCCTTAACCCATTAAGCTGTCTACTTAACAGCTTAAGCCATGGCTATAATTTGGCTCCTAGAAAACAACAAAGTGTAAAGACTTCTCATCTTCTCTTTGTTGATGATTTCAAACTGTATAGCTCATCAGATGAGGGACTGAAAGCACAACTGGAAGTGTTTAAAACTTTTTCAGATGATATAAGAATGTCATCTGGTCTTGATAAATGTGCAAAAGCAACCTTTAAAGCAGGAAAACTGCAGCACCAAGAAAACATCAGTTTGTGACAAGAATGTGATATAAAAGAAATTGAGCACCGAAGGAGTGTTTTTTGAAACATGAGGAGAATAAATCTAAGATGAATTATCTGCTTACTCTAGCAGAAGCATATTGGCATCAAGCAGGAATGGAAATCAAACCAGAAGTAGATAAAAATCAGGCCGCAACTGAATGTGCCAAAAAACAAAATAATATAAGGTGAAGGACCAGATGAGAAGGCAAGAAATGTGGAAAATGCATAAATATAGTTGCAATTATAGAAAACTTCTGGAAGAGCCTGATGTTGATCAAGAATGAATGCAGGAATGGTTAATGAGAGGCGAATTCAAACCAAGAGATGAAAGGATAATATTGGCAGCCCAAGA
The DNA here is from genome assembly GCF_019279795.1 of Protopterus annectens. Taxonomy (NCBI): domain Eukaryota; kingdom Metazoa; phylum Chordata; order Ceratodontiformes; family Protopteridae; genus Protopterus; species Protopterus annectens. The sequence goes on from NC_056737.1 coordinate 1,021,598,854, forward strand.
CAGTGGGCTGCGTACACGTTGGTTTACAAAGCCATTGAAAATTTAGGAGGGATAAATGTAGGTTTTGCAAAACTGAATTGGAAACAGTTGCACAACTCGTCGCTGGCTGTGACATGCTAATAGCAGAAAGACTGTATACTGAAAGACATTATAATGTGGCAAGATCATTGCACTGGGGGTTGTGCAAACATTATGGTATTGAAGTGGCTGAAAAACACTGGAAACATGATCCACAAAGCATCATAGAAACTGATGGTTTACATCACATGGAATAATTTATTACCAACAGTTCAAAAGTTAGATGCTAGAAAACCAGATATAGTGGCCTAAGAAAAGAACCAAAAATTGCATTGATCACTGAAATCACCACACCCAGTGACTACAGTGTCTTGCATACAGAGAGACAAAAAGTCATAAAATATCAGAATTTATGGGCTGAAATGAGACAGACAGTTCCAATATTAGTAGGAGCAATGGGTTGTATAAAAAGAATCTACAATCGTACTTAGATATGTTACCAATACATGTAACTCCATATGAATTGCAGAAGGAGTGATTACTGGACACATTACGGGTGCTGCAAAGAGCACTTCTGGCTGACATTAAAGATTGAAAAAATACTACATTCATGAACTTTAATCACGCTTTGACTAAGGAATGGGATCCACTCCCGTCGTGGTATTAGAAGACCAAAAGAGTTGGAGAAATTAAAAAACTGAAGATCAGTCCATTTATTGTCAAGTCTGTTACAAACTGACTCACTAATAGAATTCACACAGTCAAAATAGGTGACTCTACCTCCATCAGCAGACCTGTAACCAGTGGTGTTCCACAGGGAATGGTGTTGCGGCCCCTCTTGTTTTGAATCGACTTCTCAGATGTACAAGCTAAAACAAAAGGCCTGTGGCTGACAAAGTTTGCTGGTGACTGCAAACTGGGTGCAGTCATCGAGTACTGAAATTATGCTAACATCCTACAAGAGGGACTTACACAGACAAATAACTGGTGCCAAAGTCATGGGCTAAAAGTCAAAGCAAAAAATACATTATCATCCCCTTTGGCAAGGGTGATGTCCCTGCAGCTTACCACATTAATAACAGCACCCTAAGTACGCAATCAGTGGTGAGACATTTGAGGACACAGGTTGACAGCAACCTTTCCTTTGACCACCGTGTCTCCACGGGTCTATATTACTTGATCAAATGGTCAAATAGTTGAACACATAATAGTCAACCCTTAATCGAATTGCCACAATGTCGAACGGTTCAATGGAGATCTCCGTACAGTGTGAAAATGGAAGTTTTCCATTGTCTGCACTGCAGTGTGGTCTCTTAGTTGGTATATTTAAGTAGCAGGGGTGTGGGGGGAGCAGTGGGGCTTGCCCCCCTGCATAGAGCATTTAAATGGTTTGTTTGGGTGGGTTTTTCTTTTTTTTATTTTCCGTTCGACATTGTGGTGGTTTAATTATTACTGGTCGACTATTACATCTTCAAATATTTGACCATTCGATCACGTAATATAGACCCACCTCCACAGTGATAAGAAAGGCTTTCTACATCACCCACCTCATAAGTAAGGGCATTGCATCCAGAACAAAAGCGGTTATAACCCTCCTGTATTCTTCAGTCATCAGGCTAATAAGTGAGTAGAACGATACCTTTTGTATGTGTTGAATGACAAGTGGAGCCAGTAAATGTAAGTTATCGACGGTTTATTGTACACCCAGCATGGATCCATCTGCATGCACATGTAAGACTTACACATAACTAAACTTGCTTAACACAGCCCCCCATGTGCTTCCTTGAACTGCAGTAGCTGCCAAGGTCCAAACAATCACTGTTCTACATCCTCCCTCTTTAACTTAGTTCCTTATTTCAAATACATGAACAAATTTACTTTAATATTTTCTTTAAACACATTACAAAATTAAACATCATGTTAACAGTTCAACATGGCTTGCCCGATTTCAAGTCCAGTTCACTGTATATATTTAGGATTAGGTTTGCAGACACTTCCTGCCCGTGTCACAACAGTTTTTGATTGGAATTAGAAATGGGAACTGTCTTCAGAGGTTTATTCAGTACTGAAGCATTACTTTATATTTCAGAACCATTTGAAAAAGGTGGTCTGTCTTCCTGGAGCTGATTGGTTGGTGGTTCAAACAAGGAACTGGAATCACTAGTACACACAGCCTGTTGTGTCTCCGGCTCTGGGACAGGCAAAATATGTCTGCAATTTCTTCTTTAGTCTGCTCCTTCTGAATGAAGGATGTAGGCTCTTGGTTCAGCACAAATGCCCCTCACAGTTCCTACATGATCATTACTTTTTGAAGTCTGCATTCTAACAACTTCACCTTGCAGCAATGGCCGAAGAGGTCTACTGGTTTTGTCATAGAATAAGTTCAGTGTGTGATGCTTTTTTGATAATTGGGCTTTGACTATCTTTTTCTCTTTGAGGTTGTCACTAAAAACTGTTTGCTAATTGGAAGGGTTGTTCGTGTTTGTCCTGACATCAGTCTTTGAGCTAGTGAGCCAAGTGTCTGGTCAAGGAGAATGTTTTCAAGGTTTAGTAAATTGAGGAATACATCAGTTCCATCTCTTTTGGACTTTTCCATTAAATGCTTTGCACTGCAGACTACACGTTTAGCCAGCCCATTGACTAGTGGGTATTCCTGGTTTCATGAATAAAATCTCAACATGCAGTAAATTTGTTAAACCATTAACTAGTGAATTGTGCACCATTATCTGAGATTACTTTATGTGGGCTTCCATGGACAGAGACGTGTCTTTTTAGCTGTGTAATAACTGCTAGATGTCAAATCATGGAGTAAGTCAACTTCAAATCATCCAGAGTACAGATCAACTAGTACCAGGTAATGGTGACCATTCCATTCAAAAATATCTACTGCTACTATTGACCGTGGTAAATCAGAGCTTAGTTGTAGGTGAAGAGGTTCTTTTTGTTGATGCAGTTTATTACTGTTGAACACTGAACATGAAAATGTCTTTCTTACAACATCATTAGACAATGAGGGCCAGAACACAATGCCTCTTGCCCTATTTTTAGTTGGTTCAGTACCCAGGTGGCCTCTGTGCAGAATCTGTATATCGTCCTTTTGCAATAATTTAGGAACTACTACGTTTGGGCCTTTCATAACGATGCCGTCTTCCACTACGAGCTCATCTCTGACTGGGAAGTAGTGCTGAATTTCAAGTAGCAGACTTGTTTGATGTGTTGGCTAGCCTTGGTTGATAATGTTACTCAGTTTTTGAATAATTCAGTCTATAGCAGTGTGATTTCTTTACTCATCAAGCTGTGATGATGAAATTCACTTGACTTCCATGACTTCACAATCAGCTGTCTCATTTTTGTGTTTTCTGCCATCTTCCTGGGTGCATGTGACAAGGCATCAGCAAGATACCTGTGTTTACCTTTTGTGTAGACAACGGTAAAGCTGAATTTTTGTATCTTGAACATCATGCATTGCAATCTTGCTGGGGCTGTATTTAATGGCTTGTTCAAAATCATTACTAGTGGCTGGTGATCTGTCTCAGTCTGGATTGACTATCCGTATATATAGTCATTGAATTTGGAGCATACAAACACAACAGCAAGAAGATCCTTTTCTATTTGTGCATAGTGAATCTCTGTTTGATTCAGGGTATGGGATGCATATGCAACTGGAATGCCCTCCAGAAGACAGGTTGCACCAAGTCCACACTGAGAGGCATCACAGGCGAGTGTCACATGCTTATGGTCCTCACAGTGTCTCAGCGTGGGGGTCGGACTGGCAATTCTCTTTTTTAAGGTGTCAAATGCCTCTTGGTCTGTTCAAACCAAGACCATTGTATACCTTTACATGTTAACTCATGCAATGGTGCAGAAAGCTCAGTAAAGTTTGGGATGAATTTTCCGAAATAATTAACCATCTCCAGAAAATGCTGTAAAGATGCAACATCCTCTGGAACTAGAATTTCATTGCTTGCCACTATCTTTGGCAGAGCTGGCCGTAGCTCTGAACTTGTGAACATGTAACCAATGTAGTTGGCGTCCTTCAGTTTGAATTTACATTTTGAAGGATTTAACTTGAGGATAACCTCATGTGCATAGTCTAAAACTTTCCTGAGATTTCTGTTATGATCCTTTTCTCTATTAGCTCCAAGAATGTCACCCACAATAATGGCACAAGGATATTCAGGAAATATCCGCTCCATGACATGTCGGAATACCTCACTAGCAGAACTGATCACAAATGGCATTCTCAGAAATCTGAATCTCCCAGACAATGTGCTGAATGTTGTTAATAAAGAAGATATGTGATCCAGCAAGATTTGCCATAAGGAGCTCTTGGCATCCAAAACTGAGAAAACAGTCGAATTTAGCATTAGTGCTGCTACCTCCTTGACTGCGCTCATCGGATGATGAGAACGTTTAAGGGCCTTATTTACATTTCTAGGATCAATACATACCTGAATGTCATCTGAGCTTTTCTTGTTGGCTACTTACCATGGAGGATACCCATTCAGTAGGCTATACCACAGGAGTAAGAACACATAAATTCACCATTCTGTCAAATTCTGCTTTTACTTTTCTTTGCATTGCTAACAGGATCTTATGCGCAGGTTTGATAACTCGGTTTGTTTTGTGATTTAGCTTCATGGAATATATAATTGGGAGCTTAACAATTTCATCTTTGAAGATGTTGGTATATTCTTTAAAGATATGTTGTGAAAAACTATCATTTTTGTTTGTATTTAGATTGTGAACTTCTTTATTGAATGAAATCAATCTCATTCTTAGCCTGTCTTCTAAGCCTAGTAATTACTGTACATGTCTTTGGACTACATAGAATTGTAAATCATAGATGCTACCTGCAGAATGGCAAGAAAGAACAACAGCATCATCCATCTGAATTTCTTTGACACTGTAAGTAGCTAGTTTTATGCTCCTTGTTGTGAAGGCTCTATCCATATTTTACTTTTGCATAAGCTTTTGCTGACATGATGTTATATTTGAATCCAGTGTCTACTTTAAGCTCTACTGATTTCCCATTAATTTGTACTGTGCAAAATATTTCACTCTTTACTGACAGGTGGGAATCCACTGTGTCGACTGTTTCACCAACCACAGAAAAACTATCAACATAAAAGTTTTCATCACCATTGTCTGGGTCGTCTACAGTCTCAGTTTGATCCACTGTCTTTGCTGGATAAAATTTATTCAGTATGTGTTGATTTGCAGAACGTTTTAAAATGATTCCACTTTTTGCATTTGTGACACTGTTGACCATAGGCTAAGCATTTTTCTCATTTAGGTTTGTGACTGACCTACCGATTGCAATTAACAATGGCAGGTGTTGCAGCATAGCTCCTCAGGTTGCATTTATAAGGCCATATTGTCTTTTGTTGCAGACTGTTGATATTTGCAGCAGCAGATGCAGCAAACATACTAGTATGTTTTTCTGTGAGTTTATGTATCTGGCAAATTACAGTAGGCTTCCTCAATATTATTTGACTATCACGCAGCAGCATTTTTCTGCCCGTATCATTATTAGTGCCACATACAAGGCAATCTTTTATTAAATCATCTTTAAAATCCCCACATCTGCATGTCTTTGCTTTATTTCTTAAGTATTAACATATGCTTCCATAGTTTCACCCAGCTTTTGATTTATTTTGTTGAATTTATGTCAATCCTTCATTATATTCATCTAGGGATTACACACCTCAGAATTTATGCTTTAATCATTCTGGATCTTTGCAGGTTTCAGCTTGGGTAATGATACAGTGTTTTTCTCCTTCTCCTGCATAAACAGCAGCTGCATATACAAAAGAACATTCTCACTCGATGGCCTCTGAGTGTGCCAAATTGAGAAGTATAAATTCTTGTGTGCATGCATCTTTATCTAAATGTGCAGCCTCTATAAAAATATCATATTCTTCATAGGTTCATAGGTTCATACTAGGCTATCTGCCAAAGGGCATTTATAAGCCTAGCCCAGAGTTTTTGTGGCTTTCGCCACCCCTTTAGTTTGAAGAAAACTATGCCCATTATTTTGCTGTGCCTCTGTCAAGCAGTGACACTGAGGTAATCCCTGGGGTATATCTGCGATCTCCCATCCATTGGTCAAGATTTCTCTTGAACATGGCCAGCGAGGTGCTCTGCCTCACATGTACCGGGATTTTGTTCCACAGCATAGGGAGTCTCTGGGTGATGAATCTGTCCCTCCAGCACGTCCTATTAATAACCGTGTCAAGGTTTAAGTCTCCCGCCCTTGTAGTTCTGAGGGATCTAGATTTTTTGAGATGAAGCATGTTCATCAAATCTGGGTTTGACATGGCCTTGTATGTCAGGCACAGGTCACCTCTGAGCAAGCGGTAAGCAACTGAATAGAGCTGGAGTTCTTTCAGTCGGGCAGCATAAGACATATTTTTGAGACCCTTTATCCTTTTGGTGAGGAACTTTTGAGGCCTTTCCAGTTGCTGCAGGTGTCAGGCCAGATACATTCCGAATGGGGCATTGTACTCGATCATTGGTCTGATGAGTGATGAGTACAGGGGGACAATGACCTCCCTTGATCTAGATGTGAATCCCTTCATGATCAGGTGGGCAATGTAGAAGGTCTTCCTAACTACTTTAGCAACGTGAGTGTCAAATGAAAGGTTACTGTCAACCTGGGTCCCCAGATCCCTGATAACTTCTTCTGTGCTCAGTGGATTGCCACCTATATGGTAGCTAGGGGGTAACCTTGTTTTTCCCGAAGGGTATGACTATGCATTTCTTGGCGTTTAACTTTATGCCATGGCTCTGGCACCAGTTATCCATTTCTGTGAGACCCTTCTGAAGGATATCTGTGTCAGATGTGTTTTCGACTATGGCACCCAGTTTGCAGTCATCTGCAAACTTTGTCAGCCATAACCCTCCTGTGTTTGCTTGTACTTCAGAAAAGTAAATGCTGAACAAGAGTGGTCCCAGGACTGAGCCCTGTGGGACACCACTTGTGACAGGCTTTGAGTCTGACATGGTGCCAGCAACTCTGACCCTGTGGGTTCTGTCACTTAGCCAGTTTACAACCCATCTTGTGATGTATGGGTTTACATTTAAGCTGATGAGTTTTTCAATGATACCTGAGTGGGGTATTGTGTCGAAAGCCTTTGCCAGGGCGAGGTAGGCTGTATGGACTGCCTTTCCCTCATCAATGGCCTTGGTGACTGTTTCGAAAAAGTCAACCAAATTTAAAAGGCATGATCTGTCTTTGACAAAGCCAAACTGGGTTGGATAAAAGTCTGCAAGTTCCCTATGCCTTTATTTATGAGTTCCATTATGATCCTCTCCATGGCTTTGCAGATCAGGCTTGTCAAGCTGATGGGACGGTAATTTCCAGGGTCGGTGGAGGCACCGCCTTTGTGAAGTGGGACCACAGTTGCCGTGCGCCACTCCTTGGGTACGTATCCTGAGGTGAGGCTGAGATTAAACAGCTGTCCTAACTGCGGGTTTAATTCCTCATTGAGTTCATGGTGCACACAGCCGGGGACACCATCCGGTCCCATGGATGCTGTGTTTTTCACCTTAGAGAGAGCAGTTCTCACCTGGGCGTTAGAGATGTTTGTGGGGCTACAATCCTCAGGTATAGATATCTCTCCTTTTGGGGGGGAGGGGGGGGAGTTTGCACTGAACCTGTCAGCCAGTATATTGGCAATGTCTGTAGGTTCAGTAATTTTCGCATCATTTTGAACTAATTTTGAGCATATCTGGGAGTTTCCTCCCAGGTTTCTAACATAGCTAAAGAAGGCCTTATGATTGTCTTTTGAGTCCTTAGCGATTTTTCTCTCAAAATTTGCCTTGGATGATTTTATGAGAGCTCTTAGTTTTTTATTTTTAATGATCAAAGGTGTCTTACCTTTTAAGGATTTTGCTCTATCTTGTAGTAGCTTCCTCCTTTTGTTGTAGAGCTTGTTTATGGCTGGGGTCCACCAGACTGGACGCTTTCCTTTGGTACAAAGAATCTTTGTTTTGTTTGGGATTGCCTGATCCATGCAGTCCTGTAGGTGCTGGTAGAAGGCATTTGTAAGTGATTCAGCGGCTTGAGTAATGTTTACCGCCAGCTCGGGGGCCTTAAAAGAGACCACACTAGTCTTTAGAAGAGTGAAGTCGGCTTTTGAGAAGTTCTTCACTGTGGTCTTTTTTATCTCAGGTGGGGGCGGGATGAGGACCTCCAGTGAGATTAGTTTATGATCTGATCTCACCAGTGAGGGGTATACTTCTGGTGTTGAACATTGTGATCCCATGTTCGTGATGATGAGATCAAGTATGTTTTCACCTCTTGTGGGGATGGTGACTAGTTGTTCCATGGCATTTGAGTTTATGAACTCCAGAAACCTTTGGGCTAGAGTGTATGGGCTTGAGTAGTGATCCCAATCTATATTAGGGTAGTTGAAGTCACCTAGTATGATGGTGTTTGGAGATACATTTATCCCCTCCAGTGTTTTCAGGAAAGCTATGTGAGTTTCCTGAGTTTGAGAGGGTGGCCTGTAACATGCTACAAATTGCAAGTGCAAACACATGCTAATTCTCCACATAATTGGCCTCAAACACTAGCGGTTCGGGTCTATAAAATCCATCTACCATGCCATCAATATACATTCATTTACCTTGTGCACTTCAGTCACTCGGTACACTTGGATGGTTTTTAGTTAGCATCCCACTTCTGACACCATGTTTAATCTTGAGTGGAGCCAGTAAATGCAAGTTATCAGCAGTTTATTGTACACCCAGTGTGGATCCATCTACATGCTCATATAAGACTTACACATAACTAAACTTGCTTAACACTGCCCCTCCCCCATGAGCTTCCTTAAACTACAGTAGCTGTCAAGGTACAAACAATGACTGTTCTACAGTGTGTACTTTACCAGGCACCTGCATCAACTGAAAAGATGTCAGAGGTTTCTTACAAAGAAAATTCAGGGTCTTCATCATATGTCATACATTGAGAAACTGAAATTACTATCACTATAATTTATTTTTATTTTATTTTTATTTATTTACATTTGTTGACCGGGAAAATCCAACTGGAATGAGGTCCATTTACAGCGGAGGCCCGGGGAGAAAAGCTCGACATTAGTTAAACAATAATTGCAAAAGGTCATAAGGCAAGTAAAAAGAAAAATCACACAATAAATAATACATATTTACAATGGATTTGTTAGAAAGCAAATTTAAATTGCAGATAGTTAGGCCCCAGATGGGAGTCACTGAGGAGTTTCACACTGTAGCATGTAGACAGTAAGAAGAGAAGAGAGAAATGTAAGAAGGAGTGGAAGAGAGAAGAAAGGTATTATGGGATGCAAGGACAGAGCCAGCAATCCATGAGATGGGACTTAAGTGAAGTATTTATGTGATGCATGGACAGAGCCAGCAATCCATGAGATGGGACTTAAGTGAAAGTATTTATGGGATGCAAGGACAGAGCCAGGAATCCATGAGATGGGACTTAAGTGGAAGTATTTATGTGATACAAGGACAGAGCCAGGAATCCATGAGATGGGACTTAAGTAAAGTATTTATGTGATGCAAGGACAGAGCTAGGAATCCATGAGATGGGACTTAAGTGAAAGTATTTATGGGATGCAAGGACAGAGCCAGGAATCCATGAGATGGGACTTAAGTGGAAGTATTTATGTGATACAAGGACAGAGCCAGGAATCCATGAGATGGGACTTAAGTGAAAGTATTTATGTGATGCAAGGACAGAGCCAGCAATCCATGAGATGGGACTTAAATGAAAGTATTTATGGGATGCAAGGACAGAGCCAGGAATCCATGAGATGGGACTTAAGTGAAAGTATTTATGGGATGCAAGGACAGAGCCAGGAATCCATGAGATGGGACTTAAGTGAAAGTATTTATGTGATGCAAGGACAGAGCCAGCAATCCATGAGATGGGACTTAAATGAAAGTATTTATGGGATGCAAGGACAGAGCCAGGAATCCATGAGATGGGACTTAAGTGAAAGTATTTATGTGATACAAGGACAGAGCCAGGAATCCATGAGATGGGACTTAAGTGAAAGTATTTATGTGATGCAAGGACAGAGCCAGGAATCCACGAGATGGGACTTAATTGGAAGTATTTATGGGATGCAAGGACAGAGCCAGGAATCCATGAGATGGGACTTAAGTGAAAGTATTTATGTGATACAAGGACAGAGCCAGGAATCCATGAGATGGGACTTAAGTGAAGTATTTATGTGATGCAAGGACAGAGCCAGGAATCCATGAGATGGGACTTAAGTGAAAGTATTTATGTGATACAAGGACAGAGCCAGGAATCCATGAGATGGGACTTAAGTGAAAGTATTTATGTGATACAAGGACAGAGCCAGGAATCCATGAGATGGGACTTAAGTGGAAGTATTTATGTGATGCATGGACAGAGCCAGGAATCCATGAGATGGGACTTAAGTGAAAGTATTTATGTGATGCATGGACAGAGCCAGGAATCCATGAGATGGGACTTAAGTGAAGTATTTATGGGATGCATGGACAGAGCCAGGAATCCATGAGATGGGACTTAAGTGAAAGTATTTATGGGATGCAAGGACAGAGCCAGGAATCCATGAGATGGGACTTAAGTGAAAGTATTTATGTGATGCAAGGACAGAGCCAGGAATCCATGAGATGGGACTTAAGTGAATGTTTTATGTGATGCAAGGACAGAGCCAGCAATCCATGAGATGGGACTTAAGTGAAGTATTTATGTGATGCAAGGACAGAGCCAGGAATCCATGAGATGGGACTTAAGTGAAGTATTTATGGGATGCATGGACAGAGCCAGGAATCCATGAGATGGGACTTAAGTGAAAGTATTTATGTGATACAAGGACAGAGCCAGGAATCCATGAGATGGGACTTAAGTGAATGTTTTATGTGATGCAAGGACAGAGCCAGCAATCCATGAGATGGGACTTAAGTGAAGTATTTATGTGATGCAAGGACAGAGCCAGGAATCCATGAGATGGGACTTAAGTGGAGGTATTTATGTGATGCATGGACAGAGCCAGCAATCCATGAGATGGGACTTAAGTGAAGTATTTATGTGATGCAAGGACAGAGCCAGGAATCCATGAGATGTGACTTAAGTGAAGTATTTATGTGATAAATGGACAGAGCCAGGAATCCATGAGATGGGACTTAAGTGAAGTATTTATGTGATGCAAGGACAGAGCCAGGAATCCATGAGATGGGACTTAAGTGAAGTATTTATGTGATACATGGACAGAGCCAGGAATCCATGAGATGGGACTTAAGTGGAAGTATTTATGTGATGCAAGGACAGAGCCAGGAATCCATGAGATGGGACTTAAGTGAAGTATTTATGTGATACATGGACAGAGCCAGGAATCCATGAGATGGGACTTAAGTGAAGTATTTATGTGATGCATGGACAGAGCCAGGAATCCATGAGATGGGACTTAAGTGAAAGTATTTATGGGATGCATGGACAGAGCCAGGAATCCATGAGATGGGACTTAAGTGAAAGTATTTATGTGATACAAGGACAGAGCCAGGAATCCACGAGATGGGACTTAAGTAAAGTATTTATGTGATACAAGGACAGAGCCAGGAATCCATGAGATGGGACTTAAGTGAAAGTATTTATGTGATGCAAGGACAGAGCCAGGAATCCATGAGATGGGACTTAAGTGAAGTATTTATGTGATACAAGGACAGAGCCAGGAATCCATGAGATGGGACTTAAGTGGAAGTATTTATGTGATGCAAGGACAGAGCCAGGAATCCATGAGATGGGACTTAAGTGAAAGTATTTATGTGATACAAGGACAGAGCCAGGAATCCATGAGATGGGACTTAATTGGAAGTATTTATGTGATGCATGGACAGAGCCAGGAATCCATGAGATGGGACTTAAGTGGAAGTATTTATGTGATGCAAGGACAGAGCCAGGAATCCATGAGATGGGACTTAAGTGAAAGTATTTATGTGATGCAAGGACAGAGCCAGGAATCCATGAGATGGGACTTAAGTGAAAGTATTTATGTGATACATGGACAGAGCCAGGAATCCATGAGATGGGACTTAAGTGAAAGTATTTATGTGATACAAGGACAGAGCCAGGAATCCATGAGATGGGACTTAAGTGAAAGTATTTATGTGATGCAAGGACAGAGCCAGGAATCCATGAGATGGGACTTAAGTGAAAGTATTTATGTGATGCAAGGACAGAGCCAGGAATCCATGAGATGGGACTTAAGTGAAAGTATTTATGTGATGCATGGACAGAGTCAGGAATCCATGAGATGGGACTTAAGTGAAGGTATTTATGTGATGCAAGGACAGAGCCAGGAATCCATGAGATGGGACTTAAGTGAAGTATTTATGTGATACAAGGACAGAGCCAGGAATCCATGAGATGGGACTTAAGTGAAAGTATTTATGTGATGCAAGGACAGAGCCAGGAATCCATGAGATGGGATTTAAGTGAAGTATTTATGTGATGCAAGGACAGAGCCAGGAATCCATGAGATGGGACTTAAGTGAAGTATTTATGTGATGCAAGGACAGAGCCAGGAATCCATGAGATGGGACTTAAGTGAAGTATTTATGTGATGCAAGGACAGAGCCAGGAATCCATGAGATGGGACTTAAGTGAAGTATTTATGTGATGCAAGGACAGAGCCAGGAATCCATGAGATGGGACTTAAGTGGAAATATTCATGTGATGCAAGGACAGAGCCAGGAATCCATGAGATGGGACTTAAGTGAAAGTATTTATGTGATACAAGGACAGAGCCAAGAATCCATGAGATGGGACTTAAGTGAAAGTATTTATGTGATACAAGGACAGAGCCAAGAATCCATGAGATGGGACTTAAGTGAAGTATTTATGTGATACATGGACAGAGCCAGGAATCCACGAGATGGGACTTAAGTGAAAGTATTTATGTGATACAAGGACAGAGCCAAGAATCCATGAGATGGGACTTAAGTGAAAGTATTTATGTGATACAAGGACAGAGCCAAGAATCCATGAGATGGGACTTAAGTGAAAGTATTCATGTGATACAAGGACAGAGCCAGGAATCCATGAGATGGGACTTAAGTGAAAGTATTTATGTGATGCAAGGACAGAGCCAGCAATCCATGAGATGGGACTTAAGTGAAAGTATTTATGTGATACAAGGACAGAGCCAGGAATCCATGAGATGGGACTTAAGTGAAAGTATTTATGTGATACATGGACAGAGCCAGGAATCCATGAGATGGGACTTAAGTAAAGTATTTATGTGATGCATGGACAGAGCCAGGAATCCATGAGATGGGACTTAAGTGAAGTATTTATGTGATGCATGGACAGAGCCAGGAATCCATGAGATGGGACTTAAGTGAAGGTATTTATGTGATGCATGGACAGAGTCAGGAATCCATGAGATGGGACTTAAGTGAAAATATTCATGTGATGCAAGGACAGAGCCAGGAATCCATGAGATGGGACTTAAGTGAAAATATTCATGTGATGCAAGGACAGAGCCAGGAATCCATGAGATGGGACTTAAGTGAAGTATTTATGTGATGCAAGGACAGAGCCAGCAATCCATGAGATGGGACTTAAGTGAAAGTATTTATGGGATGCAAGGACAGAGCCAGCAATCCATGAGATGGGACTTAAGTGAAGTATTTATGGGATGCAAGGACAGAGCCAGGAATCCATGAGATGGGACTTAAGTGAAAGTATTTATGTGATGCAAGGACAGAGCCAGCAATCCATGAGATGGGACTTAAGTGAAAGTATTTATGGGATGCAAGGACAGAGCCAGGAATCCATGAGATGGGACTTAAGTAAAGTATTTATGTGATACAAGGACAGAGCCAGCAATCCATGAGATGGGACTTAAGTGAAGTATTTATGTGATGCGAGGACAGAGCCAGGAATCCATGAGATGGGACTTAAGTGAAAGTATTTATGGGATGCATGGACAGAGCCAGCAATCCATGAGATGGGACTTAAGTGAAAGTATTTATGGGATGCATGGACAGAGCCAGCAATCCATGAGATGGGACTTAAGTGAAGGTATTTATGTGATGCAAGGACAGAGCCAGGAATCCATGAGATGGGACTTAAGTGAAAGTATTTATGTGATACAAGGACAGAGCCAGGAATCCATGAGATGGGACTTAAGTGAAAATATTCATGTGATGCAAGGACAGAGCCAGGAATCCATGAGATGGGACTTAAGTGAAGTATTTATGTGATGCAAGGACAGAGCCAGGAATCCATGAGATGGGAGTTAAGTAAAGTATTTATGTGATGCATGGACAGAGCCAGGAATCCATGAGATGGGACTTAAGTGAAAGTATTTATGTGATGCATGGACAGAGCCAGGAATCCATGAGATGGGACTTAAGTAAAGTATTTATGTGATGCATGGACAGAGCCAGGAATCCATGAGATGGGACTTAAGTGAAAGTATTTATGTGATGCATGGACAGAGCCAGGAATCCATGAGATGGGACTTAAGTGAAAGTATTTATGTGATACAAGGACAGAGCCAGGAATCCATGAGATGGGACTTAAGTGGAAGTATTTATGTGATGCAAGGACAGAGCCAGGAATCCATGAGATGGGACTTAAGTGAAAGTATTTATGTGATACATGGACAGAGCCAGGAATCCATGAGATGGGACTTAAGTGAAGGTATTTATGTGATACAAGGACAGAGCCAGGAATCCATGAGATGGGACTTAAGTGAAGTATTTATGTGATACAAGGACAGAGCCAGGAATCCATGAGATGGGACTTAAGTGAAGTATTTATGTGATACAAGGACAGAGCCAGGAATCCATGAGATGGGAGTTAAGTAAAGTATTTATGTGATGCATGGACAGAGCCAGGAATCCATGAGATGGGACTTAAGTGAAAGTATTTATGTGATGCATGGATAGAGCCAGGAATCCATGAGATGGGACTTAAGTGAAAGTATTTATGTGATGCAAGGACAGAGCCAGCAATCCATGAGATGGGACTTAAGTGGAAGTATTTATGTGATACAAGGACAGAGCCAGGAATCCATGAGATGGGACTTAAGTAAAGTATTTATGTGATACAAGGACAGAGCCAGGAATCCATGAGATGGGACTTAAGTGAAGTATTTATGTGATGCAAGGACAGAGCCAGGAATCCATGAGATGGGACTTAAGTAAAGTATTTATGTGATACAAGGACAGAGCCAGCAATCCATGAGATGGGACTTAAGTGGAAGTATTTATGTGATGCATGGACAGAGCCAGGAATCCATGAGATGGGACTTAAGTGAAAGTATTTATGGGATGCATGGACAGAGCCAGCAATCCATGAGATGGGACTTAAGTGAAGTATTTATGTGATGCAAGGACAGAGCCAGGAATCCATGAGATGGGACTTAAGTGAAGTATTTATGTGATACAAGGACAGAGCCAGGAATCCATGAGATGGGACTTAAGTGAAGGTATTTATGTGATACAAGGACAGAGCCAGGAATCCATGAGATGGGACTTAAGTGAAGTATTTATGTGATACAAGGACAGAGCCAGGAATCCATGAGATGGGACTTAAGTGAAGTATTTATGTGATACAAGGACAGAGCCAGGAATCCATGAGATGGGAGTTAAGTAAAGTATTTATGTGATGCATGGACAGAGCCAGGAATCCATGAGATGGGACTTAAGTGAAAGTATTTATGTGATGCATGGACAGAGCCAGGAATCCATGAGATGGGACTTAAGTGAAAGTATTTATGTTATGCAAGGACAGAGCCAGGAATCCATGAGATGGGACTTAAGTGAAGTATTTATGTGATGCAAGGACAGAGCCAGGAATCCATGAGATGGGACTTAAGTGGAAGTATTTATGTGATGCAAGGACAGAGCCAGGAATCCATGAGATGGGACTTAAGTGAAGTATTTATGTGATACATGGACAGAGCCAGGAATCCATGAGATGGGACTTAAGTGAAGTATTTATGTGATACAAGGACAGAGCCAGCAATCCATGAGATGGGACTTAAGTGAAAGTATTTATGTGATGCAAGGACAGAGCCAGGAATCCATGAGATGGGACTTAAGTGAAAGTATTTATGTGATGCATGGACAGAGCCAGGAATCCATGAGATGGGACTTGTGAGTTTTTGGACAGTGTTATAGATGATGCAGAAGACACATTATGGGGGAGGTTATTCCACTTACTAGCTATGGAATGAGAGAATAGAGCTTTCACTGCAGTGTTGTTAGCGTTAGAGATACAGTGGAGAGTTTTGTTGGTAGAACAGAGAGGACGATTTTCTGAATATTTGGTTAGTAGTTGGTTTAGAGCTGGAGTTTTGTGAGGATTCCTTAGAATGTTGTAGGCAAGAAAAAGTTGGTGGTAACTAAGTAACTGAGGAAGTTCTAGCCACTGTAGTTCCTTAGAGCATGGCAATGATGGCTTCTAAAAGAAGAGTTATTGGCAAATTTTGCAATTTTATTGTAACATGACTCAAGTTTGCCTAGGTTCAATTTCCTGACCTGGGTTAGTATTGGTGCTGCATACATCAGGGTAGACAACAGGTGGGTTTGGGCTAAGGTGACCTGTGCTTGAGCTGATAGGACGTTTTTGTGCTTATATAGAGTTCCCATTTTTTTATGTACTTTTTTGATGGTTTGAGAAATATGGACATCAAAGTGAAGATTTTTGTCTATTTCTACACAAAGGAGCTTAGTATGGGGAGAGGGAGAAATTACAGTGCCATTGCTAGTGGTGATAGTAAAGGAAAGAGGAGAGGTTTTAGATTTCTTGGGGGTAAATAGGAGTAATTTGGTCTTATTGGGGTTTAGGATAAGTTGGATATCAGTAATCCATCTTTCCACGGAACTGAAGGAATCCTGGGTAAGTTGTTGTAAAGTGGTTAGGAATGCGGCTGAGCAGATTAGTGTTCAATCATCTGTGTACTATATAAGTGAGGCATGCTGGGTAGAGGTGTGTAGTTTGTTGGTGAAAACGGAGAATAGTAGTGGCCCCGATATTGAGCCTTGTGGAATGCCTATGGTAGTTGGCAGCAGTGGCGGCTCGTGCCATCGGACTGCAGGACTGCAGTCCTCCCAGCAAAAATTTGAATAAAAAAAATAAAACATATAAAATATTTTGTTTTTTGATGATGCTAACTGCTAATGTGCTGTAAGCGAGTCAGACCGACTGGCAAAGTCCCGGAACTCGAACTGCGCATGCTTGTCGAGTTCCGTTATTTATTTATTTATTTATTTATTTTAATTAGCGAACGACCATTTCTGTAACTCTAGACTGCTTTACAGGCAGTCCAGATATGAGAAAGAAGGCATCAGTGTGATGCCCAGACATCTATGTGTTTTTTAACCACACAGTAAGTAGAAGGGGGTTCGAACTGCCACGTCCGCAGTCACATACGTGACGTGAATGGCTGGATTGCTACTGATTGGTTTTCATTCTCTTCTCAAAAAAAAGAGCGAGAAACAATCAGTAGTAGGCAGATTCCGTAAGGGTTGTACTTTTTCAAAAACCCCTTGCAGACTCATAACACTGAGGTACTGCTGAGAAAAAAAATGGATTTTTAGGTTCTCCTATAGCCTGTAGCTTCCATCTGCATGTAAGTTAAGAAAACGTTGAAGATAATAGTGTTTGTTTTAATTTTGTTTGCAAAGGTTATAATTGAGGTATTAGAGTGTGGGTTGTTGTTATTATATTTGTAAGTCACAGTTGTGGGATCACTGCTTGCCTGGCTGGCAGAGGCAAAGTCCTGGACATTAGGTAAGTGCTTGCCCTGAATCTTCAAGTCAAGTAATAGAAAACAGAGTACCCAGTTATTCTTTTTTTTTTTTTGTAAGTGGGGGGGGCTTCTTGAATTTTTCGCATAGGGAACGTTGACATTTCAAGTGCTGTTACTTAGAAGTCTTTTCTTGCATTCTATTTTGAACATGCAGTTTTAAGTTATGAAACAATGTTTTGTTATTATTTGCATTAAACTTTTCTGTTGCTTCATTTACATTTACATTTGCAGCATTTATTATATAGATGTCTAGAAGATTACAAGTAGTGGTGTAGAGGGTCAAGTGGCCATGTTATAGGCGGTGTGTAATTTTTTAAGCAAGAATGAAAGTCTCTACACAAACATATTTAATTGCAATTCTTAAAGTTCTGGCAAAGTTATGTATATTGTGCTTGTGGACAATACGACTTTTCCTACTTAAATCACTGAGAGTATTGTTAGTTGGTGGTACTTTGATCTACCGGTTTAGTGAGTATTTTCATCATGTTAGCCCCTTTGCTTGATGTCTGTGGGACGGCTCCCATCCCCAAACAAGCTATTAAAATGTTTAGCTTGTTTCTGTTGTGTTTGGTGATTTTTGTTTCTGCAACACGTGATGAAACTTGAACTATTTCTTATGACTGCATTTGTATTATGCAGGAATGACTGCTAATGCTGGAGCATAATACTGACAGCTGACATACTGGGTGCTCTGTATTATATTTGGCCTTGTCCAGATCTCCCGCATTAAGAGGTTGAGAGGTATGTGCAAATAAAATTGCTTTACAGAATTAGGAATATCCAAACCTCTCAACTGTCCACAATTTTGGCTCAAAATGTTGCTCTCCCCCATAATAATCCCTCTGCAAAATGGCAATTTTGGAAGAAAATGTGGAGGGTTTACAATTATAAATAACTGTAATGATCAGAGTTATACATTACTTTTATTCAGAAATGCATGCAGATTCTCTTATTTTGTCAGCTTCTCAAGGTAACAGTACAAATATTAAAAAGTGTCCCTTGTTTGACAGGTTCCCTGCTGTGTTGTGTGGCAATTTTATATTTTTGCATCACATTTTTGGTCCATTTTTCAAAAAATTGTGGTTTTCTGGCAAATTAGTGGCAAATCATTAAAGATTGAAGTTAGAAAATAATGACAGACATTTGAGTTTCAGATTTCATACCATTCAGAAAATTCATACTACTGCAAGACATATTCTATTATCTTTCTAAGTTTATAAGATCAATATTTAAAAATTGTCTTTATTTTTTGGCCTTCTATGTATGGCTTTCTCCAGCTTTTTTGCTCTGAGGTTGAGAGGTAATAGTGTCAGAGCCAGCACCATCAACCAGAGATATTTCAAATTGTGACATACTTGTTGCACCCCACTCCCCCATGTAGTGACTCTGGATGTGTCCAAGCAAGGCAAGGAGCAGTTATGCAGTGTAAGTGTGCAGACTATTCCCCCCTTCCAAGGTAGATATAAGTACGACAGTGGCTTTTCATCTGTCTTTGATTTTGCAGAATGTTCTGGTTTTCTGTCATATTTTTATACTGTTGATTTATGCTTCATATTATTCAGAAAATGCATGCTGTTGCAGTGCCCTGTTGCTTTGTGTTTAAGTAGCAATGCTTTAATGACCATCAGGTAAGCTTATCTGTGATTGTAAGATGCAAGTAAGCTTACTGTTAAAGAATTCCCAACATTGAAAGCCTTTTTGTTGTTGCCATGCAGAGAATATTTACATAACTAGATAACGTATAAGCCTTAGGTATTGAAATGCATATGACAGTATTTGTAATAAAGGACAGCATTGCAATATTTTTAGAAGCTCATTACATTTGTTGGAGACTTGCAGTCATCTTTGCAGGCTTTACCCGTAAACTAAACAAAATTCCAATCTATCATGTGTGGTCCATAACCTGTGCAGTAACCCTTTAAGGAATGTATCTTGAGCTTGTTTCTTGTTTGCTGTTCATTTTTTACTTTGATCATGTTTTCCCCATGAAACAAGTAGATAGTTGTTGTCAGGCAGCATGTCTTTTTTGGATAAGAAACATTTTTACAACTGGGGGTATCACAGAGATTGCTACTTTCAGCATGTTACTTAGTACTTTTATAAAGCTGAATATAAATTATAATTAGAACTGCAGTGTAAGGAGAAGTGATTTGAACTGAGTGCTACTTGTTTTTTTATACTTGATTTTGACTGGCATTCCAGTAATGTATTTAAAAAGTAATTTATTTTTTCATGCCTCACAACCTTTTTGTTTCCATCTAGATATTAAGTAAGCTGTCATATAGCCAATGCATTGAAATATTTTTTTCTTCTACACTTCATGTTGTCTTGATTGGACTCTCGTAATGATGGTTTAGCACCCAGGGCAGTGTATTTAATTAAAGTTCCAGTTGTGGTTTTAAGCATAGCTCCACCCCTTTCCATTGGCCCTACCACTTCCCATTGGCCTCAACCATTCAG
The DNA here is from genome assembly GCF_019279795.1 of Protopterus annectens. Lineage (NCBI taxonomy): Eukaryota > Metazoa > Chordata > Ceratodontiformes > Protopteridae > Protopterus > Protopterus annectens. The sequence continues at coordinate 1,021,619,148 of NC_056737.1, forward strand.
CTGTCTCCTGCAGCCCCCCTTAAGTTGAAGTCACCAGCCACCACTGGTTGGCAGTAGAGGTGATAGCACACCTTGCCATTGGACAGATTGTTTCCTGTCAGATAGATAGTTTTTGGACCAGGCAGTAGTAGAGAGGGCAAAAAATAGGGAGGATAGAGTGTCTAAAAGTATGGTATGTGAGACCATATCAAATGCTTTGGAGAGATCTAAGAATATAGCTGATACGAAATTGTTGTTGTTTCTAAGTTGGTTAACTTGATTAGTAAAAGAGACAAGCCCAGTAGTTGTGCTATGGTTTGGGCGGAAGCCACGTTGTTGTGCTATGATTTGGGCGGAAGCAATGCTGTTTGATGGAGAGGAGATTATGTGAATTGAAAAAGTGCATCACTTGAGTGTGAATACATTTCTCAAGAAGCTTAGATAGGGGGAGTAAGATAGCAATGAGGCAGTAGTTTGATAGGTCATAGAAGTTGCTGCCTTTGTGAAGAAGGATAATATATGAGACTTTCCATAGTTGAGGGATATATGCTTCCTGTATGGAGAGGTTGATAAGAATTGAGACAGGATAAGCCAAGGATTCAGCTGCTATTTTAGGAAATTAGCAGGTAAATCATCTGCTGCAAGAGTGGTAGGTTTCAGTTTTGAGAGTAGTTTTTTAATTGTAGAGGTTGGTACAGAGGAGAGAGTAAAGGAAGGTATTTTATCATGACTTGTGGTGGGGTGGATATAGAGTTATTTTTGGATAGTTGGACAGATAATGACAGAATAGATTCTGTGAAGTGATGATCAAATTGAGAAACTATGTCATCATTATTAGTGTTGGTGTTGGGAGCTGGGGTGGTAGTTTTGCCAGGTTTTAGTACGGAATTGATACCTTGCCAAAACATTTGTGGATTTTTGGAGTGTTTGTTTTGGATACCTAAGAAGTAGTTTTGTTTATCCAGTTTTGTTTATTGTTTGGCCTGATTCTGAATTTGTTGGTAGCTTTGTCTGTCTAGGATAGTGTTATTCTTTTTCCAGGTCTTCCAGGCTTTATCTCTGGACTTTAGTAAGGCTCTTGTGCTTCTAGTCAGCCAAGGGGCATAGTTTACTTTAGTTCTAAGTTTTCTAATGGGAGCGACTGTATTAAGGACATTCATAAAAGTACTATTGAAAAGCTCAACTGCTTGGTCTAATGCTTGAGTTTGTAGCAGGTGCCAGTTACATTGTTGTAACATACTGTTAAGAATTTGTGGATTTACCTTATGTTTGTCCCTAGTTTGCTTATAAACTAAGGATTTGGGTATGTTTACACGTTTTCGAAGGAGGAATGTGGGGCAGTGATCACTGTTCATCAGGCAGACAGCCCACTTGGTAATTTTGTTTGGGGAAATTTACTAAATTGCAGTCGAAGATTGATTGTTTTTGCGATTTCCTGTCCACTCTAGTAGGTTCTTGGATGAGCTGTGAGAACCCAAATACGTTAATATAGTTAAAGGGGTTGTTTGAGTTGCAGGCTAGCCAGTGTAAATTTAGGTTACCTAATAGGATAGTTTCGTGAGACAGGTTGACTGTAGCCTATTGTAGGATTTCCTCGATTATAGAAGAGTTGTTTCCTGGAGGGATGTAACTACAGAGAATGTCGATTCTCTTTTTGTTGTTTAAGGATAAAACTGAGCATAATGTTTCAGCATTCAGAAATTTGGGTAGAGGGGTTTGCAGAGGGTGGAGGTTAAGTGTGTTTTTAAATAGAATTGCAACTCTGCCTCCCTTCCTAACACCTCTATCTAGTCTTGGGATGTTATATCCTGGGGGTGAATTTCTTCGTTTTGGGTGCTGGGTTTTAGCCAGGTCTCAGTAATGGTTAGTATATCAGGGGAGTAGTGAGCCTTGAATGCGTGTAAGTCATGTAGTTTGTTAGATATACTTCTAAAGTTAAAGATAAGTAGATATGATGCCTGTTTGCTTGAGAGCAGGGTATTGCATGGACCTGGGTTGGGGTGTGTCCCCTGAGATTAATAGCCATTTTCTAAGTAGTAATTTGAGTTTGAGTGTGCTAGTTCTGTGTTAGATCTACACGATATGCGTCTTCTGAAAGGTCGTGTGGTCTGTGTTTTGTATATATGAAATATTGAGCTGTCATTAAATAATGTGGAGCAGATGACCACATTTGTCTATGTGTATATGTGTGAAAGTATGTGTTATGTGGAAGGTATTGTTTAATGGTGTGTTAGTGTGTATGGATGTTGTACAGGCTACAGTGGTGAGAATTAGTACTAGGACTGGTAGTATGCCTTGCACGATATGTCTAGGTAGAGCTTGGGTATTTAGAAGTATTGTGGTTGAAGAACTTGGTTGGGTGTGGTGGGGTGGATCCTAGTTACTTAGTGTGCTTGGTGGGTGGGGCAGTTAGTTGGGGGTGTGGTCGGGGTGGAGTGATTGGAGGTTGTTGATTGGTGTAGGGGTAGGTCAGGTGAAGAGGGGAGAGAATAAATATAGTTGTAGTGGGGGAGGGTGGGAATTGGGGGTAGGGACGGGGAGCAGAGTGAGTTGAGCAGAGAAAGGTAAATGGAGCGGATTCACCCAGGCCACGAGACTACAGAAACAATGTGAATGTGCTGTTCTGGGCAGAACAGTAGTAAAGAGAATTGGGTAAGATGCAAGTAATCACTCTTTCCTAGATATATGTTTGTTTGTACCTTTTAGTTTTAAGCTGTAGCTGCCCTTTTCATTTTAAGCTGTCCCTCTTGATTTTAAATTTGAACTGCAGCGTTATTAGGAAGCCTAATGTGATTTTTCCAGTGCTATGGAGACCCGAGCAGTGTGCTACAATACACTATTCAACCTATTTAAGATAAATACAGAAGTATTAGCCTTGTCTCCTTTAGTGTTAGGACTATATTAAAAAATATATTTAGACTGCGGGAGGAGTCTGTAGTTTACAAACAGTAGTCTCTTGCCATTGCAAGCCTTTCAAAGGGGGCGGGCTGAGTTGGGATAGGGAGTTGGGTAGGTCTCCTAGGAAGGAAAAAAGAAGAAATATAGGTGCAGATTAGGACAGTGTAGCAAGCCTTTATGCATACAAATGTTCAATGTACTAAACGTCTAAATAACAGTTCACACAGTAGTCAAACAATTCTGTAACAAGAAAATAGATTGGAGCCTATAAGCATACAAATGTTCAATGCACTACACTTCAATGCACTTAACCTCTAAATAACAGTTCACACAGTAGTCAAATAATTCTGTAACAAGAAATAGCATTGGATCCTTTAAGCAAACAAATGTTCAATGTACTACACTTCTAGTTAGTGTAGGATAATTAACAGCGTATATTCTTTTCAAATATTAGTACTCAATCACAACATTTATATCAAGCCAGTACGCCATTGTAAAAACTGACATGTCACCCAGTATATGAACATTTTAGTTACAATGCAGTTGAAACTTGGCATAACTAACATTAGTAAGCCGCTCATTTCAGTTATTGTAGGGTTACACAGTAATATGCCCTTTACAGTTATGATTTATTCAGAAACATACCATTCAATAATACGCAACTATGTCGCTCACTTTCTACCTAGCTACACTGGTGCCTAGCTTAGGCTTATCTCAGCTTACCATTAATTGGGTATCAAACCTTACTCGTTACTCTTAACAGTGTCGCTAGAAGAAATTATCCCTGCTGCCCTTCTTCCGTACCTAATATATCACTGTTAAACATGCTTGCTTTCTAGTTTGACTATGGCAGCACCACGTTATGGAAATATTATATTATATGCAATCGCTTTACACAATAGTTCGACCTCACATAGATACCTTCGCAACAACATAAAGTATTATATAAAAAGACAGTTGTAGAAGGCATACAAGATGGTCTTACCACTGCCAGGTTTCGTGAGCACAAGCAAATTGAAAAAATGGCGCAAGATACAGGATTTATTCAACCTCAGTTCTGTAGTCAGGGATACTAGGGAATCGATAGCCTGATTGGTGTTTCTGCTGCCACGTGCTCCAAGCCAGGCAACGAGACTACAAAAACAATGTGAATGTGCTGTTCTGGGCAGAACAGTAGTAAAGAGAAAGTGGGTAAGATGCAAGTAATCACTCTTTCCAAGATATATATTTGTTTGTCCCTTTTAGATTTAAGCTTTAGGTGCCCTTTTCATTTTAAGCTGTCCCTCTTGATTTTAAATTTGAACTGCAGCATTATTAGGAAGCCTAATGTGATTTCGCCAGTGCTACGGGGCCCTAGAGCAGTGTGCTACAATACACTATTCAACCTGTATAAGATAAATACAGAAGTATTAACCTTGTCTCTTTTAGTATCAGGACTATATTAAAAACATATTTAGACTGCAAGAGGAGTCTGTAGTTTACAAACAACAGTCTTTTGCCTTTGCAAGCCTTTCAAAGGTGGCGGGCTGAGTTGGGTTAGAGAGCTGAGTAGGTTTCCTAGGATGCAAAAAGGAAGAAATATAGGTGTAGATTAGGACAGTGTAGCAAGCCTTTAAGCATACAAATGTTCAATGCACTAAATGTCTAAATAAAAGTTGACACAGTAGTCAAACAATTCTGTAACAAGAAAATAGCATTGGAGCCTTTAAGCACACAAATGCTCAATGCACTACACTTCAATGCACTTAACTTCTAAATAACAGTTAACATAGTAGTCAAACAACTCTGTAACAAGAAATAGCATTAGAGTCTTTAAGCACACAAATGTTCAATGCACTACACATCTAGTTATTGTAGGATGATTAACAGTGCATGTTTTTTTCATATATTAGTCCTCAATCACACCATTTATATCAAGCCAGTATGCTATTGCAAAAATCTGGCATGTCACCCAATATATGATCATTTTAGTTATAATGTAGTTGAAACTTGGCGTAACTAACTTTAGTAAGTCACTCATTTCAGTTATTGTAGGGTTACACAGTAATATGCCCTTTATAGTTATGATTTACTCAGAAACACACCATAGGTTCATAGGTTCATAGGTTCATACTAGGCTATCTGCCCTAGGGCATTTATAAGCCTAGCCAGAGTGTGTTTGGCTTTCACCACCCATTTTAAATTAATTTTGCTATGCCCTTTTTTGAGGTTAGTATACTGTGCCTCTGTCTAACAGTGACACAGAAGTGATACCCGGGGTAAACCTATGATCCCCCATCCACTCATCAAGATTCCTCTTGAAGAGAGTGAATGAGGGACTCTGCCTAACCTGGACTGGGATTTTATTCCAGAGTGAAGGGAGCCTCTGGGTTATGAATCTGTCCCTCCAGCATGTCCTATTTATTTCAGTGCTGAGGTTCAAGTTTCTCGAGTGCGTAGCTCGATGGGATTTGGATTTTCTGAGGTGCAGCATGTCCATTAATTCCGGGATGGACATGGCTTTATACATCAGGCACAGATCACCTCTGAGCAGGCGGTATGCCACTGAGTAGAGCTGGAGTTTCTTTAACCGGGCAGCATATGGCATCTGTTTGAGCCCTTTGATCCTCTTGGTGAGGTACTTTTGGGGTCTTTCCAGTTGCTGCAGGTGTCTGGTAAGGTACATCCTGAAAGGGGCATTGTACTCAATTATGGGCCTGATGAGGGATGAGTAAAGAGGCACGATGACCTCCCCTGATCTAGATGTGAATCCCTTCATGATTAGGTGGGCTATATAAAATGTTTTTCTAACCACTTTGGCCACGTGGTTGTCAAATGAGAGATTGCTATAAACTTGGGTCCCCAGGTCCCTAATTATTTCTTCCATACTTAATGGATTACCACTTATGTGGTAATTTGTGGGCACTTTGTTTTTGCCAAAGGGGATGACTATACACTTTTTGGCATTTAGCTTGAGGCCATGGCTCTGGCACCAGTTGTCTGTTTGTATGAGGCCCTTTTGGAGGATGCTTGTGTCGGCTGGAGAGTCGATTATGGTGCCCAGTTTGCAGTCATCTGCGAACTTGGTCAGCCACAGTCCTTCCGTGTTGGCCTGTACCTCTGAGAAATATATACCGAACAAGAGAGGTCCCAGGACTGAGCCTTGTGGGATGCCACTTGTAACTGGTTTGGAGTCTGACATGGCTCCAGCAATTCTAACCATGTGGGTTCTGTCTTTGAGCCAGTTTGCAACCCATCTAGTGACATAGGGGTTTATATTTAAGCTGGTGAGCTTATCTATAATGCCCGAGTGGGATATTGTATCGAAGGCTTTTGCGAGGTCCAGGTAGGCTGTGTTGACCACCTTCCCCTCGTCATTGGCCTTGGTGACTGTTTCAAAGAAATCAACCAGGTTTAAGAGGCAGGATCTGCCCTTAACAAAGCCGTACTGGGTAGGATCCAGTGTCTGTAGGTCCCCAATATCTTTATTTACAAGGTCCATGATGATCCTTCCCATAGCTTTGCAGACTAAGCTAGTCAGGCTTATGGGGCGATAGTTTCCAGGATCCGTTGAGGCACCACCTTTGTGGAGAGGGACCACCGTTGCTGTACACCACTCTTTTGGTACATATCCTGTAGTAAGGCTGAGATTGAACAGTAGTTTTATGTTTGGGTTTAGCTCTTCTTGGAATTCATGTAGAACGCAGCCCAGGACACCGTCTGGTCCCATTGATGCTGTGTTTTTTGCTTTGGAGAGGGTGGCTCTTACCTGAGCATCTGAGATGTCAGGGGGGCAGCACTCTGCTGGGATAGATATTTGCCCTTTTGGTGGGGAGGGGGGGAGAAGTTTGCGCTGAACCTGTCAGCTAGGATGTTGGCAATGTCTGTGGGTTCAGTGTATTTTTTGTCATTTTGGACTAATTCTGAGCATATCTGGGAATTCCCACCCAGGTTCCTAACATAACTAAAGAAAGCCTTGTGATTATCCTTAGTGTCCTGTGCAATTTTTCCCTCAAAGCTGGACTTAGATGATTTTATGAGTGCCCGTAGTTTTTTGCTAATACTGATCAGAGATGCCTTCCCTTTTTGGGATTTTGCTCTATCATGTAGTAGCTTCCTCCTTCTATTGTATAGTTTGTTTATGGCTGGGGTCCACCAGACAGGATGTCTGCCTTTGGAGGATTGGATCTTGGTTTTATTTGGGATTGCATGATCCATGCATTCCTGAAGGTGTTCATAGAATGCATTTATAAAGGATTCTGCGGTCTGGGCCATATTTTCCACAGGCCCGGGGGCTTTGAAGGATTCCACCTCGGTTTTGAGAAGTGTGAAATTTGATTTAGAGAAGTTTTTCACTGTAGTTTTCTGGGCAGGGGGTGGGGTCGGGATGTGAATATCCAGTGAGATTAGTTTACGGTCTGATCTTACCAGTGAGGGATACACTTCTGGTCTGGAACATAGAGTCCCCATGTTGGTGATAATCAGGTCCAGTATGTTTTCCCCTCTTGTGGGAGTGGTAACAAGTTTTTCCATAGCATTTGAGTTTATAAATTCTAGGAACCTTTGGGCTAGGGTGTTGGAGCTAGAGTAATGCTCCCAGTCTATGTTTGGGTAGATGAAGTCGCCCAATATAATGGTGTTTGGAGAGACCTTCATATTTTCCAGTGTTCTCAGGAAGGCCAAGTGGAGTTCCTGGGTTTGGGAGGGTGGTCTGTAGCAGGCTATAAACTGGAAGGCAGTTTTACCAACTGTTAGTTGCACATGGATAGTCTCTGATACTTCGTGCTGTGCCACCAACCTGGAGGTGTGGGTATCTTTGACGAATATTGATACTCCCCCTCCTTTTGTGGTTCGGTCCAAGTTTTGGGGCCAAAAAGCATGGTGTGAGGTATAACCTGGTAGTGCCGGGGTGCTCTCGGGAGCCTTGAACCAGGTTTCTGTTACTGCACAGATATCGATGTTCTCCATGCTAAGGAGAGTTTTGAGTGCATGCATCTTGAGGTTTAGACTTCTGGCGTTGAGTAGCATTACTCTTAGCTTCTTACCCCTTGTGATACCTATGGAGGTGGGTTTGTCTTTTGAGCCTTGCCTAAAAAAGGCACTATGGGGGTAGCAAGAGCCTTTGCCAATATCCGAAAGCCCAGCGGTGATAGGTGCAAGCCGTCCCTAGCGAAGCATCGTGGCTTGTCGAGCATGTCATCCCAGGCTGACAGGCATTGGATCCCCTTTGAATGACACCAATACTTAAGCCAATTGTTGAAATTGATCATCTTGTCTTCATATTGTGGCATCATTCTTGTTGAAGGTAAGATGCTACTCAAGGTCAGGGTCATACAGGCCTGGGCTACATGCTCAGAGAGCTCCTCTATGTCTCTTTTCATGTAGTCCAGGGAGGTATGTCTCAGGTCATTCACACCAGCATGGACAATGACTGAATCATATTTGTACTTGCCTTGGAGTGACCTGAGTGCTTGTGTTATGTGGCGGATTCTAGCGCCCAACAGGCAGCTCACCGTGACCTTCTCCTTGTTCAGCCTAGTGAGTGGGATGTCAGTGTGCCTGACGATAGAGTCACCTATTACAAGTGTATCAGGTGTGTTGTTTAGCCTTAAGGACTGTGACTGTTCGGCACACTGGCTTTGTGAGCTATGTGTTGCACGTGTTTTGTTTTGGGGTAGCGGTCGCTTGGGTGTCTGCTTTGGAGGTTACTGCTGCTTAGGCAAATTTTTATTTAGAGCCTCCGAGTATGTTTTTGTGTGTTTATGTGTTTGGTTTGCTGTCGTGGTAGGTCTATGTGACACTGGAATTGTAGTGAGTGTGGTTTCCTTTTCCTCCTGACTGGTTACACCAGTGCTGAGTTGAGAGAGCTTAGCCTCCAGTTTGGCTATATGGTTGCATCTCTCACATGTGTTGGAATTTGTTGGGAGGAGGAGAGGGTTGTCTGTGTACATGAGGCAGTTGTAACATTGCCCTAAGATTCCCAGATTCACCAGCTGGACCGGAGAGGAGATTGACAACTAACCTTTGGACATGCTAGAATAGTATTGGGAATTCCTTTATAATTGAAAAAAAAGGGCCAATGGGGAACAAGGTACTCAAGGAAAGTTTGTGAGGGTGTAGTGCTTTTAATTTTTTGCGCTGACCTATATAATTGTTTAGTGAGCAAGTGCCAGGTAACTTAAATGCAATGTGCTACAAGGTAACTTAAATACAAAAACGACAAGCAGTAACTTTCATTCAAGTGAAACAAGGAAATAAGTACAGTAAGCAATGCAGATATCACTAGGGATCCACAGAAGCGCTGAAAAGCCACGTTTTAGGTGGAATTAGTGTTTCAGGGAAATAACAAGCAAACAAACAACAAGCATACAAACAAAGCTAGATTCAGCAGGCCTGGATCTAGTCTATGCTACAGCAAACAAGGTGAACCAATTTCAGTAAGAAGCAGTTCAAATATGCAGGCACTATAAGCCTTTAACCAGAAATTCCCAGCTCAGAAGGGCAGAGTCCAGCCTCTCCTCCCACAAGAGTGCAGACCACGAACCTTCTTAATGTAAAATAACTGGCCTGAAACCCAAGTGCTTAAACCAGAACTAATACACTTTTAGAATAACAGACACTGAGCTCTCAATAAGCAGTTCCCAACTTAGAAGGATGTAAGCTACCTGTCCTGCCACCACAGTGCAGGCCACAAACCTTCCTAATGTAAAACAACTGGTCTGAAGCCCAAGTGCTTAATCCAAAAGACTTAGAATGATAGCTACACTTTAATAAAGTTACTACCAAGCAGTAATAAATACAATTGAATACTTTAAAGAATGCCTGGATTAGTGCTCAAGTTATACAAACAAAGCTAGATTCAGCAGGCCTGGATGTAGTCTATGCTACAGCAAACAAGGTGTACCAGTTTCAGTAAGAAGCAGTTTAAATATGCAGACACTATAAGCCTTTAACCAGAAATTCCCAGCTCAGAAGGGCAGAGTTCAGCCTCTCCTCCCACAAGAGTGCAGACCACGAACCCTCTTAGTGTAAAATAACTGGCCTGAGGCCCAAGTGCTTTAACCAGAATTAATACACTTTTAGAATAACAGACACTGAGCCCTCAATCAGCAGTTCCCAACTTAGAAGGATGTAAGCTACCTGTCCTGCCACTACAGTGCAGACCACAAACCATGTCGCTCGTTTTCTACCTAGCTACACTGGTGCCTAGCTTAGGCTTATCTCAGCTTACCATTAATTGGGTATCAAACCTTACTCGTTACGCTTAACAGTGTTGCTAGAAGAAGTTATCCCTGCTGCCCTTCTTCCGTACCTAATATATCACTGTTAAACACACTTGCTTTCTAGTTTGACTATGGCAGCACCACGTTATGGAAATATTATATTATATGCAATCGCTTTACATAATATTTCTACCACACATAGATACCTGCGCAACAATATAAAGTATTATATTGATCTGTGGTGGCATGTATTAATTTGGATGAGTGCACTGAAACTGTTGTGGGATAAATCACAAAATGTATTGAGGATGTCACTACCCTGAAAGATGTAACCACCAGAGCCAACCTAAAACCCTGGCTCACAAGTGAGGTATATGAATTACTGAGAGTACATAATGCTGCCTTTAAGGCTAGAGACAGAGAGGCTTTGAAAAAGACCAGGGCTAACTTGAACAAAGGTGTGAGAGTAGCAAAATGGGCCTATAGTCTAAAAATACAGAGACCCCTCTCTGACCAGAAAGATCCCAAACAGCTGTGGAAAGGGATCCAATCCATCATAAACTTTAAGCCACCATCCACACAATGTGATGATAACCCAGACTTTTTAAAAAAGCTAAACATCTACTTCAGCAGATTCAAGGAATTTATTTATTTATTTGTTTATTTATTTATTTATTTTATTTTACATTTGTTGACCGGGATAGTCTAACTGGATTAGCTTCCGTTTTCAGCGGAGTCCTGGGGAGCAAAGCTCCAAGGTAAGCAGATACAATAAAAGCAATGAAACATATTACAAATATGGTATAGACAAAGAATACATAAACAAACATGAATAGACAAGTTCAGCAGGTTAGAGTTACTCCCTGGTAACAGTAAGGGGTAAGTTCAAAAATAATCTGATTAACAGATTTTTCACATTCTTGATGAGAGTTAGCCAGGCTTGTTGCAGTGGAAAAGCTAGATTAGTGCTAAATGTTATTTGAGTCTAGTTTTAAATTGGCCTAGGGAGGAGAGCAAAGTAATATCAGCTGGAAGTGAGTTCCAGCCCTTATGCAGCTCAACTGAAGAAACTCCACTTGTACTCGTTTGCATACCGCCTACTCTGAGGTGATCTCTGTCTGACATGCAAGGCCATGTCCAACCCAGAATTGATGGACATGCTCCACCTAAAGAAAACCGTATCCCCTCGAGCCACACGCTCTAGGGATCTAAACCTCACCACAACAGTAAATAGGAAGTGCTGGAGGGATAGATTCCTGTCACAGAGACTTCCCATGCTTTGGAACAAGATCCCAATCTACATTAGGCAGAGCTCCTTGCTAACAATCTTCAAAAGAAACCTTGACGAGTGGATGGGAAACAGAAAGTTTACCCCGGGGATCACTTCAGTGGCTCTGCTGGACAGAGGCACAGGGAACTAATCTAAGGGGGCAGCGAAAGCCACCACATTCTGGCTAGGCTTATAAATGCCTTCAGGCAGATAGCCTAGTACCAACTTATGAATCTATGAACCTAAATGCAGTGGTAACAAGCATTGCAACTTATCTAGGAGTTTGCAAGTCATGGCAAAAATGTAATCAGCTTAAGGATGAATTTGCCTTCTACCAACTTACTAACTTCAATTGGCCACAGCAACAGCACAGCCAGGAGTCTGAACAGACGCATGTTTCCTCAAGTACTGCTCAACAGTCCTAAAAAGGCCTGAGGTAGAAGGAATGCCTCTCTTTAAGCAGCTCATATTAACCATGCTTTTTGCCACATTCAGCTAGTGAACTTGAGCAAGCATTCAGTATGATGAAAAAGTTAAAACAGGGCTGAGGCAGCCATTAAATGTTAAAACACTTAATTCATTGCTAGCAGTGAAAATGAATGAAGACAGTGACTGCTTTTCTGTGGAAGTCCCTCCACCCATTCTACAGCCAGCAAAAACAGCAACTACAGCTTACAATAAAGAACGTGCCCTCCAGGCAGCATGACCAGACCCAGTGGCCATCATGACTGAAGAAGGTGAAAAGGAAATAATTCTTCTGTGAACTGTGATTGAGTTTACTTTGGTGTTAGTTTAATCCTTAGTTAATTACTTTAGTAGTTAAATCTTTTGTGATATTAATATTAATATTAGTTTAGCAGTGAGTTAGTTAGTAGGTAAAACTTATTTGATGTTGTTTTATAAAATAAATTGTATTTCGGCATTATACCACTTTAATATTTACTCAGGTACAAAGTTTATTTGATGCTATTTCATATAAAATTTGATTTGTATTTATTTTAGTTTTATTATATACCAGTTTAGTAGTTAGAGCTTATTTAATTTGTATTTATTTAAATTTTATACCAGTTTAGTTGTTAGAATTCATTTGATTTTTTTACACAGTTATTTTTTTTTTTATAAAAGAAAACTGCATTGTAGTTTTATAGAAGTTCAAAGCTTTATACAAGTTCAAATGTTAATATAAATAAGACAGTATAGTTATGGCTATATTTTGTTTTATTTAATATTAGTGTAGCAATTAATTTTATTTTAATAAAAGATCAAGTTCATAGTTTGATACAAACTCAAACATTAATATAAACAAAACACTATTGTTCTGGTTAAATTTTGTGCTTAATATTTTTCTGTTCTTCAAATTGTGTTTGAATGTTTAAAACTGAGCAAAGAGGCACACTGGCAGATGCAACTTAATTTTATTAGCACTTTCGTCGGTAATAAACCCTTAGACTTTTTCAGAATGACAAAAGAATATAAAAGCACTTTCTTAAGTAGATTTAAAAATCAATCACATGATTCCTAGATTTCAAACTAATTGGATGCTCAAACAATACATCATATTATTGCGCATAATAATAGGAAGAACAACAACAGCGCATAAAAAACTATGTGATGTTTTCTCTTATTTTAAATAAAAGCTTTGCTCAAAACATACAAATACATAAGAAAATGAAACAAACATGTAAAAGCCATAATGCATATGAACCATGTTTGTGCATTCCTTAGATAAAACATATATTTTTACAATGTTATGCCCCACTCACATGTAAAATTCTGCTTTCAATTTTAGAAGGCTAGATATGGACACCATATCATTCAGCCCTGGTGGGTCGGTGGCATCACATCTCAACTGCCACACCAATTCCCTAGACTCAAGAAATATCTCAATGGGCCCCCCGCTACTATGGTTCCCCACTTGTTTAATTGCACTAAGCTTAAACTGGTGATTCGGGAATTCTTGGGTTAATGCATTATTCATATTGGCCTTAGGTATATCATAAAGGTGTTGATAGATACGTTTACTAAGACTATTGATTGTCTTGCCTATATAGAAATGTCCACATTGTTGACAGATGGCTACATAAACTAAGCATTTACTTATACAATTCAACCTATGCTGAAGAGACACATTCCCATACCCCTTAATATATACAGCTTCATTCTCAATAATATATGGGCATTGTGAGCAATACCCACATTTCCTCATATATCATTTTTGTTCCCCTGAAATTTTTCTTTCTGGGAAATTGTTAACACTAAGATCCTTTTTATAAATAATCAAAGGTTTTTCACCAGTTTTTCTCAAGTATTCACACTCACTACCAAACAGTGCCCAAATGTGAATAACGTCCTTTATGTTATAAAATAAAGGGTTATACGATAACACCATGACATTAGTGAAGGACTTTGCCCCATCCCTAGTCTGTTCTGTACCATCGATAATTGGTCTATCGTGTGATGCACCTAATAGGGGGATGAAGAGGAAGTGCTTTTATATTCTTTCGTCATTCTGAAGAAGTCAAAGGGTTAATTATCGACAAAATTTATTTATTTATTTATTTATTTTTGCATTTGTTGACCAGGAAAAGTCTGACTGAGCTAGTAATATAGCTCTTTTTCAGCAGAGGCCCGGGGAGAAAAGCTCCAGTAACAGTTTATACAATAAAGTAAATAAAAAAAAGTTTACAGATCACAGTAGCACTTAGGTTATCTTTAAAACATTATTCACATTTCAAATGTTAGCACATAATAATTAGTAATAGAGACCGTGGGAAAGATTGAGATATAAGTATTGTTACTAGTTATCTTATTAGCTCTTTATAGACATTGACTAATAAAATGAAGTTGCATCTGCCAGTGTGCCTCTTTGCTCAAGTTTAATTATTGTGTTTGAATGTTGCTATCCCACAATTCCATTGGGGTGGATGTGGTTAAATAAGTATATATGCAAACTTTGTGTTAATCAGCATCCATATTTTTGGCCAGTTGTATCTGCTTTTCAAGGTCCTTTATCCAGATTTCTGATGTTTCCAGGTCGAGAGGTATGGGTGTGAGGCTTTAACTATTGCCTCATTACAAGATTGCCTGCTATCCTGAGATATCAGATGACCAAGATAACTTATCTGAGATGACCATAGCTGTAACTTTTCGCTCACAACCTTGTGTCCTTTTATGCAAGGACAGTTAAAAAGATGCATTGTATCCTGCTGACACTGCTGATAAGAATCGGAAGCTGTTAGTAAATCATTTACATATTGCACTAACACAGATCCATCAGGAAATGTCACATCTTCCACATCTTTTTTAGAATTTGAGACAATATTGAAGGAGATTCAGTGTATCCCTGTGGTAACTGTGTCCATGTATACTGCTGTCCCTTATAAGTAAAATCAAACAAACTGACTTTCAGGGTGGATAGGTATAGAAAAGAATGCTGAACACAGATCTATTGCAGAAAAATATTTCCTGTAGGTGGTATATAGCTCAGTATTGCTGCTGGATTTGGAACCACAAGAAAGATTGGTAATGCTGCATTGTTTACAGCTCTCAAATCTAGTACAACTCTTTAAGTATGCTTTTCTGGCTTTTTCACAGGGAGACTGGGAGTATTACAAGAGTTTTTAGATGGCACTGTTATTCCTTGTTGTGTCAAGGACTGAATTACAGGTTTGATTACCTACTCTGATTCTGGTTTCAGTGAATATTGTGAAGCTTTAGGGAGAGGTTTAGATAGATTCAATTTTATTTATACTGGTTCTGCAGATTTTAATACACCTACTTCATTGCCATAATGACTCATTAATGCATGTGTAAATCTGGATGTATCAAAACTATAATAGATTGCCTATTTATTTATTTATTGCATACAAAATTAATATATTCTCATTCCAGTGCAATTCCAATCATTTCCTTTTGTGCAGTATCACCCAATCCCATCTTTGTGTATAGTGTAGTTTTCTTTTCATGTGTTAATCAACTAATAGTCAGTATTGTCCAGTGCATGTAAATAGTGTACAATCATGTGTGTCAGCTACCGAGATGTTTACTTTGTACTGTACTTATTGTTTATTCTTTAATAGCTATCATGTCTGGCTTTTTGTGTTTGTTTTCTCCTGTCAAAGAGCTGACAATTTAAATTTTGTTTAGGTAGCACTTGTGTTTCCCAAATGGCAATAACATTTCTTTGAATCAGTTTTGAATCAGTTTGAATCTTTGAGTTAGCATGTGTAGCCCATAAGTTAGGAGGTACCGGCTGCAGCAGTTTTCAGGTGTCTGTATGCCTTCAACAGGCTATTCCTCAACTTCTGTAAGACCACTAATATGTCCCCCCTCTGATTCTATTGGAACATCCACATACACCCCTACTGGTAGTACAACGCAGTTTGCATATCAGGTCTCTCCCTAGCAAGTTACTAAAAAGGAAATAATGCCTTTTTTCAATTGGTCCTAAAAACTGGGTGTAGGTACTGAAACAGGATACATAACAGTAGCATTTGTTACTCCAACTGCCTTTACTTTATGTTTTGATACTGGTATACAACTATCTGAGGTAACTTTTAATACAGACCTAGTGGCTCCAATGTCCACTAGGAGTGGAATTTTCTTTGAATTTATTTCTAATATAACATAGGGTCACTTTTGATCTATTGGCAGCAGGGGATTAAGATTTATTTCCGCTTTATTATTCTGACTCTTTCCAAACTGAGGAGGTGGTGGAAGAAATGCAGCATTAGAATGTTATTAGAATGTTATTAGAATGTTCTAATGTGACTGCCATTCAGTCCAGGTATCTTTGACTCTCTCCATCTCCTCTCCACTATCCTGCTTCTCCACAACTGAAGCTCCATCAGATGTGGCAGGAGGGGCACTGCCCGCTCATTGTTGCCATCCAACCACACCTTTTACCCCTCAACCAGCACTCTTACTAAATCCCCTAGCAATTCCTCTCTCCATTCCCCTGCCCCTGCTTCATCCCCTTGGGGCTTCTAACAGCTTATTTGCAAAGTTAAAAGCTTATATCCTCAGTATCTTTTCTCCATTTTTCCCGATAGTCAGTACAGTGATTTGCAGCACTTAGTAAGGACTGCAAGTCCTTTCTCTGCCAATCTGTAAGCACTTCCTTTATTTGATTTTGTACAGGGGTTTGCAGACCCTGCAAAAAAGCAGCTCCAGTATTTGGCTTAGCTTGTTTTACTGGATCTGGTATTCTTGAATGTGTAGCAAAACCTACTTTAAGACAACTCAAATAGTCTGCAGGGGCTTCCCCTTTATTTTGCTTGCATGCCTGTATCTTAGACCAATCTGCCCTAACTTGAGGCACTTCTGTAATTTTATTTAACAATCCTGTTCTTTTGTCTATTAGTGCATTCCCTGTGAGAGTAAAATCTATTACTTCAGCCTTTTCAAGTAACTGTTTTCTTATTTCATCTGAAGTGAGTACCTGAAGCAGCTGGTTTAAGTCTGTGAAAGTAGGGCTATGATATTCTATTATAGTTTTTATTCCTCTTTAAATGTTAACAGATCTTCTCTAATATTTGAAAAACATTTGGACATAGTATGCAAATCAGCAGGGATCCAAGGGCAATGGGCAAGCTCTTT
>NC_056737.1:1021641094-1021643594 GCF_019279795.1 Protopterus annectens
TACTTGGTTGTTGAGATATTTAGAAAATATGAAAAGTATATCTATATAAATTAAAGTCATAAAAACAATAGAATAGAATAGATTAGTACTAGGCTAACTGCCCTTGTGAGCCATTTTAAGCCTAGACAATTATCCCCTGTGAGATTCAAACCCTCCACCTTGTGTTAGTAAGGCAAACACCTTAACCATTAGGCCACCCATAAATGTTAAAATGTATTTACCTGTACTAGACAGAGGTCAGATATTAATGCAGCTGAGTTTGCCATTGTGCAAGCTTTAAGATAAAATATTGCATGTTTTTTGGAATTATTGATACAAATATGAACAAGCAATATTTGATGCCTAGAGGCATCAGTAGGAGTTAACTGCAGTTGCACCTGAAGGTGTCACTCGGATGTGCAAAATATGAAACTAAGAGGACTGATTAAGTCCAACAAGGCTATTTACAACATCAAGGTGGCCTCAGGCTAAAGAAAACCACAAGCCCATCTACTGCTATGTCTGAAACCTCAAAGGCAGCACACATCACTGTGCTGAACTGGTGGTCAGTGGTGCCACCTTCACTGAGCAGAGTGACATAGCGAATTTGCTGACCGAATAATTCAGCTCAAACTTCATCCACACTCCCCCTGCCTCCCTCCATGCATAACCTCTCACGCTATTAACAGGAAGCATGTCCTGGCAGTGATTGCTAAAGGCAAAAACCCAGCATTAGTGGGCCCTGACAATATCCTGGGATGCCCCCTTAATAGCATGAACTATGACCTGTCAAGTTCACTTAAGTGACTTTTCAACTATAGCATCAAAACAGGTGTTGTACCTTGAAAATGGAGAATTGTGACAGGTATCCCACTTCACAAAGATGGACCATCAACTAACCCCAGAAACTACACACCTATTAGTCTGACTAGTCTAATATGCAAAGCCAGGGAATAAATTATCATGAAAATGATCAACAATGATATAGGCAATCTTCAGACACTGGACCCAACCCAGTTTGGCTTTGTAAAGGGTAGGTCATACCTACTAAACCTGGTGGACTTCTTTGAGAAGGTCAACAAGACAACGGATGAAGAGAAAACAGTACATACTATTTACCTGGACCTGGCTAAGGCATTTGATGCAATACCACACTATGGTGTAGTTGACAAACTCATCAAACTAGGTATAAGCCCCTAAATAGCTTGATGGATTGCCAGTTGCTCACAGACAGGACCCAGGAAATCAGGATTGGATTGGTGATACTACCTCCACTAACCAGTGGGGTAACTCGAGGCTCTGTGATGGGGCCGTTCCTATTTAGCATCTACTTCTCAGAGGTAAAGGGTATGTCAAGGGGCTTTGGCTAACCAAGTTCACAGATGGCTGCAAATTTAGAGCTATCTTAGATTCTCCCCATGACACAAACATCTTACAAGTGGGTCTAACACAGAAAACTAACTTCTGCCAAAGTCATAGACTAAAACTCAATGCCAAGAAATGCATTTTAGTGCTATATGGGAAAACTGCCACCCAGGCTAATTACTCCATTGGTAATACGCCACTAAACGTTGACCCAATAGTAAGGGATTTGGGAACATATGTAGATAGTAATCTGGTCCCTGACCAACATATGGCTAAGATAGTAAGAAAATCATTCTATGTCACCCAATGTATAAGTAAGGGCATTGCATCCAAGTTCAAGGAAGTCATAATTTATAGGTTCATAGCTTCATAAGAGATTCCTTGGCTAAAAGTTTAAGAACACTTACAAGCTTAGCAAATATCCAATTTTCCCCAATATATGGTCGCTAAGAGCAAGAAGATGGCATGGATTTGTGCCTATGAATGGAGTATCTTACAGGTTGCTCCTGTCCATAATGGACATAGGCATGACTGCAGGGGTGAATTTATGATTGCCCAACCACTGAACCAAATTGTTTATATGGTCATACAGGGCTTTTGTCTACACTTCTGCAAAGGTTTCTGTGTTTTCTGGATTTGGGGGAGCTTGAAAGTTAGCTATTCCATCCCTTAATAGGGGATAATTTACCTTAGAGAAGTTATTAAAGTTTTTGGGTTAGGTGGGGGGACTAATTTTACCTTTATTTCAAGGGAGATCACTTTGTGATCTGATCTTACCAGTGAGGACATTAAACTGGGGAGTGCAGCACTCTCCCATATTTGGGAATACTTTATGTTAGTGGTCATGTATGTCTCCCAATTAATGGACCGGAAGTTAAAATCACCCATGAATATAGGATTGTGTTGGATGGTTAGTGATTCTAGTAACTTCAGGTATGATGTATGGGTTTCCTGGTTCATGGTGGGGGACCTGTAGCTAGCAAGAATATGCTACTGAATTTTTCTCATAGCTAGTCGACCAGGCGCCTTGCGATATGCTTATTCTTTATGTAGATATATATATATATATATATATATATATATATATATATATATATATATATATATATATATATTTATATATATATATATATATATATATATGTGTGTGTGTGGG
>NC_056737.1:1021648594-1021673594 GCF_019279795.1 Protopterus annectens
TTGTTTCAGAAGCTAGTTTCGATGCATAATTGGCTTTAAAGGTTTCCACTTGTGATCTAATTTGCTTGTTGAGGCTAATGAGGGAGTTTTTCCAGTTTGGAATTTGTTCCTCCATGGCAGGAATAAGTCTGAGTACTGTGTAATGTTAGTTAAGGAATTAGAGATCCACTGGTATGTTTAAGTTACCAGAGTATGAGTCCAACAGGAGTGAATGGGTCTCCTGCTTAGGTGCTTTAATAGTTTTTGTCTGAATGTGCTGTAGTCAGGCATTTTATGAACTTGTGGTTGGGTCCTAAGGTTGAGAAGGCATGGCCACTGGTTGGTAGGAAATTGGTAGGTCTCTACAGTAGTACAGAATTGTTAGATTATGAATACAGTTGATATGGGGTAATTTTCACAGCTAGTCTATGGCTAAGATTGGCACTTGTATCTCTGTATAAGGTTCCATGAATTAGGCTGAGTAGCAGGAAATCTGCATATTTTTGGGAGGCAATTGGCTGTTTAGATTGTAGTGCTGTGGTGTGCCTTGTTGAGAGGGGAGTGAAATGCCAAAAATTATTGGCTAGTGTTTGGTGATCTTTAAAGATCTTCCTTGGAAACATAGGCTAATAGAGCCAGTACATAATCTAATTATGGTTAAAGTATGTTTTTAACTAGAGCCCATATTCATTCAACAGTAAGTTAATGGGAGATTTTAAGGCAACCACTTAGAACAGAAAACAGTTAATTTTACCTTTAGGATCGTTGATATGGAAGGACACATTTAAAGATGGGTGAAGAGTCACCCCAAGATATTTCAGTGATGGTACTTTTTCTAGGGATTGTTTATTAAAGGGCATAAGGAAAGGGAGAAGTAGTTTGTTTAGGTTTTGGTGACTTCTAAAACATGTCTGTGTATATGTCTGTCTATAATATATTACTAATTGTTAGCTGTTTGTTTAACAATCATGCATACAAAATACACAGAATGTGTTCTAATTCTGTAGTATTGTTTTATAGCTGGAGCATGAGTTAGAGAAAATTAGGTCATCACCATAACCTATGAGGTGGTCTCTTTCAGATTCAATAGTAGAGATTCTGAAGCTATAGGTGCTATAATTAAGCCATACGGATTGCTGAAATTATTGTTGAGAGGTTGAAAGGGAATTATTTCTCTGTTGTAAATGTTTTGTTTGCTATGTTGCTTGAGGACCATTGTAAGTAGAACAGTCAAACTCTGACTGTACAAAGGAGTTAATGAGCTTTGTGCAGTTTACTGAATCAATGGCCTAGTGGCGATGACATAAAGCGTTCCTATGACTTGACGTTTCTTCATGTTAGTGAAATGGTATCAGTTAAGTCATTCCCAACAGTAGAGCTCTTTTGAGTGTGTACCTTTAACTCCCAGTGGATGTGGCTTCAGCCTTTAAAAAACTGCATTATCACCTTACAGTTTTAACAAATACTTATTGATAGAGGTCATATATCAATACAATTGTGTTTGCATTCATATGTGCTTCAAGATAAAATATTCTGATACCTTGTATTTAACATACTTTTGGAATTATTAATGCAAGTATGAACAGGCAATATTTGATGCCTAGAGGAGCAGTAGGAGGTAACTGCAGAAACACCTGTAGATGTCACTCGGCTGTAATGAGTTGAGGTGTGTACAGCGGATTGGGTCTTTCTTAAAAAAAACATGATTGTACTGGTAAATGTGGTTTGTTATCTAATTTGTATATGGCTTTCTCTACCAGCTTAGTCAAGTCAGAACAGTGAAAATGGACACATTAGATGTATTAACATTGTTGTACTTAGGGATAACTATTGTGCTTTTCCAGATTTCAAGGGGTGTTTGCTGAAAGAGAGAAAGGTTTAGATTATGCCATATATAGTGAGTTGGAGGTCAACCAAATCCTTTAATGATCCATTGGAAAATTTCACTGGATCCTCCATAACTATGGTTGGGAAGGGATTGAACTGGGTCTTTAGTGTCTTTCTGGATGATGTTTCTTAAGATAAAAGAGTGATATGTAGGCTTCAAGTGGGAGTGGGTTGGACTTGTTTTTAGGTTAGTAACCTTGTACTGTGTTAGAGAATTCTGATCCAAGGTCATTTGGAAGGAAATAGTATAGTGAGGATTATTTGCTTTTGTTGAATATTTCTTGACTTTTTTCCAGAACACTCTGGGGCGTAAGAATGTTAATGATTGCCTTTGCATAACTAAGCATCTTTAGTGTGCTTGATTACATAAATAGTTGTAGTTGCTATGATCCGAGGGTCACTATGTCTGTTTCCACTGTTTCCAGATAGAGTCTATTTTTGAGGAAGAGTCATAGGCCAGCAGTCATTCAAGGGAAATGGGTGAACTTATACTGGTAACACAAATATGGGTAAGTTTGGCTCGTGATACTCAGGGTGATAATTAAAAAACTGACAGCTTTATTGGCATTGAATATAGTATATAAGAGTAGCAAGTTAATAGTGTTAAAACCATTGGTAACTCTGAGTAAGATATTGTTAAGACACTATTTGAGTTGTTTTAGATGAGATTCTGTAATGGGATGTTTTAAAGGAGCAGACAAAGGATATATCATAGGGGTAACTAATGTTTGGTGTATGATGTGTGTGTTGACTTTACTTCTAAAGGTTGGCCAGTGACTAGGTAATCTATCAGTGTATTTTTATTAGTTACAAAGTTAAGTCTAGTTGGTTTATTGATTAGCTGATAAAGATTTAGGTCAGACAGCAAGCTGCTTAGGCCTTGTTCATTTTTCCCAGAAAGTCTGCATGCAGATGCCTAGAACAAGGTAAAGTTTCTTGCCCTAAGTATGTTTCATCAGTGTATGTATTAGAGCTGTGACGTTAGAATGAGTGACCGGTACGTAATAAACTGTGGCTAAGATAATGGGGACATTCTGCGGGAGAATGATGTCCGTGACAAGTCAGATGGGGACATAGTCACCGATGATATAGATCATGTGGTTTTTGCAATTTAATGTAGATTGTTCTAGTAGCATGCTACCTCAACATATCCCAGATCCTGGGGCTTCAATAAGGGGTATGCTTGTGGGGTGTAAGCCAAGTTTCAGCAAATGTACAAAACATTTATTTATTTATTTTATTTTATTTATTTTACATTTGTTGACCGGGCTAGTCTAACTGGATATATGTCCATTTTCAGTAGAGGCCTGGGGAGAAAAGCTCCAAAAGTGTCACAAAGCAGTAATAAAAAACAGTCTTAACAATAAGCTGAATAATAAATGATTACATAGACATCAAAGCAGTAGTAACAGGAAGAACATATTACAAAATATTGGTATACAGGATAAAATAATGCATTAAGAATAAGACACAACAGATAGTCTACAGTAAATAGTACATGAAGTTCACAAAAGGTAATTCATTTAAGTACCCTAGATTACAGTGCGCCTTTCTGAGATAGCAAGCAATACTGAGTTAGCATCCAAGTAGGATCATGAAGATAACAGTACAAAGACAGAGCATTAGTCAGGGTTGCTGCAGGGACATAACCAATGTGTTTGGAGGTGTCTTTTGAGATTTTGTTTGAAGAGGGGTAGTGAAGGAAGTGAAGTCAGTTCACGAGGTAGAAGGTTCCAGTTTTTTCCTGCAGTGTTTGAGAATAGAGAATCCCCTGCCAAGTTGTTGGATTTGCTTATGCTAACTCGAAGTTTGTTTGAAGAGCGTAATGTATTGGGATTTTTGTAGGGGATTATGAGGTTTGAAAGTATAGGAGTGTTATTAGGTTTATTAAGGATCTTATGGGCAATGGTAAGTTGGGAAAGTTGTAGTTGGTTTTGAAGTTCAAGCCAATTTAGCTGCTGTAGATTCTGACAGTGGTGGGTTCTGAAAGGGTTCCCAGTGGCAAATCTGGCAATGTTATTATAGGAGTTGGCTAGTTTGAGAAGGTTATTTTTTTTCAGGTTGGTATATATGGGTGAGGCATAAAGAAGTGCTGAGATTAGGTGGGAGTGGGCAATTGTGGTTCTAACTGTTGGAGTTAGGAAGGATTTGATTCTGTATAGGGAGCCCATTTTTTTGTTTACTGTTTTAATAGTGTTGTTAATATGGCTATCAAAGTTAAGGTTATTATCTATTGTAATTCCTAAGAGTTTGGTGGTAGAGTCAGAGGATATGAGGGTGCCGTTGTTAGAAATGACTGAGAATTCTATAGGAGTGGACTTGCTGGTAGGAGTAAAGAGGAGAAGCTTAGTTTTTGGGGGGGGGATTCAAGAGGAGGCAATGTTTTAAGAACCATGTCTCCACTGTGTTAAATACTTTCTGAGTCAAGGATTGCAGTTCAGATGAGGAGGTGGCTGAACAGATGAGTGTAGAATCATTTGCATACTGTATGCAGGTGGCTTGAGGAATTGCTATGTATATATAGGTCATTGATAAAAAGTGAGAAGAGGAGAGGTCCTAAAATGGAGCCTTGAGGAACTCCCAGGGTCACTGGCAAGTGGGATGAAAGATTGTTCTCCCAGAGCACTGCCTGCTGCCTATTGCTGAGGTAGGAATTGAACCATTGAACAGCCTGAGTGTCAAGAGAAAGGGACTTAAGAATACTTATTAGTAGGGGGTGATTTACCATGTCGAAAGCTTTTGAGAGATCAATGAAGAGTGCAGATGAGAGGATATTATTATTACAGTTTCTATTAATGGAATCGGTGAAGGATAAGAGGGCAGTAATGGTGCTATGGAATGGCCTAAAGCCATGTTGGCTATTAGCTAGTATGTTGTGTTGAATTAAATGGTTTAGTAGCTGCTGATGAATACATTTTTCCATGACTTTTGCTAAGGGTGACAGAAGGGCTATAGGCCGATAGTTAGAATATTCATTTGAGTTACCTCCTTTATGTAGGGGGATAATGTGTGAGATTTTCCAGATGTCAGGGATTGTTCCCTCATTAATGGTTCTGTTTATAAGGATAGATATAGGATAGGCTACCGCTATGGCTGATTTTTCAGGTATTCAGATGGTAACTGGTCAGTAGAAGAAGTACAAGGCTTACGTTTTTGGATAAGTTTATAGATGACGAAGGTAGAGATGGGTTGCAGTCGGAATGTAGGAAGAGAGCTTGGAATGGAGGTAGGAAGGCTTGAGTTGTCTGGGGAAAGCTGACCTGCTAGAGATTGTATGGCCTCTGTGAAGAAGGCATTGAAGGCATTGGCAGTTTGTTGGGGAGTATTATGATTGGCCCCTAGAGGGGTTGGTGTACTAGAGTGCCCTGGGTGAAGGAGTCTATTGATACTAGTCCAGAACCTTTGTGGATTATTTTGGTGGGTTTGTTGTAGTTTACAATTAGAAGTTTTTTTTGTCTGTGATTATGGCTTTTTTTGTAGTATTTCTCATCATTCTGAATGTTTGCTGATTTGAGATATTTTTGGTAGCACGCCACCTAGACCAAGTTTTGTTTCTGAGCTGGATTTTTTGTCTGGTTTCTTTTGAGAGCCATGAGGCTGGTTTAGACTTGATTCTAGTAGAACGTTTAGGAGTGTGGTAGTCTAAGATAGTTAAGAATTTAGAGTTAAAATATTTAACAGCTTCAGCATTTTTAGAGGGTTCCAGTCACAAGCACTGAGCTCACTTTGGAATAGAATTTGGACCATGAAATTCTGTATGTGGGGGGTATGGAAGTATCATTTTTTTGCCTGATAATGTAGGTCAATTAGTGGTCACTAACATCATCAGGTAAGGTTCCTACCTTATAAGTTTGGTGATGTTTATTAATAAGAATCCAATCTAAGGTACTCTCTTTGTTGTTTGATTTGTTAATTCTGGTTGTGGAGTTGATGGTTTGAGAGAAGCCATGAAGGTTAATATGGGAAGTTGGAGTTTCAGTATTGACACTTTTCCAGTCAATATTAAAGTCCACTAATATTATTGTTTCTTGTGGGTAAGTTGATGACACTGAGCTTAGGATATCCTCTATAGAATTGGCATTATTACCAGGTGGTAGGTAGATACAGATGATGTATAGGGATTTACTAGAGTTGAGTTGAAGTCTGGAAATAAGGACTTCTCCATTATTATCATGTGGTGGGTTATAAGGTATAGAGGTGATGTGTAGACTATCTTTAGATAGTATTGCTACACCTCCTCCCTTATGCTTTATGCGGTCATGTCTCAGTATATTATATCCTGGAGGGACGATTCCATTGTTTTTAGTTCCAGATTTTAACCATGTTTCTGTCAGATATAAGATGTCAAAGGAGTGAACATCTAAGACGGCATGCGGAAGGGCAAATTTGTTATTAATACTGCGGATATTGAGATGTGCTATTAGGAGTGAGTTAGGGGGTCTGATAGGGGTGAGTGGGATGGTGGGATTGGGGCAGTGAGATACAATTGTAGAGACATTGGCTGGGTCTGGGTTAGGATGGATGTCACCATCTTTTATGGAGAGGTTTTTTAGTTTTAGTATGGGATTATATATATAACTGATTTGATATTTAAATTTCCTTACTGTATGTTTAATATATTTAATGTGTGTGAGTCTGTGATATTTGGCTAGAAGGTAACTAGGTATTGATGTCATATTTATATGATTATGGGAGAGAGTAAGAGTTTGAATGGTTGTTTGTTTTAGAGGGTAGTGAAAGTGAACATAATTCAGGTTTTCAAATTAGGTTAGGAGATATGCTGAGATTAGAACAGGTATGAGTGAGGCTATGATTAGTAGCTTAGTTAGAGTAGTTTTAGCAGCTGTTGGCATGTTTCTAGGTTTGGCATTTAATAATGTAGAGGAGGTAGGATTAGAATAAGACAATATGCAGAGGTATTGGATGTGCTAAGTAACTCTGAGTAGAGAGAGATTTTGAATGGTTAGGGAGAAAGAGGGGTGTGATTCAATTATCTAAAGTGGAGGGAATGTGGAATTGGTAGGATGAGGAAGAGGGTGTGGTTAGGATGTATATGTCTACGACCACAGGGGGTGTATGGGAATTGGGGGTAGGGTAGGGGAGTGGAGTGAGCCCACAGGGCGAACGGAGCGGGTAGAGACAAGAGAAGGAGGAAGAAGAACAAGCAGTGAAAACAGCTCAAAATGTAAGGTAAGTAAAGTTAGAGGAGAGCAAGGAGGTTGGGGAAAAAGTTGTGGAAAGGATAGGAGAGGGTTTTGTTAGGTGCAGTGGAATAGTTAAAAGGATGAGGTAGAGTGAGCTAACAAACAAAACTTGGGCAAGGGATTGAAAAAAGAATATGTTAAAGAGTAGCAGGTAAGCTGAGTGGGAGGTAGGGCTAGGGTACAGCTGCCACCTAGTGGACAATCTCAGTAGTACAGTAGTAGATTCTAAGAGGGAGAGGACAGGCCAGGGAATAAGTTATACGAAGCTAGTAGTTAAAGGTACTTTGCCAGTATGGAGGAAGGGTATTCAGGCTGCAGGGATATGGCTGCTGGCTATTCTGGCTTAAAAGTGAATTTTAGGCACCACAAAGTAGTTGCTACAATTCCAAATTACATTATCAGGTGTAGGAGACCAACATACTTTTTGCTTCCTTTTAATACTTTAGGGAGCAGGATAGAAGATGTTAAGATGAAACGTCAGGCTGGAGTGGATCCTTAGTCGTCAGGTCAGAGGAGTAAGTTTCCAAGGACAGGATGTGCAGCTTATATAGCAGGGTATTTTTGCTTCCTTTTAATACTTTAGGGAGCAGGATAGAAGATGTTAAGATGAAACGGCAGGCTGGAGTGGATCCTTAGTCGTCAGGTCAGAGGAGTAAGTTTCCAAGGACAGGATGTGCAGCTTATAGAGCAGGGTAGATGGCTAAAGATGCTGGGGCCAGGGTCGCTCAGCAGCTTGGGGCTCTTAGTATAATAAAGTAGACATACCTTACAACCTCTTAGAGCAAGGAATCGTACCAAAGTAAAAATCATTTGGGGTGCAAATGCCCAAAACCAGGGACAAATTTTAATTACTGCTCTTATAAACTTAGAAAGTTGTTAGAAATACAGGTTTTACATTTGCATGAATTTTCTGAAGGATATAAAGTCTGAAACTCAACAGTCTGATATTACTTAGGGACTTCAATCCTTATGTTTGCCAAAAACACAAATGTTATTAGAAACACACTGCAAATATGAGACAAAAACCTGGTCATTATGTGAAAATCTAGACAGTTGAGGGCTACGGTGCAAAACTCTATCAACTGTTTAGTAATGTATAGGTCTGTTTTGTCCAGTTTGTGTTGATTCCAGCCCATAGTAGCCCTCTGTGAATTAGTTTTAGATGTGTATTATGAGATGGGAAGGCTGTTAGGTGGAATGAAGATTTGAGAGGTCCTGGATTGGTATGAATGGCTTCTGACACTGATAGAAGGAAAGTATTAGATTTTGGCTATGTCTGTTTGTTTGTTTGTTTTGTACTGATGTTTGTTGGTGCCATTGATAATTATAATACTTGTTTTCTTTTGATTTTCTGAGTTGTAAGGCAAGGTACTGTAAAGTTTGGAGAAATGAGTAAGGATGTTATGTTAATGGAAAGCAATTTTGTGTTGAAAGCTGGTGGTCACAAGTTTGTGCTAGAAGCTGTTGGCCTGGTGGCATGACATGCAGATGTAATATAACACAGCTTTGGATGATGTCTATAAAGGCCACTGGTTTAAACTTTGTTACCATTGCTCGGGGGATGAGTTGACATATATATATATAAAGGTTTGATTGACAGGAACTGCTGACATAAGTTAACTACACTTTCATAAAGTCTAGGTAAATGTGGTGTGTGCTGGTGTATTATCCTTAAATATATATGATTGCTGATATTCCTATTCTAGGTTCTGTGACACAGACAGAGTATCATGACTGTTGATATGTTGAGTTTGAGCACTGCTTGGATTAATTTAAGTCTGTGTAGGGCTGAATGTTTGGAAATTGTCACTGGCAAAGGCATAACTCAGGTAGGTGAAGGGGACAGCTGCCCTAGGCATAAGCTGTTAGGGGACATGATCAACAATTGCCCATGGGGCACAGGAGCAGTACCAGAATTCATTTAGGATGCCATGGGTGACATTGGGGCTTCTTAAATGAATGTTGATATTGCAGTCATACTTGTAGTTATGTGCTCAGTGTGTTAATAACGATTGTGGCAGTTATACTTGTAGTTATGTGCTCAGTGTGTTAATAACGATTGTGGCAGTTATACTTGTAGTTATGTGCTCAGTGTGTTAATAACGATTGTGGCAGTTATACTTGTAGTTATGTGCTCAGTGTGTTAATAACGATTGTGGCAGTTATACTTGTAGTTATGTGCTCAGTGTGTTAATAGCGATTGTGGCAGTTATAGTTCATTTCAAAAAGCTTCATTTTTCCTTCTTCAGGAAGACCATTTTTTAGCCCTTAATTTTGAACTGAAGGGGGCCTCAGCCTGTAGAACCCAACCTTAGAAAAGTCCTTTCTGCAATACTACTGCTATTCAGACCAAGTATGTCTAAATATATGGTAGGGTTTTGGTAAATGGATAGCAAAAGGAAACTGTTTCCTTTTGTTATGTTTATTTATTTGCATTTATTTAGCAGGAAAAGGCTACTTGGAATGAGACAATTTTCAGTAGAGGCCCCAGGGAGAAATACTCCAGATGCATGTCTTTTGGAGGAAACTGGAGCACCCAGAGGAAACCCACATGAGTGCAGGGATGACATGCAGACACTGCACAGAAGGCACCCCAGCCGAGAATCAAACCAAAGATCTTCATGCTGTGAGGTGACAATGCAAACCGCTGCACCACTGCACCGTCCTTTAATTTCTCAATGCATATTGGAGGCTGGTCCCTTCAAATATGATATCTCATGGAAAAGGGAAACAGTTTAGGTTTAGCAAAGGACTGCTACAAATGGGACTATTTAATGCCTAGAGCCCTGCAAGTGACCTATTCATAATTTTTGCATCGGATGAGGGTCCCATCGACTCCACAAGGAGGAGAAATGTTTACCAAAAGTGAAATAGTCAGGAAGGTGCTTCTATGAACCAAAGAAGCTGAAATCTTTTAACAGAATGATGCCTGAATGTGTGGAAGTGACATGGGAAATACTTCTGGTTATCCCAGTCTGTGGGAGGCTAAAAGAATGAGGAGTGTATCCATGCCGGCAACAACATATGAATAACCCACTGGAGCCTGTCTGTACCTGGAAAAGTCTCTTATCCATGCCGGCAACAACATATGAATAACCCACTGGGCCTGTCTGTACCTGGAAAAGTCTCTTATCCATGCCGGCAACAACATATGAATAACCCACTGGAGCCTGTCTGTACCTGGAAAAGTCTCTTATCCATGCCGGCAACAACATATGAATAACCCACTGGAGCCTGTCGGTACCTGGAAAAGTCTCTTATCCATGCCGGCAACAACATATGAATAACCCACTGGAGCCTGTCTGTACCTGGAAAAGTCTCTTATCCATGCCGGCAACAACATATGAATAACCCACTGGAGCCTGTCTGTACCTTGAAAAGTCTCTTATCCATGCCGGCAACAACATATGAATAACCCACTGGAGCCTGTCTGTACCTGGAAAAGTCTCTGTAACAGCTGTTTATTTATTTTACCAGCCATTTTGCCACAACCCTGGGTGAAGGGATACTGCATCCTATTGTAAAGGTATCACTCATTGTGTCTCCTGAGTTGAGTAAAGCCTCCACAGCATTAACATTTAACAGAGAGTTTATTTCAGGCTGCAACTGATGGACTACTGCAGACTGAAAGTCTTGTTTAAGCTGTATATTTTTGTTGACCTTGCATATAAATAATTCAAACTTCAGACTGGAAAGACAGTTCCAGTAAGTAATTTAACCCTTACAAGTCAAACCATTTCATACAGCTACAATACTGAAGAAGAGTGTAGAGTTTGTAACACTATCTGCCAAGGATTTATGATATTCTTACCCAAAACAAGTGAGTAAACTTCAAAGTACCAGCTCCACTGATATGTTTTGCTGAGAAAGTCAAGCATAATGCCTGAATCAATGCTACAGTCATGTTGTTTTTCTCTACAGAAAAAAAAAAACACTGGGTTGCACCTGAAAATGAATTATTTATTTGTCTTCATGACTATGTACTCCATAAATAAGAATAATTTATTAGACAGTGTTGAGTGTTGTGGAAGAAGCTTGTCTTCCAACCACAAACTCGAACTTTTTTAGATTTTTGATTTTCTGTTTACACTTGCTAATGTAATAACCACAGCATAACAGATTTGCAGTAATTCTCATTTCTTTACTAATACAAATATCCATGGGTATATGGAAAGAAGATATATAACAGGTAAGGGGCTACACCCCCAACACCCTCCCAATGTGCCCCTAATTATATATACTAACTCCAGGATCGTACTGCAGTGGGGAAAAGGGCATATATGTTTTATATGCCCAACAGTACTTACATTCAGTGATATGTGATTCAGTGAAATGAGTTTTCAGTGATTTGAGCTTTCAGCGATTTGGTGTGAGTGTTTTGAAATTCAGTGAAATGAGTTTTCAGTGAAGCAATAGATAGATACATAGATAGATGGTTTACTATTGAAATCTCGAAAGTAAAAAATAAAAGGTACTTAACAGCGAACTAATTTGCCGAAGGTACACATAACCTAACCATCCTAATGTTGAAAAGCAGCTGTTAATGCCAAAAATGTCAGACACGACATTTTCAGCACTTAACAGCAATGCCACCCTTGCTGCTACTCCCTAGATAGCACACCTAACATCCAGATTATGCAGGGGGGCAAGACTCCCTGCACCCCCTGTGGGGGGGCTGCACCCCCACACTCCCCTAACTATATATTCCAACTCTGAGATTGCACTACAGTGAGGAAAGGGATGTATTTCCCTAACTGCACTGTACCGCGATCCCTGTACATCCCTTTGGACGTTATATTTGCGAAGGTGCAGTCCATTCGCAAATATAACATTCGCTCATTTAAACTGCACACATATGAAGTATTCGAACATCTGTAGTTCGAATACTTCATAACCGTACAATGGTACGGCGACATTACAATGGTAAACCTAGATATATATACATATATATATATATATATATATATATATATATATATAGAGAGAGAGATAGATAGGAGGTATATCACACGTACAGTTCCCAGACACAGACAGGGTATTGAATGCTGTATTTTGCCATATTTGTTGTAAGTTTTGTAAAAATCATAATATCTTGCATATTTTGGCTTTAAAGCATTAATAATGCTATTATGTGATGGGAATATATAAATGTTGCTGTTTCTTTAGGAGTAGTCAAGTAATACTATGTATTAGCTAGTGGATGAGATGAACTATGCAACTTATTATTGTATAAACTGGGGGTGCAAACATACTCAACCTGGTAGCTACATCCATTGGAGAATGCTGTATGCCTTCCAGTGTTGTGTCCTGTCTGGAAAGGTCAGATCACTATACTGTCTCCTTCATTAATAAATATCAGTTCTGTGACCCCAGCTAACCCTGTAATATTTAGGAGCTAAACTTCCTACTATGGTGGTGGTGGTAAGTGATAACTTGTCAAAATTTCACCCCCCCCCCCACACACACATACACACACACAAACAAAACCCTGAGAACACAGCTGCCTATGTGGAATTGTACAAAGAAACCATGTACAATCATGTTAATAAATGCATGGATACACCTGTGCCTACTAGAAATAAACCCTGTACTAACTCAAAAAAACAATCCACCCTAGTGGAATCCAAACATAAGCAGGTTCTATTACAAAAGAAAAAAGTCATAGTCAGGGTTAGGACATGCTACACCCAGCATGGTTAAAACAATCTTGCTAATCTAAACAAGTATTTAAGCAGGCAAATTATTTCTACTATTTTTTTTTTTTTTTTGGTCCTCACTTGCCGTTTGCCCCCAGACCATTTCTGTTGACTCAATGCGGCCCTTGCAACTGAAAAGGTTGGACACCCCTGGTATAAAGGGAGGGGTTTTCTACACTGTGGCAGATTCAGTAGTCTCAAGGGAAAGGTTTAATGTCCGGTTTACCAGAGGACTGCAGTGCGAGTGCAGACTGTCATTGTTCCTCAGTCTGAAAATGAATGTCATGCATGCAGAGAGAGTTTCCCAGGCAGGAAGGATCCCTTCAGCTGCCTACAGTGGGTCTCTCTAGAAAAAATGTATTGTCATTTACCGTGAGTGGAAAGCTGTCAATAGGAAGAGAGGTTTATTTGGAGAATGCAGCATCTTTATCTTAGCTTGGTTTCAAGTTTGCTGCACACTTAGACTTTTTATTCAAATGGGACAGAAAAATGATCATGAGTACATGTTTTTCTTTTTGCAGGAATATACATATTTAAAAAAAAGCATTACTGTTGGCAAAGAAGATTAAGGCTGTGAGCTGAATGAGCTGCTTTCTGTAGTTCAGGGTTTGATTCTCTTAGCTTCCATTTGCCTACTCTGTGTGACACTAAGCAAGTCAATTAACAGACAGTGCTTTGAAGAAATTGTGAATTTAGACTAAGCTTATTAATGGGATCCTAGACTGCATGTCTAGTACTTATCTATGAACCATAAATAGGGCAAAGTGTAAATAAAGGCTATATTTTAATTATTCAGGGCTTAAATATCTTCAAAACATGACATCTAGTGGGCAGAACTAGTGGTATTATGTGCCAACTAGCTTTATCCTTAAGTCATGCTGTCAGAGGGTGGTTTGCTCTCTTTGCTAATAAGCTGCATTCAACAGAAGTAAGTTTGCTAAAATCCTTCATTTAGAAGTGTCTGCCTGCAATGCAATATAACTAAAGCTAAAGGGTTTGACCTGCAACTTGAAGTTTCTCAGTGCTGTTTGCATGCCCTCAGAATTAAGTCTCTGCACTCAGTGCTTTCAAAGCTGATATCAACTAGAGTAACCTTGAAGAGAGCTGTGGGAGTCAGTGTCTGTTAGACTGAAGATGCATTTATCAAATATAGAGCCATGCTGGTGTTTTCCTAAAGCATCTGCAGAAACAAATTACTACAGAGGAATTAACTTAAACGCTAGTTCAGCTAAGAATAACTACAGGCTAACATTTAGTGAGCTTAGAGGAGCAAGTAAAGCTTATTTCTACCACCCTTAATAAAAGCATCCAAAGAAGATGGTATAGAGTCATACTTGGTTACTTTAAAGCAGTATTTTACAAAACAGAAATGGAGAAAAAATGAGTGGCCAAAGTCCTCTTTTCAGAACTGACTGGAGATGCTGTGAAGGTGTACATGACAATGTAGGGTTTCAGATGACATACACTGTGAAAAAATGCAAAATAAATGTTTGTCTACAGTGGATGCTTCTCCTACAATGTAAGCTATTACATTTCATAGTTGGCCTTTTACTGCTGGTAAAACAGTAAGAAGTCCAATGCTAACCATAAACATATTGATAAACTTTGGTTAGAAGCAGACATGATAGTTACTTAGCTAGATTTACAAGAACATATTGCTTGTTAGTGTAAGATAGTAGGAACATCAAACTGATCCCAAAAGTGCTGCAGTCAAAAGTGTTCTAGAAAATTATATTTTGTTCAGAAAATGTAGCCAGAATTTGCATTCATTAAAACAATAAAAAGTGATACTGCTAGGAATACGCATGCCCGAAATTCATGCAGAAAACAAATACTCATGGAATATGATAAAATATATGCAAAACTATAAAATCTACATTTTGTTATTGTGCAATGATTAAATTAGCAAAATGCATGACATTTCAGATGACAATGGAATGCAAGGATTACTGGATTCAGGCAGTATGATTACTATCGTTAAAATGTCCTCTGTGTGCAGGCATAAACTTAAATACATGCAAAAAACAGGTCATTTGTGTTCATGGAGACAAAAAAGAATGCACCATTACATATGTAGAGGTTTCAGATCATCTGAATAAATAATATCCTATAAAACACCTCCTATCCTTCTCTTACAAAGTACTTACTTCTCACAAACTCCCCATCCCCATAGCTACCAGAAACCCCTTCTTCAACACAACATCACCCAACCCATTTATTAAACTACTTAATTACTTTTCTAACCGTATCCTTCATCTAGTTACCAGTCTCTTATCAGGTGATATCCATCCTAACCCAGGCCCCTCAACCTCCACTACTATACGTAAACCTCTATTACTTACTTCACTAAACTCCCAAAGCATAGTCAACAAAATAGCAACCCTCCATGCCTGGATCACATATAATAAACCTGACATCCTATCTATTTCAGAAACATGGCTAAAACCCCATATAAAAAGCTCTGAAATAATCCCACCTAACTACTCTATCATTAGAAAAGACAGGTCCCATAAAAAAGGCGGCGGTGTAGCTCTTCTATTTTCTACTTCCTTGTTAATTACTCCCTTCAATAAACCTATTCCACACTTCAACAATGCTGAACTACTCATCACTCTCCTACAAGTCAACAAGCATAAACATATATGTCTTGCATCCCTCTATATTCCCCCAGGTGACAATATCTCTACATTAGAAGACATTCTCTCCTGGCTCTCCAGTAACATTAGTAATGAAACCATAATCCTAGGTGATGTAAATATTAACTGGACCTCCATTCAATCTCCAACCAACCCCCTTAACATCAACCTATATAACTTTTCCCAACTAATCAACAAAGTAACACGTCCTTCTAAAACCTTTCCTGTGGCAGTATACTAGACTGGATCCTTGTGTCACACCCACACTATTACTCTGACAGTGGTACTCTTCCCGATGCTCTAAGTGATCATATGCCCATCTTCACTTACCGACTCCCTTGTATCTCTCACCACCCCCACAATTATATTACCACACGCAACCACAAAAATTTCAACCCAACAACATTCTCAGATTCTTTAAAAGCAATCAACTGGAACACTCTTAGAACACTACCCTTAGAAGACGCTGTTTCTCACTTTAACTCTACATTCTTAAGAATACTAGATTCCCAAGCCCCCCAAAGGACAAAACGAATAAAAAATAATTCTGCTCCATGGCTTACCAGAGATACATTAGCAACCATGCGCCTTAGAGATAAAGCCTGGGCACTTTATCAGAAAAGAAAGTCCCCTGATTCCCACTTTGAATACCGAACCCTCCGAAATAAAGTCAAAAAGCTTATTATCTCTGACAGACAAAATTACTTCTTTACCCTCCAAAACAATAATAAAACAAATCCACAGAAATTCTGGAAAGGAATCTCCACCCTCCTTAACCCCAGCAGACCACACACCCCTTCCCCCGACCCAAATGCCCCAGATCTAGACCTGGCTACTGAATTCAACTCCTTCTTCATTGATTCTATTAGCAAACTAACTTCCTCTTTCCCTACTTCTACCATACCATCCAATACCCCCTCACCCTCTCCTGCCAAAAGCCCACCCTGCACTTCTCTTCCTTCCTCATTCCCATCTTCTCTAACTACATCCCATAACTCTTCTCCCTCTCTAACATCCTCATCATCCTCACCAACATCAAATACTTTCCCTCTTCACTCAGCTCCATTCTCATTAAAACCTATACCCATTTCTACAATAAAAAAACTACTTCATAAACTGAAGCCCAGCACAAATGCACCTGATGATATCCCCTCATATTTCCTAAGCGTTGCTGCTGATGCAATTGCCTATCCCATAAGCATCCTCATCAACCGCTCAATCCTAGAATGTACAGTGCCCCAACTCTGGAAACAAGCCTTTATCATCCCCCTTCATAAAGGAGGTAATTACTGCAGTGTTAACAACTTCCGCCCCATTGCTATCTTGTCCCCCATCTCTAAACTACTTGAAAAATGTGTTCAACTTCAACTACTACCACATCTTTTAGACAATAACCTTCTCACACCTACACAACATGGCTTTAGGCCAAATCATAGCACCATGACAGCCCTCCTCTCCTATCTAGAAACTGTAAATAAAGCTCGTGATTCTGGCCATATTGTCTCTACCCTACTACTTGACCTTTCTAAGGCTTTTGATACCATTTCACACAGCCTGCTATTAACTAAACTTTCCAAACTTAACCTTTCTTCCTCCTCTGTGAACTGGTTCTCCAGCTACCTATCTAACAGACACCAAGCTGTAAAATGGAAAAAGGCCACTTCCTCTTTTCTTAGTACCCCCACCGGGGTTCCCCAAGGCTCCATACTTGGTCCTCTTCTCTTTAACATTTTTATAAACGACTTTCATAAATCTATTCCATTCTCTAACATCATCCAATATGCTGACGATTCCACCATTATCTGCTCTGTCTCATCTACTCCTGAGCTTCAAAAGCTCACACAAGCAGCTTTCTCAATTACTGAGCATTGGATGGAAATAAACCACCTTGCTCTCAACGCCTCCAAAACTAAACTCATGGTATTTACTCCCACTAAAACTACTCCCTTTGATACAAACACATTCCTGATCACTAGTCAAAACAATTCAACCCTAGAACTCGTATCTGAAACCAAGTTACTTGGTGTTCAAATTGATAACCAACTTAATTTCAATTCCCACGTACACCTAAATATTAAAAAAAACCACCAAAAGCTGGGTATGCTCTACCGTCAAAATCAATACCTCACAAA
Organism: Protopterus annectens; assembly: GCF_019279795.1. Taxonomy (NCBI): domain Eukaryota; kingdom Metazoa; phylum Chordata; order Ceratodontiformes; family Protopteridae; genus Protopterus; species Protopterus annectens. The sequence continues at coordinate 1,021,666,129 of NC_056737.1, forward strand.
GACCTCTAAAATCACTCTGTCTTCTTCCTTTCTTATTCCCTCCCTTCTCTATGGTTCACCTCTCCTAACTAATATTCAGTCCTCTCTTAAAAAACAACTTTCCTCTTGCTACAACAAAATCGCCAAGTTCGCCAATGGCCACAGGTCATTCACCCATCACTGTTCCTCACTCCAAAAACTACATTGGCTTGAACTTCCACATCAGCTCAATTACATTCAGCTCACCCTAGCCCACAAACTCATTAACAACCCCTCTCTTTGTCCCTCCCTGTCTTCTGCTTTTAAGTTTCACTTACCTGATAGAATCTTAAGGTCAAACAACCAAAACCTATTAGAAATACTTAAACCAAAGCGCCCCCCAGGCAAAAACCTACTATCCTTTAACATAGCTCGTCTTTGGAACTCACTCCCACCATCTATTCGTACCATCTCTAATCTTTATTCATTCAAAAAATCTCTTCATACTCATCTTACATCCCAATGGGAATGCTCTTGTTCCCATCCATCATAAAAATCTGGAACCCTTCATCCTTCATCCTTCATCCTCCACTCATTCTCTTCCTACTCAACAAAGCCTGTATACTTATTACTTTCTTGAATTCTAACCACACCATATAACAATATAATCCTACCTCTTTAATGCCCTAACTCACCTCTCATTATTTGTACTTTATCTAATATTTCACATTTTCGAATGTACCTCAAATGTAAAAGTTATGACTGTATTCTTTTTACATTGTATAAGTAGCTTAGCTTTGTTGTTTTCAACTTGTCTGTTAGTTTGCATTAAGAGCTTTTTCAAGTGTATGTACTTATTCTGTTTGTCTGTTCTTTTTTGGAGCTTTTCTCCCCAGGACTCCATTGAAAACGGGTTCTTTTAGGCCCAATGGACTATCCTGGTAAACCAACTGCAAATAAATAAATAAATACTGTCTGTAGAAGTTGCACCTGGTCTAAACCATGATGTTATTAGGAAGCATTTCTCCCAATGTAAAGCGCTGTAGAAGTTATGATAAGAAGGAAAAATGTTTTGCAGTAGAAAAGCTTCCTTTACCAGAAGTAAACCAGACAAGTATAGTATTATAGTAAAAATGAAGACTATGATGAAAACAGTACATTTGGCATACATATAGAAATATGTGATTGGGGCAAAGAAAAAAGTGGTATCCTGCAAGTCTTTAAGGGAAATACCATATATATGTCTAAATGATAATTATAACCCCGTGAGCTAACAGAATCCTGAAATAAAACATGTCAGAGCACTATTAACTCAGTCAGAGGCATCACAATTGGTTATGAACAGAATATAATGGAAAGTAGTGAGTTTAGCACATAGCAGTTAAAATGTAAGAACAATGCAAATGTAACACCTGAAAGAGAAACATTACTTAAATGAAACTTCAATAGTGAAGCAGGCATAGACAATGGTGAAGAAATGCAATATGAAAAGTTAATTCTATGTCCTATGGAAGAGCATTCTACAGGAAAATATCCAGTAGAAGGAATGTTAGAATAACACTATCTGAAAGTGTTATAAAGCATGACACAGAGCTGTTTAAAAGATATGATGAGACTGAATCTCATAAGTAGAGCAATCCAAACAAATTCAGTTAAGATGTTTGAAAAATGACTAGCCTAACCAGAATGTTAATCTTTTTGGTAACTTGTAACAACGGGAATTAGAAATGCAGAATTTTAAGCAATTTATATGTTTTGAAAAGGAGATTTTAGCCATTAAGAAATAGTTTACTGGTATATAAAAAGGTGAAAGAAATGCATTCTGGTCTGAGTCCAACACCCATTTCTGTCAGTCTAAAAACAGAAAAAAATAAGTAAAAGGGGGGACTGTAGGCAACAGACACGTGTAAGTGATATAAATGGTAAAACTGAAGACAACTTTTGTTTAGAGCTTGCATTTGCAGAAGTTTTAGATAGTGAAGAATGCGTACCAGCTCATGTTGAAGAGGAATCAAACCTTCCACTTCAAACAAACAAGGAAGGAGAATGATTGATATTCAGCAGACCTAACGGTCAGTCATATAACCTAAAAACTGTAAAGGGAACACGATACCTTAGTGAAAGTAAGAGAAGCTGTAGATGAGATAGTGGGAGATGCCAGAGAACAAGTTGAACTCACTTCTTACCATTACTTTGACCTTATCAATAATGTTTTATATAGAGTGAATAGCAATAAGGAAGAACCTCTGCATAATGTCCTACTACTAAAGCCCTTCAAGTTATTCATTATAAAACTTGCACACAGTCATGTACTTGAAGGTCAGACTAAGGCCAGAGTATTAACCAGATTTTTTTTGTCAGGAATTGTAAAATAAATAGCAAAATGTAGTTTTTCCTGTATAGAATGTCAGAAAACAGCTTTACAATCTAGATGCATAAATCTTGATTCCAGTACCTACCACAGATGTGACATTTAAATGTATTTCTCTGGAGGTTGTTGAGCCACTGATAATGTATAGCAGTAGGGCAATATATCTTTGTCATGGAAGAGTATGCTATCAACATTTTCTGAACGTGTACCATTATATAAACCTAAAATTATGTCCATTGTCTGAAAACTACTGGTATTATTCACTAGAGTGGCTATTCTTAAATAAAGTTTTCACAGCCAAGGTGAACCTCTTATGTTAATGTTCATGACAGTTATGTCAACTGTTTAGGTGAAACAGATAAAAACATGGTTTACTGTCTGCAAACATTAGAGGGACTCATCCCTCCTGCACTACCCTTACCTCCCTATGGATTCAAACGTGGACGCTAGCCCTAACCCTATCCCAAATGGTAATGCTGACAATAAGCCTGACTCCATCTCTAAGCAGAACACTAATGGTAACCCTGTCCCTAACCCTAACGCTAAGCAGCAGGCACACCTATACCTAACCCTAACCCTAACCCTAACCATATTCTTTTGTTACCCTTTTGTTCTAGAACTCATATTTTTGCTAAATGACTATAAACTCTGGCTGTATCAGTTCCAATATATAGTTTGCATACTGCTGGAAGGAAGGTTCTTGGTCTATAGTTCTTAGGATAGCTTGTAGGTTCTCCCTTAAGTAGGAGTGGTGTTTTCCTGTTGTTAACCAGGTGGGTGTCTGCTTGGGATGCTCGTGTAAGTAATTGTTATTGAAGGCTAAATCATTGTGTAAAGATATTATTTTAACAGAAAGTTGGTTGAATATTGTGACTGGGCCTCAGGTTTTCCAGTCAGGAACTTTGCTTAAGTTTGTCTCAGTTTTTTTTCACTGTTACTTCATCCCTTTTATATTCTTTAGATTAGAGCTCCTTGCTGTTTCTTTTAATTATTCTATCAATTCAGCATCATTTGGTTCATCAGGGCCTTAATAAATACTTCTTCAAAATGTGCCTAATTCTTCTTTTTTGGTGGTGTTGCAGTCCCTGTGACTTTTTTCTCAGTTCTCTCTACAGTCGTTTAGGCTCATCAAAGAATTGCTTACTTTGTACTTTTCCTTTATATATATTCGCATTCTGTCTAAGTTTTTTTTTTTTGCCTATGTTGATATTTTTAGATTATTATTGACAATAGAAGGATAAATATTGGTCTCTTTTGGTACTGTGCATTGCTTTTACCATTTATATTTTTGATTATCTATTCCCTTTAATATATTCTTCTAGCAGTTATACTTCTTGTCTAAATTGATTTATAATTTTCTATATTTGATGCTTCCTTGATGGCATTTTGCTTGTTTCCTGCCTTTTACTCAGGTTTGAGTTAGGGAGGGGGTTTATTAATTTCTTCATCAGATCCGTAGCTTTAATAGTCATATTCCCATCTTTATAAACAATCTCCTTGATATGGTTTATTTTATTCATATTTTTGATCTAATAGCTATTCATTATTTATAAATAATAAATAAATTAATAAATAATACATAAATAATAATAAATAATAGCTATTCAATGAAGGATCTTGGGGTTTATTGAATATGACTATAATTATTTTTTCTAGATTAATGGAAATCTTATGATGTAAGATTTCTAGGTATTTCCTTTAGATTTTTCAACTGTGTGTTTGCAGCTTTATCATTAGGTTTAAGATTTAATTTTAATTTATCAGTTTCAGCTTGGGGAGTATTTAATTTTTTATTCCACTCTTTTGTTTTAAAAATATACCATTTCTTTACTTTACCATATAAGTAAGCTTTTTATGTGTCTCATAGTATGACAACAGTGACCTCACCATTATTGTTAAATTCCATAAACTGATCGATCTCTTAATAACTATTCATTAAAGCCATCTATTTTGGTTATAAATGCTGAAAGTGTTTGGCAAGAAATTAAATTAAATTATTTGGACTTAAAGTTAATTTAAGTGTAATAGCATTGTGGTCAGATAAGTAACATGAAACTATTAGTACCCCTTCTATTTTGGAGTATAATGCAATGGATGCTAATACTTTATCAATATTTGTTTGAGTACCAAATCTGAAAGAATAGTGAGTATATTTTAAAGAAACTTCTAGTTTTAAATCTGATATATCCCTCATATATATTGCATTAATATATGTTTTGCTATTGAAGATAGCCTCGTTTGTTTAACATTTGTGGTGTTTTGTCTGACAGGATGCAGTTAAAATCACCTATCAATATTTCTCCTTTAGAGTATAGTGTTATAATATCTAAGTATTGCTTAACAGTATAGAACCAATCTCAGGGATCCAATAGGTACTGGGAGGGATAAAGTATATGTTAAAACATTTAACACAAATGTCTACTCAACTATTAAGTGTACATTTATCTATTGCATTTGAGGTTTAATGAGAACACTTGATCCCCACTTGAATAATTAAAAATATGTTCCAGGTATATATAGCTACAATTCAGAAGTCTAATGCATTACTATTATATTAAATTCCATTGCTTGCAGTTTGTCTTTAATACTGGAAAATATTACTTTAAAAGCTAGAGCATTTAAAATTCTGTTTTAGCAAATATTTTCTGTGTTCTGTAAGCTTCCAGTTTATGAGGGGTTAAAGGTCACATTGCACTTCCTCTCTGACTCAGGAACTGTTCAGGAAGAATTCAGAGTGAAGCAGAGAGACACAGAAGCTTAAGGCAAGATAGAAACAGTCTCTAAACTCTTATAAAGTAATTTAGTGGGAAAATAGACTGAAAAGAAAGACTTTAAAAACAGAAGTCTCATGGACATGTTCTGCAAGCCACATTTTAGCTGAAAGACTTTTTTTGTTTTAATACCAAATAAGTAAGGGAAAGGTAAACAACCTTAATAACATCACTAGAAAGAAAGGGGGAGGGATTAAAAACCCACCAGTGTATACATTTTAACTATATCCCCGTCTGTAAATACTGTGTTAAATATTAACAATTAAAACAGCAAAAGAATTTTAACATTCCCTTCTACACACATACATTTCCCATCAGTCAAACCAGCCCCCAAACCAGATTCATTCTATTAAAATTACTCAGTTACTAAATTATTGTTGAAAAAGAAAGAGGGAGAAGAAAAAAAGAAAGGAAAAGAAATACAAAATAAAAATAACAACAAAAAATACAGCTGAGTATGGTATTTTCATTTAGATTCATAATAGTTTAGTTAAAATAAGTTTATTACTATATACTTTACTCTCTGTAGTGGAAAAACTGCAATATTACAGTAACAGAGAGAGATTAATACTTGTAAGCTGAAAATAATCTAAGGAAAACAGAAAAGCATTACCTTCAGATGATTTAATTTAAAAGATGTTTCAGAAACAGCCTATTTTAAGACAAAATATAAATAACTAACAGGTATTTTTATTTGTCTCTGAAAATTTTGGTCTCATTAACTGTCTAATCATTTCTAGTAGCCTGTCTTTTTAAAGATACACTCAGGTCCAGATCATCAGCAGAATTATGTAAATTGTTTTTCTGGACGTAGGAAACTGTATCTTCTAACGAATCAATTTTTTCCACTCTAGCAAGAATAATTAGTTTTGCAGGGTATATTAGAGGAGTTCTTATTCCAGCTTTCTTCAGTGATTTTAACAGACAAGCGTTTCCTTTCAAAACCACAATACATGAACAGTCACTGTCAAACCTAATGAAAGAATCAGCAAGTTTTATGGGTAAAGCAGACCAGGCTGTTTTCAAAAGTAGACCCTGTCTTGACTAGAAATAAATTTGACTATCATAGATCTTGGATTTCAAAGGTTTTTGCTTGGTGTCACTACAGTCAAAGACCTATGAGTCCTCTCTCTGCAAAATAACAGGGGTTCAGGAAGGTTTAATGTTTTAGGGATCCAGGTAGATAAGTTTACCATGTTACCTCATTCTAGATGCTCAGGACCTCCATAAATCCAGATGTTGTTCTTCCTCACCTTTTTCTCCAGATCATCAACTGTTTTCAAGAACTTGCTTTGTTGAAGAATAAAGTCAATGTTATGTTCTCCTGTAAGTCTGCTGTCTATGTCAGTGATAGAATCCTCCATAGCAGATATCTGGAATTTCTGTTGTTTCACTACTTCCTTGAGTAATTCTATCTGCTTTGTACAATTTTCTTTTATTGTGTTGACTTTGGATTCCAGTTTATCTAGCTTTAAGGATAGGTCTTGTATACTACAGACAATAGACTGCAACTCTTTCTTCACTGAATTTTCTTGTGAAACTACTTTATAGTGCTTCATCTTCCTTTGGTAAATCTTCACCTTGAAGTTTTGACAGGAAAATATTTGAAATGTAAATAATTTTTCTACCAAAAAGTTCCAAGAAGTTTTCAACATGATATTCCAGCTTATTTGAATGTTTTTGATGGAAATTACAAGTTAATGAAGTCAAAACTGTATAGGAGAAGCAGACCAATATTTCTGTGCTGCTAACTGGTTGCCATCTTACCCCTCCCCAGTTATTGACCTTTTCACTGGTATCCATACCAAAGCATTCCCTTCAGGAAACAGGCCATTAATAGCACAAAGTCTTAGCCCTCTCTCTTAATTGATTAATTATAGGTAAGCGTAGCTGACTTTTTTAACTTTTTTATGGGGATAGTGTGTCTTGGCATTTCCCAGTTTTGACAGAGATTTAGAAACAGAAGCTTTACTGTATACTATCAAATGTATATGAATGACAGGTGATAAAAAAGCAACATTTTTGGAGTTTTCTGAGTTTACATGTTCATAGGTTCATAGGTTCATAGGTTTATACTAGGCTATCTGCCCTAAGGCATTTATAAGCCTAGCTCAAAGTTTTGTGGCTTACGCCACCCCTTATGTTAAAAAATACTGTGCCCATTAGTTTGTTGTGCCTCTGTCCAGCAGTGACACAGAGATGATTCCCGGGGTAAACCTACGATCTCCCATCCACCGGTCAAGATTTCTCTTGAACAGAGCCAGCAAGGTGCCCTGCCTCACATGGACCGGGATTTTATTCTACAGCATATCCTATTTATATCCGTGCTAAGGTTTAAGTTGATTGCTCTAGTGGATCTGGTAGAT
>NC_056737.1:1021676094-1021753594 GCF_019279795.1 Protopterus annectens
ATTAAAATTTCATAACATTGAATTTCATAACATTGAGACCATAACATTGAAAATTTAAAACACTGAAAACCAAAAACATTGAAAACTCAGAACATTCAAAGTTTGCTTAATAACATTGAAAACTACAATGCATATGTAAATAACATCCTCTCCACCTAGAACAACACCTAACAAACACACTTTCTATTATGTTTCTGCAGAGGGTCAAGCCCCCCTGCACCCCCCCATGTGGGGACATCTGCCACCACAGCCCCCGTAAATTAAATATACTAATTCCAAGATCACACTACAGTGCAAAAAAGTTAATTTCCTAATGTCAGGAAATTTAACTTACCCCCTTGCAGAAATGTAGTCGAAAGTGTGTTTGTTAGTTAGGTGTTGTTATAGGCGGAGAGGATGTTCTTTACATATGCATTGTAGTTTTCAATGTTATGAAGCACACTTTCAATGTTCTGAGTTTTCAATGCTTTGGGTTTTCAATGTTTTGAAATTTTGATGTTATGGTCTCAATGCTATGAAATTCAATGTTATGAAATTTCAATGTTATGAAGTAGACCAATATATATATATATATATATATATATATATATATATATATATATATATATATATATATATTTATAAGAAAAGAGATAGCAAGAGAGATCTCTCTATCAATCTCTCTCTACATATTATACATAGAGACAGATACATACAGATTTCTCTGTCTCTATAGACATAGATATAGATATTGATATAGATATAGATGTAGATATAGAAACAAAAACAGATGACTAGTTATACAGGAACGTTCGCTCTTGGTATTAGCATAACATTTACTAAAATGGGCCGTTGTCACAACTTACAATCCATGTCAAAGTTCATTTTGCATTCTTATTCAAAGTACGAAAAAAGGATCCATGCTGGAACTGCTTGATATGCACATATATAAGAATTAATCACATTTTCCCATTGTGTACATGGAGTTGGGGTCTCATGTCAGCAGTGACCATCACCCACAGTCAATTCTCACACCACTAGGAGACCATAGTGGTATAAAAACAAGGCAGCAGACACGCTTTATCATATTTTTTTATTAACCCATTAGCAAAATTTTTGATTAACCCATTAGCAAAATAAAAGTTTGGTGATGTAAACTCTTCTTTAGGGTAAGATTAATAACCTAAAAATGTGGCAGTCTCTCACAGCAGTATTATAGCATTATCAAAAGTACTTTCTGGTCATTTCCACCTCACTGAATTCTATACTACAGCTTTTCCAGATAGTTCCATGCTCCCCTCCAATCCATTGTTCCTGAAATAAAACTCCCTCTCTTGTGAGAGTTCAAATACTCTGAAATCCAAGGCCATAGCCTTCCTTTTTATAAATTAATCTTAATCAGGTAAGCACTTGTTAAAAGAAATTCTTTAATGCAAAGGCATGCTAACGTTTTAAAAAGAACCCAACATCTTATATTAACAGCAATATGAACAAATATATTGGACTGAATTAATGAATGTATGGTGACATGTATATGGAATAGAACATTCCGGGACTGTTCTCTGATTCAGCAGGCACCCTGACACAGAAATCCAACACAAAGCTATGTAGCACCATGGAGGACAGACCCAATGGCCATGCTGAATGCTCATGAGGCATTCTGGGGGTGCATGTGCTTTCTCCCCAGAACTGACTCCCATAAAGCATCTACATTGCCAAGTAATTCAAGAACCTGCTTAGCCATGTAAATCAGCACTGCTATCCCTATCATGTCTCGGTAGTGAACATGGTCAAACGGTCATGTTAGACCACCAAACATGAATGTGGGTGAAGGGACCACTGCACACCAGGGCTTAGTTTTACAGTGCCATAACAGCACTGACAACAAAGTGGGGGGAGTATGCACTAGACAAGTAATCTTTAAAACTCCATAATGGCACCAACATTACTACAGGAATTGGGGGGGTTAGGAGAACCACTGGACACTAGGAATAAAATGAAGTGATGTAATGGCACAGACATAAGGGAGAATCAGGAGTTGGGGGGATACATTAGACCACCGTGGCCTAATACATTCATGCCATGACAGTAGTGAAGCACTATAGGGGTGTGGGGAACCACAGAAGGTTAGATTAGGTAAACACAGGGACCATGGTATATGTGTGTGTGTGTGTGTGTGTGTGTGTGTGTGTGTGTGTGTGTGTGTGTGTGTGTGTGTGTGTGTGTGTGTGTGTGTGGGTGTGTGTGTGTGTGTGTGTGCGTGTGTGTGTGTGTGTGTGTGTGTGTGTGTGTGTGTGTGTGTGTGTGTGTGTGTGTGTGTCTGTGCGCATCGGGCATGTGTTCATATTTGTGTTTTTGTGTGTCTGAGAAAGTGACTGGGGGCATATGCCACTGCCTACCCTTGGAGCAGGTTGTTGCCACAATGCAGAGATCAGCCATGATTTCCTCTTCCAGATTAGATGTTAATGACGTCTAACCTCTTTGAAGCTAGTATTTTTCTGAATCACAAATGGGCTTATCATGGTAGAAGATCTTTTCTAGCATGAGCCATGTGGCTTTTCTTGGAAACTTTAATGAATTCCTTGCAGAAATAGGTGGAACTGGTGGAGAAAGAAAATTGACATTACTGCCTGTAGTGTGGGTAGAAGGCACACTATCTAAATTTATTTATTTTATTTTATTTTACATTTGTTAACCGGGCTGGTCCAGCTGGATACATATCCGTTTTCAGTAGAGGCCCGAGGAGAAAAGCTCCAATACAAAATGGAAGTACATGTTTAAATTACAAAATTCAAAGTATAGTTACTACAAAGAGAATATAGATTACATATGCAGGAATGAAAAATTACATAGATGTTATATAAGACAAGGACAGACAGGAGGTTATACACAAAACATTGATTTTGTTATATTACTGGAAAATAGACTGAAATCGGAGAATCTTCCTAAATTGTTATAAGGAAAGAGAGATTTTAGAGATCTGCAATTAGGGAAATGGGCTAGGGATATGGGACTAGAAGGTATGAGGTATGTAGTTAGTCAGGTTCACGACATGGGCATATCCATTGTGTGGAGAGATATTCTTTAAGGTTAAATTTGAACTGATTGAGCGAAGTAGTAAGTCTAAGGTTGTTTGGCAGGGAGTTCCACTGCTTGCCAATGGAATTGGCGTAGAGGGCATCCCACCTAAGTTTTTTGCTTTAATAGTTAGGATCTGGATGCTGTTTGATGATCGGAGACTGTTGAGGTTAGTATATGGAGTCAGAATTCTGCACAGTGAGGGAGTTCTATCAGGATGGTTGATCATTTTATAAGCATCGGCGAGTTGGCTAAGTTTGAGGAGATTTGGCAGTTCCAACCATCCAAGTTTCCTCAGGTTAAGGCAATGATGGGTTCGATAAGGGGAACCTGTAATAAATCTGGCAATGTGGTTGTAGGCAAGAGAGAGCATGTTAAGTTCACGTTTATTGAGAAAAGAGAGGATCGGGGAAGCGTAGAGGAGGGAAGAGAGGAGATGGGTACGGGCAATAGTTAATTTGGTAGTGGGAGTTAGGAAGTTTTTAATTCTGTACATAGATCCTAGTTTTTTGTTAACAGACTTTACTGTTTGGGTAATGTGTATGTCGAATTTGAGCTTATGATCAATAGTAACACCTAGCAGTTTGGTACTGGTGACAGGGGTTATGAGGGTCCCATTATTGGATTTAATATGGAAGGTTATGTTGTTAGTGTTTGGGAGTTCTTTACCTAGAGGTGAAAAGACGTTGGGGAAGAAAAGTAATAGTTTCGTTTTAGCTGGGTTAAGTAGGAGTTTTAAGTCAGTGAACCATTTTTCAACTAGTGAAAAACAATGTTGTGTGATCGTTTGGAGATTTGAGAGGGAGACGTCGGAGCAGATTAAGGTGGAGTCGTCGGCATATTGGATGCAGGTGGATTTAGGGATGACTGATTGAAGGTCATTTATGAAGATGGAAAACAGAAGTGGGCCCAGTATCAAGCCCTGAGGAACACCTATGGTATTAGGGAGCAGTCCTGATATTCTGTTTTGCCACAAGACAGCTTGTTGCCTACCAGTGAGGTAGGCATTGAACCAGTTTAGTGCTGGAGTGTCCAGACGTAGGGTTTCAAGGATGTTAAGAAGGAATTGATGATTGATAGGTCCAGAAAGAGGGCAGAGGATATGAGTTTGTTATTACGATTGTTGTTGATTGAGTCAACAAAGGAAAGGAGGGCAGTAGTTGTACTATGGTGTGGGCGAAAACCATGCTGGGCATTGGATAAGAGATGATTAGAGGTCGGATGGTGAAGAAGTTGTTTGTGGATGCATCTTTCCATGATTTTCGCTATCGGGGACAGGATGGCTATTGGTCTATAATTTGACGTTTCCAGGGAGGTACCTCCTTTGTGAAGCGGAATGATATAAGAAGTCTTCCAAATGGAGGGAATGTTCATCTCAGTTATAGTTCTATTGATAAGGATTGATATGGGGTAGGCTATTTCATCAGACACAATTTGTAAGAATTCCGCAGGAAGGTGGTCAGCCGCTAGGGTGGTTGGTTTGAGTTTTTTAGGAGGGAGCATACATAGGAGGAAGAGACTGGCTTTAAATTGAAGGGGGTAGGGGTGTCAAGATGCAGTTTCGCAGCAGGTAGGGAAGTGGAGGTAAGTTGACTGGCTAGGGTTTGGATAGTCTCAGTGAAGAAGGAGTTAAAGGTGTTGGCTACTTCTTCTTGGCCTTTCTCTAACAATTTCTCGGGGGTTGGGGTGGAAGTTTTGCCTGGGTGCAGAAGGTTGTTAAAACCTGCCCAGAATTTCTTTGGGTTGTTCTGGTGTTTTTGCTGGAGGTTGCAGAAGTATTGTTTTTTGTCTTGGGTAATGGCAGTTTTAGTGGCGTTTCTTAGTTGTTGAAATTTATAACGGTCTTGGGGGGTTTTGTGGCTCTCCATTTATCCCAGGCTTGGTCATGGAGTTTGATTTTGGATTTAGTATCACTAGTTAGCCAAGGTGCTATGCGAGTTTTGGTTCTAATTTGTCTATGTGGGGCATGTGAGTCAAGTATCTTAAGGAATGTGTCATTGAAGTGGGACACACTCTCTTCTAGTGAAAGAGTTTTTAATATGGTCCAGTTGCAGGATTTCAGGTCGGCAAGAAATAGTTGAGGGACAAATTTTTTTTTTGTTTCTGATTAGTCTATATAGGGGGGGTTAGAAGTAGGGCATTTATGTTTAATGATATAAGTTATTAGGTGATCGCTGAGGTCACAGGGAAGGGTACCAGTGGTGTAGTTATTAGAGTCCCTATTAGTAAGGATCCAGTCAATAATACTTTCTTTTTGAAGTGAGTTGCCTATTCTGGTAGGGGATAGGATATTTTGGGAAAAACCATGTAGGTTAATAGGTTGTGGAGTTATATGGGTAGAAAAGAGAGACCAGTCAATGTTGACGTCTCCAAGTACTATGGTTTCTTGTGGGTAGTTGATGGCTAGCCAGCTCAGGGTATGCTCCAGGTTTTCTGTGTTCTTCCCTGGTGGGATATAGGTTACAATAAGGTTGATACGTTTTTGAGTGTTTAGGCAGATCTGTAGGGCTATAATTTCTAGGTTTGAAATCGTAGGAGGTTGTACTTGGTTCTTAAGGATGTTAAGGGTATTTTTAAACATAATAGCTATTCCTCCACCTTTTTTCTTTGCACGATCAGCCCTGAGTATATTGTACCCGGGTGGAAGGATCTCTTCATTCTTAGTAGTGGGTTTTAGCCATGTTTCAGTTAGACACATGATGTCAGGGGACTGTGTAGCTATGATGGCGTGAAGGTTGTGAATTTTATTGTTAATGCTTCTTAGGTTCAGGTGTAGTATTAGAAGGGAGTCAGTAGATTTTCGGGTTATATTATGGGGGTTAGAAATTGGCATAGTGGTGGGACCTGGGTTTGGGTGAATATCTCTGTCGATGTTAATACAATTTTTCAAGTAAACTAAAAATCTTTGTAATTTAAATAGGATTTTGAGATTAGATTTGTTATGTGGAATTTTAGGGTGTTGAAGTGTGGGGTGGACTATTTTGGGGATACATTTTGTCCTGGTAGATTGAAGGTGGAATATAACTGACATGGAGATTGTATTGGGAGTTGGTGTGGCACTTAGGAAAAGAGATACCCATAAGGGTTTGGTTTTCATATATTGTTAGGATATAGGTGGTGATGAGAAGTATAACTATAATGGGGGTAATAGTATAGGTGAAATTGGCCATACTGAAGAAAAGAAAAGGGTATTTAGTGAGGGAAGAGACTTTGTGTGGGATTTGTTAAAGGGTGTGGGCCTTGGGGTGGGAGGAGTAATGGGGTGTGACAAGGGAGCCTTGGATTTGTTAAGAGGGAAAGTGGGAGGGACTATTTGTTGCTATAAAAGTAGGGATACTGGGGGTGGGTGGGATACGGGGGCAGGGAGGGGAGCGAAGCAGAGAAGCAAGCAAAGAAGCAAGAGATAAGGGAGCTTCTTTTAAGAGATGAGGAATTGTTTTTCAAACTGCCAAGCAGAAAAAAACTTATTTAGCACCTTCACACTGTACCTCCCTTTCTCAGTAAAGGCAAAGTATGTGATCCTGCTGTAAATTCATGGGTACCCATATAATGATCCAAGTTAATCCTAACTAAAGTAACTAAACTCATCCAATTGCTCAAGCAATAATAACTACTCTGCTGCCTCAACCCCCTTTCTGGAAATTGAACCAAGAGTCTCCCAGAAGAACATAAGGAAGTATGTGCATCTGCTGCAAACTTTAAACTACTGTATTTCTTAAACCCTGCTTGCTATCCCAGTACGCTCCCTGCCAGGAAAGCCAGCAGCCTAAACCCCTCTTATTTCTGTCTCTCCATTCGCGCCCTCATCTAGCTCCCTGAGTTACACTAGCTCCCTTCTCCCATCAGTCCAATTTAGTCCAGAGACTGCCCTGGTGGGCTAAGTGCACTTTAGCATTTGTCCACTAGATGGCATCCCCTCCCCACTTTTATTGACATTAATTCACTCACTTCTTGTATTCTCTTAAGTTCTACATTCATTTCTCATTTTCTTTCCTATAACATATAGCCCACTCTACCTACTACATCCAGGACCCCTCTACTTACCCTTCTACAACTTACCCTCCTGCAAACAATGCTCCACTGATTAGCTCTTGATCTTCTTCTGGTTTCTTCCCGCTCCGTTCGCCCTTCGGGCTCACTTCGCTCCCCTACCCTGCCCCCAAATTCCACCCGCCCCTAGCACCTCTACCTATATCCATCTTGTAACCACACCCACTTCCATTCTACACCAATCAGTCTCCAATACTCTAGAAACACCCTTTACCTTCTCCGCCCAAATTAAACTTCATTCACCTCTCCAAGAATATCTCACCCAGCTATAGGTCTCCATTCTCCCTCTAACACCCACTCCCAAACCTCACCCCCTCGAACCCTACATAACTCTATACTTCCTCACTACTAAACAGGCATTTACCAGCTTCTCTTTATAAAATAATCTCTTATATACATATATAATGCAACTACAACATTACACCACTAAGCAACCTTATTCAACATGCTCTTAAAACCTTCATCCATCTCCATTTTACTACTACTACTTCTTAAATTTTCCTGTCTTCACTACCTCACCCAACCCATTACTCCCTACCATTCACAATTCTTCCATGTAACCAACTACCTTAATTCCCCTCTCTCACACTCACACTCACCTATTTCTCCCCATCTATATCCTATAAAAAAACTCCTATTTTTCCCATACAAACTCATCACCTCTCAAAAACACTCTATCCCCATAGCAACCAGTAACTCCTTCAGAATCACAATAGAACCCAATCTTTTTACTAAACTGTTCAGTTACCTTTCTAACCCAATCCTTCATCTGATTACCAGTCTTTTATCAGATGATATCCATCCCAACCCTGCCCCCCCACCTCAACCACTATACACAAGTCCATATTACTTACTTCTTTAAACTCCCAAAGTATAGTTAACAAAGTCCAAACCCTCCATGCCTGGCTCATGCATAATAAACCTGACATCCTATCTATCTCAGAAACATGGTTAAAACCCTATATAAAAGACTCTTAAATAATTCCACCTAACTATTCTATCATTAGAAAAGACAGGTCCCACAAAAAAGGCGGAGGAGTATCTCTCCTATAATCATCCTCCTTGTTAGTTACTCCCTACAGCAAACCTATTCCACACTTTAACAACGCCAAACTACTCCTCACTCTGCTTCAAGTAAACAAATACAACACACATATGTCTAGCATCCCTCTACATCCCAAGAGGGGATAATATTTCCACACTTGAAGATATCCTCTCCTGGTTCTCCAATAACATTAGCAATGAAACCATAATCTTAGGAGATGTGAACATTAACTGGGCCTCCATTCAGTCTCCAACTAACTCTCTTAACATCAACCTCTACAATTTTTCCCAGCTAATCAAATCTGTAACACGCCCCTCAAAAAACCTCTCTAGTGGCAGTATTCTAGACTGGATTCTAGTCTCACATCCCCACTATTTTTCTGACAGTGGCACTCTTCCTGACCCCCTAAGTGACCACATACCCATCTTCACTCACCGACTCCCCTCAATCCTATATTGCACCCATAATTATATTACTACCCGTAACCATAAATAACCATAAACAACCTTTTCAAACTCTCTAAAAGCAATAAACTGGAGTTGTCTAAAAACATTATCTTTAGATAACGCAGTTGCCCACTTCAACTCAACATTCTTAAAACTACTAGACTCTCACGCTCCTTTAAGGACAAAGAGAATAAAAACGAAATCCGCCCCTTGGCTTACCAAAAACATGCTAGCAACCATGCGCCATAGAGATATAGCCTGGGCACTCTATCAGAAAAACAAGACCCCCCCCCACTCCACAATGAATACAAAACACTTCAAAATAAAGTAAAAAAGCTTATCATCTCTGATCGACAAAATTACTTCTCTACACTCCAAAACAATAATAAAACAAACCCTCAGAAATTCTGGAAAGGTATCTCTACTCTCCTTAACCCCAGCAAACCACACACCCCCACCCCAGACCCAAATGCTGCTGAATTAGACTTAGCTACTCAATTTAACTCCTTTTACATTGAATCCATTGCCAAACTAACCTCCTCATTCTCTAGTACCACCTCATTCTCTAATACACCCCCACTCTCCCCTGCCAACAATCCACCCTGCACTGCTGCTCCTTTCTCGTTCCCATCTACTCACTCTCTATCCTCTACCTCTTCTCCTACTCTAACTGCCAACAATCTACCCTGCACTGCTGCTCCTCCCTCATTCCCATCTACTAACTCTCTACCCTCTACCTCTTCTCCTACTCTAACTTCCAGCAATCTACCATGCACTGCTGCTCCTCCCTCATTCCCATCAACTAACTCTCTATCCTCTACCTCTTCTCCTACTCTAACTGCCAACAATCTACCCTGCACTGCTGCTCCTCCCTCATTCCCATCTACTAACTCTCTACCCTCTACCTCTTCTCCTACTCTAACTTCCAGCAATCTACCCTGCACTGCTGCTCCTCCCTCATTCCCATCTACTAACTCTCTATCCTCTACCTCTTCTCCTACTCTAACTGCCAACAATCTACCCTGCACTGCTGCTCCTCCCTCATTCCCATCTACTAACTCTCTACCCTCTACCTCTTCTCCTACTCTAACTTCCAACAATCTACGCTGCACTGCTGCTCCTCCCTCATTCCCATCTACTAACTCTCTATCATCTACCTCTTCTCCTACTCTAACTGCCAAGAATATACCCTGCACTGCTGCTCCCCCCTCATTCCCATCTACTAACTCTCTACCCTCTACATCTTCTCCTACTCTAACTTCCAACAATCTACCTTGCACTGCTGCTCCTCCCTCATTCCCATCTACTAACTCTCTATACTCTAGCTCTTCTCCTACTCTAACTGCCAACAATCTACCCTGCACTGCTGCTCCTCCCTCATTCCTATCTACTAACTCTCTATCCTCCACCTCTTCTCCTACTCTAACTTCCAATAATCTACCCTGCACTGCTGCTCCTCCCTCATTCCCATCTACCAACTCTCTACCCTCTACCTCTTCTCCCACTCTAATTGCCAACAATCTACCCTGCACTGCTGCTCCTCCCTCATTCCCATCTACTAACTCTCTACCCTCTACCTCTTCTCCCACTGTAACTACCAACAATCTACCCTGCACTGCTGCTCATCCCTCATTCCCATCTACTAACTCTCTATCCTCTACATCTTCTCCTACTCTAACTGCCAACAATCTACCCTGCACTGCTGCTCCTCCCTCATTCCCATCTACTAACTCTCTATCCTCTACCTCTTCTCCTACTCTAACTGCCAACAATCTACCCTGCACTGCTGCTCCTCCCTCATTACCATCTACCAACTCTCTATCCTCTACCTCTTCTCCTACTCTAACTGCCAACAATCTACCCTGCACTGCTGCTCCTCCCTCATTCCCATCTACTAAATCTCTATCCTCTACCTCTTCTCCTACTCTAACTGCCAACAATCTACCCTGCACTGCTGCTCCTCCCTCATTCCCATCTACTAACTCTCTATCCTCTACCTCTTCTCCTACTCTAACTGCCAACAATCTACCCTGCACTGCTGCTCCTCCCTCATTCCCATCTACTAACTCTCTATCATCTACCTCTTCTCCTACTCTAACTGCCAACAATCTACCCTGCACTGCTGATCCTCCCTCATTCCCATCTACTAACTCTCTACCCTCTACCTCTTCTCCTACTCTAACTTCCAACAATCTACCCTGCACTGCTGCTCCTCCCTCATTCCCATCTACTAACTCTCTACCCTCTACCTCTTCTCCCACTCTAACTGCCAACAATCTACCCTGCACTGCTGCTCCTCCCTCATTCCCATCTACTAACTCTCTACCCTCTACCTCTTCTCCTACTCTAACTTCCAACAATCTACCCTGCACTGCTGCTCCTCCCTCATTCCCATCTACTAACTCTCTACACTCTACCTCTTCTCCCACTCTAACTGCCAACAATCTACCCTGCACTGCTGCTCCTCCCTCATTCCCATCTACTAACTCTCTATCCTCCACCTCTTCTCCTACTCTAACTTCCAACAATCTACCCTGCACTGCTGCTCCTCCCTCATTCCCATCTACTAACTCTCTACCCTCTACCTCTTCTCCCACTCTAACTGCCAACAATCTACCCTGCACTGCTGCTCCTCCCTCATTCCCATCTACCAACTCTCTATCCTCTACCTCTTCTCCTACTCTAGCTGCCATCAATCTACCCTGCACTGCTGCTCCTCCCTCATTCCCATCTACTAACTCTCTATCCTCTACCTCTTCTCCTACTCTAACTGCCAACAATCTACCCTGCACTGCTGCACCTCCCTCATTCCCATCTACTAACTCTCTATCCTCTACCTCTTCTCCTACTCTAACTGCCAACAATCTAACCTGCACTGCTGCTCCTCCCTCATTCCCATCTACTAACTCTCTACCCTCTACATCTTCTCCTACTCTAACGGCCAACAATCTACCCTGCACTGCTGCTCCTCCCTCATTCCCATCTACTAACTCTCTATCCTCTACCTCTTCTCCTACTCTAACTGCCAACAATCTACCCTGCACTGCTGCTCGTCCCTCATTCCCATCTACTAACTCTCTATCCTCCACCTCTTCTCCTACTCTAACTGCCAACAATCTACCCTGCACTGCTGCTCCTCCCTCATTCCCATCTACTAACTCTCTACCCTCTACCTCTTCTCCTACTCTAACTGCCAACAATCTATCCTGCACTGCTGCTCCTCCCTCATTCCCATCTACTAACTCTCTACCCTCTACCTCTTCTCCTACCCTAACTGCCAACAATCTACCCTGCACTGCTGCTCCTCCCTCATTCCCATCTACTAACTCTCTATCCTCTACCCCTTCTCCTACTCTAACTGCCAACAATCTACCCTGCACTGCTGCTCCTCCCTCATTCCCATCTACTAACTCTCTATCCTCTACCTCTTCTCCTACTCTAACTGCCAACGATCTACCCTGCACTGCTGCTCCTCCCTCATTCCCATCTACTAACTCTCTACCCTCTACCTCTTCTCCTACTCTAACTTCCAACAATCTACCCTGCACTGCTGCTCCTCCCTCATTCCCATCTACTAACTCTCTACCCTCTACCTCTTCTCCTACTCTAACTTCCAACAATCTACCCTGCACTGCTGCTCCTCCCTCATTCCCATCTACTAACTCTCTATCCTCCACCTCTTCTCCTACTCTAACTGCCAACAATCTACCCTGCACTGCTCCTCCCTCATTCCCATCTACTAACTCTCTTTCCTCCACCTCTTCTCCTACTCTAACTGCCAACAATCTACCCTGCACTGCTGCTCCTCCCTCATTCCCATCTACTAACTCTCTATCCTCCACCTCTTCTCCTACTCTAACTGCCAACAATCTACCCTGCACTGCTGCTCCTCCCTCATTCCCATCTACTAACTCTCTACCCTCTACCTCTTCTCCTACTCTAACTTCCAACAATCTGCACTGCTGCTCCTCCCTCATTCCCATCTACTAACTCTCTATCATCTACCTCTTCTCCTACTCTAACTGCCAAGAATATACCCTGCACTGCTGCTCCCCCCTCATTCCCATCTACTAACTCTCTACCCTCTACCTCTTCTCCTACTCTAACTTCCAACAATCTACCTTGCACTGCTGCTCCTCCCTCATTCCCATCTACTAACTCTCTATACTCTAGCTCTTCTCCTACTCTAACTGCCAACAATCTACCCTGCACTGCTGCTCCTCCCTCATTCCTATCTACTAACTCTCTATCCTCCACCTCTTCTCCTACTCTAACTTCCAATAATCTACCCTGCACTGCTGCTCCTCCCTCATTCCCATCTACTAACTCTCTACCCTCTACCTCTTCTCCCACTCTAATTGCCAACAATCTACCCTGCACTGCTGTTCCTCCCTCATTCCCATCTACTAACTCTCTACCCTCTACCTCTTCTCCCACTGTAACTACCAACAATCTACCCTGCACTGCTGCTCATCCCTCATTCCCATCTACTAACTCTCTATCCTCTACATCTTCTCCTACTCTAACTGCCAACAATCTACCCTGCACTGCTGCTCCTCCCTCATTCCCATCTACTAACTCTCTATCCTCTACCTCTTCTCCTACTCTAACTGGCAACAATCTACCTGCACTGCTGCTCCTCCCTCATTACCATCTACCAACTCTCTATCCTCTACCTCTTCTCCTACTCTAACTGCCAACAATCTACCCTGCACTGCTGCTCCTCCCTCATTCCCATCTACTAACTCTCTATCCTCTACCTCTTCTCCTACTCTAACTGCCAACAATCTACCCTGCACTGCTGCTCCTCCCTCATTCCCATCTACTAACTCTCTATCCTCTACCTCTTCTCCTGCTCTAACTGCCAACAATCTACCCTGCACTGCTGCTCCTCCTCATACCCATCTACTAACTCTCTATCATCTACCTCTTCTCCTACTCTAACTGCCAACAATCTACCCTGCACTGCTGATCCTCCCTCATTCCCATCTACTAACTCTCTACCCTCTACCTCTTCTCCTACTCTAACTTCCAACAATCTACCCTGCACTGCTGCTCCTCCCTCATTCCCATCTACTAACTCTCTACCCTCTACCTCTTCTCCCACTCTAACTGCCAACAATCTACCCTGCACTGCTGCTCCTCCCTCATTCTCATCTACTAACTCTCTATCCTCCACCTCTTCTCCTACTCTAACTTCCAACAATCTACCCTGCACTGCTGCTCCTCCCTCATTCCCATCTACTAACTCTCTACCCTCTACCTCTTCTCACTCTAACTGCCAACAATCTACCCTGCACTGCTGCTCCTCCCTCATTCCCATCTACTAACTCTCTACCCTCTACCTCTTCTCCTACTCTAGCTTCCAACAATCTACCCTGCACTGCTGCTCCTCCCTCATTCCCATCTACTAACTCTCTACACTCTACCTCTTCTCCCACTCTAACTGCCAACAATCTACCCTGCACTGCTGCTCCTCCCTCATTCCCATCTACTAACTCTCTATCCTCCACCTCTTCTCCTACTCTAACTTCCAACAATCTACCCTGCACTGCTGCTCCTCCCTCATTCCCATCTACTAACTCTCTACCCTCTACCTCTTCTCCCACTCTAACTGCCAACAATCTACCCTGCACTGCTGCTCCCTCATTCCCATCTACCAACTCTCTATCCTCTACCTCTTCTCCTACTCTAGCTGCCATCAATCTACCCTGCACTGCTGCTCCTCCCTCATTCCCATCTACTAACTCTCTATCCTCTACCTCTTCTCCTACTCTAACTGCCAGCAATCTACCCTGCACTGCTGCACCTCCCTCATTCCCATCTACTAACTCTCTATCCTCTACCTCTTCTCCTACTCTAACTGCCAACAATCTAACCTGCACTGCTGCTCCTCCCTCATTCCCATCTACTAACTCTCTACCCTCTACATCTTCTCCTACTCTAACGGCCAACAATCTACCCTGCACTGCTGCACCTCCCTCATTCCCATCTACTAACTCTCTATCCTCTACCGCTTCTCCTACTCTAACTGCCAACAATCTACCCTGCACTGCTGCTCCTCCCTCATTCCCATCTACTAACTCTCTATCCTCTACCTCTTCTCCTACTCTAACTGCCAACAATCTACCCTGCAATGCTGCTCCTCCCTCATTCCCATCTACTAACTCTCTATCCTCTACCTCTTCTCCTACTCTAACTGCCAACAATCTACCCTGCACTGCAGCACCTCCCTCATTCCCATCTACTAACTCTCTATCCTCTACCTCTTTTCCTACTCTAACTGCCAACAATCTACCCTGCACTGCTGCTCCTCCCTCATTCCCATCTACTAACTCTCTACCCTCTACCTCTTCTCCTACTCTAACTGCCAACAATCTACCCTGCACTGCTGCTCCTCCCTCATTCCCATCTACTAACTCTCTATCCTCTACCTCTTCTCCTACTCTAACTGCCAACAATCTAACCTGCACTGCTGCTCCTCCCTCATTCCCATCTACTAACTCTCTACCCTCTACCTCTTCTCCTACTCTAACTGCCAACAATCTACCCTGCACTGCTGCTCCTCCCTCATTCCCATCTACTAACTCTCTATCCTCTACCCTTCTCCTACTCTAACTGCCAACAATCTACCCTGCACTGCTGCCTCCCTCATTCCCATCTACTAACTCTCTATCCTCTACCTCTTCTCCTACTCTAACTGCCAACAATCTACCCTGCACTGCTGCTCCTCCTCATTCCCATCTACTAACTCTCTATCCTCCACCTCTTCTCCCACTGTAACTGCCAACAATCTACCCTGCACTGCTGCTCGCCCTCATTCCATCTACTAACTCTCTACCCTCTACCTCTTCTCCTACTCTAACTGCCAACAATCTACCCTGCACTGCTGCTCCTCCCTCATTCCCATCTACTAACTCTCTATCCTCTGCCTCTTCTCCTGCTCTAACTGCCAGCAATCTACCCTGCACTGCTGCTCCTCCTCATTCCCATCTACTAACTCTCTACCCTCTACCTCTTCTCCTACTCTAACTGCCAACAATCTACCCTGCACTGCTGCTCCTCCTCATTCCCATCTACTAACTCTCTATCCTCTAGCTTCTCCTACTCTAACTGCCAACAATCTACCCTGCACTGCTGCTCCTCCCTCATTCCCATCTACTAACTCTCTACCCTCTACCTCTTCTCCTACTCTAACTGCCAACAATCTACCCTGCACTGCTGCTCCTCCTCATTCCCATCTACTAACTCTCTATCCTCTACCTCTTCTCCTACTCTAACTGCCAACAATCTACCCTGCACTGCCGCTCCTTCCTCATTCCCATCTACTAACTCTCTACCCTCTACCTCTTCTCCTACTCTAACTTCCAACAATCTACCCTGCACTGCTGCTCCTCCCTCATTCCCATCTACTAACTCGCTACCCTCTACCTCTTCTCCTACTCTAACTTCCAACAATCTACCCTGCACTGCTGCTCCTCCCTCATTCCCATCTACTAACTCACTATCCTCTACCTCTTCTCCTACTCTAACTGCCAACAATCTACCCTGCACTGCTGCTCCTCCCTCATTCCCATCTACTAACTCTCTATCCTCTACCTCTTCTCCTACTCTAACTGCCAACAATCTACCCTGCACTGCTGCTCCTCCCTCATTCCCATCTACTAACTCTCTACCCTCTACCTCTTCTCCTACTCTAACTGCCAACAATCTACCCTGCACTGCTGCACCCCCCTCATTCCCATCTACTAACTCTCTATCCTCTACCTCTTCTCCTACTCTAACTGCCAACAATCTACCCTGCACTGCTGCTCCTCCCTCATTCCCATCTACTAACTCTCTATCCTCCACCTCTTCTCCCACTGTAACTGCCAACAATCTACCCTGCACTGCTGCTCCCCCCTCATTCCCATCTACTAACTCTCTACCCTCTACCTCTTCTCCTACTCTAACTGCCAACAATCTACCCTGCACTGCTGCTCCTCCCTCATTCCCATCTACTAACTCTCTATCCTCTGCCTCTTCTCCTACTCTAACTGCCAGCAATCTACCCTGCACTGCTGCTCCTCCCTCATTCCCATCTACTAACTCTCTACCCTCTACCTCTTCTCCTACTCTAACTGCCAACAATCTACCCTGCACTGCTGCTCCTGCCTCCTTCCCATCTACTAACTCTCTATCCTCTACCGCTTCTCCTACTCTAACTGCCAACAATCTACCCTGCACTGCTGCTCCTCCCTCATTCCCATCTACTAACTCTCTACCCTCTACCTCTTCTCCTACTCTAACTGCCAATAATCTACCCTGCACTGCTGCTCCTCCCTCATTCCCATCTACTAACTCTCTATCCTCTACCTCTTCTCCTACTCTAACTGCCAACAATCTACCCTGCACTGCTGCTCCTCCCTCATTCCCATCTACTAACTCTCTATCATCTACCTCTTCTCCTACTCTAACTGCCAACAATCTACCCTGCACTGCTGATCCTCCCTCATTCCCATCTACTAACTCTCTACCCTCTACCTCTTCTCCTACTCTAACTTCCAACAATCTACCCTGCACTGCTGCTCCTCCCTCATTCCCATCTACTAACTCTCTACCCTCTACCTCTTCTCCCACTCTAACTGCCAACAATCTACCCTGCACTGCTGCTCCTCCCTCATTCCCATCTACTAACTCTCTGCCCTCTACCTCTTCTCCTACTCTAACTTCCAACAATCTACCCTGCACTGCTGCTCCTCCCTCATTCCCATCTACTAACTCTCTACACTCTACCTCTTCTCCCACTCTAACTGCCAACAATCTACCCTGCACTGCTGCTCCTCCCTCATTCCCATCTACTAACTCTCTATCCTCCACCTCTTCTCCTACTCTAACTTCCAACAATCTACCCTGCACTGCTGCTCCTCCCTCATTCCCATCTACTAACTCTCTACCCTCTACCTCTTCTCCCACTCTAACTGCCAACAATCTACCCTGCACTGCTGCTCCTCCCTCATTCCCATCTACCAACTCTCTATCCTCTACCTCTTCTCCTACTCTAGCTGCCATCAATCTACCCTGCACTGCTGCTCCTCCCTCATTCCCATCTACTAACTCTCTATCCTCTACCTCTTCTCCTACTCTAACTGCCAACAATCTACCCTGCACTGCTGCACCTCCCTCATTCCCATCTACTAACTCTCTATCCTCTACCTCTTCTCCTACTCTAACTGCCAACAATCTAACCTGCACTGCTGCTCCTCCCTCATTCCCATCTACTAACTCTCTACCCTCTACATCTTCTCCTACTCTAACGGCCAACAATCTACCCTGCACTGCTGCTCCTCCTCATTCCCATCTACTAACTCTCTATCCTCTACCTCTTCTCCTACTCTAACTGCCAACAATCTACCCTGCACTGCTGCTCGTCCCTCATTCCCATCTACTAACTCTCTATCCTCCACCTCTTCTCCTACTCTAACTGCCAACAATCTACCCTGCACTGCTGCTCCTCCCTCATTCCCATCTACTAACTCTCTACCCTCTACCTCTTCTCCTACTCTAACTGCCAACAATCTATCCTGCACTGCTGCCCCTCTGTCATTCCCAGCTACTAACGCTCTACCCTCTACCTCTTCTCCTACCTAACTGCCAACAATCTACCCTGCACTGCTCCTCCCTCATTCCCATCTACTAACTCTCTATCCTCTACCCTTCTCCTACTCTAACTGCCAACAATCTACCCTGCACTGCTGCTCCTCCCTCATTCCCATCTACTAACTCTCTATCCTCTACCTCTTCTCCTACTCTAACTGCCAACGATCTACCCTGCACTGCTGCTCCTCCCTCATTCCCATCTACTAACTCTCTACCCTCTACCTCTTCTCCTACTCTAACTTCCAACAATCTACCCTGCACTGCTGCTCCTCCCTCATTCCCATCTACTAACTCTCTACCCTCTACCTCTTCTCCTACTCTAACTTCCAACAATCTACCCTGCACTGCTGCTCCTCCCTCATTCCCATCTACTAACTCTCTATCCTCCACCTCTTCTCCTACTCTAACTGCCAACAATCTACCCTGCACTGCTCCTCCCTCATTCCCATCTACTAACTCTCTTTCCTCCACCTCTTCTCCTACTCTAACTGCCAACAATCTACCCTGCACTGCTGCTCCTCCCTCATTCCCATCTACTAACTCTCTATCCTACACCTCTTCTCCTACTCTAACTGCCAACAATCTACCCTGCACTGCTGCTCCTCCCTCATTCCCATCTACTAACTCTCTACCCTCTACCTCTTCTCCTACTCTAACTTCCAACAATCTACGCTGCACTGCTGCTCCTCCCTCATTCCCATCTACTAACTCTCTATCATCTACCTCTTCTCCTACTCTAACTGCCAAGAATATACCCTGCACTGCTGCTCCCCCCTCATTCCCATCTACTAACTCTCTACCCTCTACCTCTTCTCCTGCTCTAACTTCCAACAATCTACCTTGCACTGCTCCTCCCTCATTCCCATCTACTAACTCTGTATACTCTGGCTGTTCTCCTACTCTAACTGCCTAATTTCTACCCTGCACTGCTTTTCCTCCCTCATTCCTATCTACTAACTCTCTATCCTCCACCTCTTCTCCTACTCTAACTTCCAATAATCTACCCTGCACTGCTGCTCCTCCCTCATTCCCATCTACTAACTCTCTACCCTCTACCTCTTCTCCCACTCTAATTGCCAACAATCTACCCTGCACTGCTGCTCCTCCCTCATTCCCATCTACTAACTCTCTACCCTCTACCTCTTCTCCCACTGTAACTACCAACAATCTACCCTGCACTGCTGCTCATCCCTCATTCCCATCTACTAACTCTCTATCCTCTACATCTTCTCCTACTCTAACTGCCAACAATCTACCCTGCACTGCTCCTCCCTCATTCCCATCTACTAACTCTCTATCCTCTACCTCTTCTCCTACTCTAACTGCCAACAATCTACCCTGCACTGCTGCTCCTCCCTCATTACCATCTACCAACTCTCTATCCTCTACCTCTTCTCCTACTCTAACTGCCAACAATCCTGCACTGCAGCTCCTCCCTCATTCCCATCTACTTACTCTCTATCCTCTACCTCTTCTCCTACTCTAACTGCCAACAATCTACCCTGCACTGCTCCTCCCTCATTCCCATCTACTAACTCTCTATCCTCTACCTCTTCTCCTACTCTAACTGCCAACAATCTACCCTGCACTGCTGCTCCTCCCTCATTCCCATCTACTAACTCTCTATCATCTACCTCTTCTCCTACTCTAACTGCCAACAATCTACCCTGCACTGCTGATCCTCCCTCATTCCCATCTACTAACTCTCTACCCTCTACCTCTTCTCCTACTCTAACTTCCAACAATCTACCCTGCACTGCTGCTCCTCCCTCATTCCCATCTACTAACTCTCTACCCTCTACCTCTTCTCCTCTAACTGCCAACAATCTACCCCTGCTGCTCCTCCCTCATTCCCATCTACTAACTCTCTATCCTCCACCTCTTCTCCTACTCTAACTTCCAACAATCTACCCTGCACTGCTCCTCCCTCATTCCCATCTACTAACTCTCTACCTCTACCTCTTCTCCCTCTAACTGCCAACAATCTACCCTGCACTGCTGCTCCTCCCTCATTCCCATCTACCAACTCTCTATCCTCTACCTCTTCTCCTACTCTAGCTGCCATCAATCTACCCTGCACTGCTGCTCCTCCCTCATTCCCATCTACTAACTCTCTATCCTCTACCTCTTCTCCTACTCTAACTGCCAACAATCTACCCTGCACTGCTGCCTCCTCATTCCCATCTACTAACTCTCTATCCTCTACCTCTTCTCCTACTCTAACTGCCAACAATCTAACCTGCACTGCTCCTCCCTCATTCCCATCTACTAACTCTCTACCCTCTACATCTTCTCCTACTCTAACGGCCAACAATCTGCCCTGCACTGCTGCCTCCCTCATTCCCATCTACTAACTCTCTATCCTCTACCGCTTCTCCTACTCTAACTGCCAACAATCTACCCTGCTGCTGCTCCTCCCTCATTCCCATCTACTAACTCTCTATCCTCTACCTCTTCTCCTACTCTAACTGCCAACAATCTACCCTGCACTGCTGCTCCTCCCTCATTCCCATCTACTAACTCTCTATCCTCTACCTCTTCTCCTACTCTAACTGCCAACAATCTACCCTGCACTGCAGCACCTCCCTCATTCCCATCTACTAACTCTCTATCCTCTACCTCTTTTCCTACTCTAACTGCCAACAATCTACCCTGCACTGCTGCTCCTCCCTCATTCCCATCTACTAACTCTCTACCCTCTACCTCTTCTCCTACTCTAACTGCCAACAATCTACCCTGCACTGCTGCTCCTCCTCATTCCCATCTACTAACTCTCTATCCTCTACCTCTTCTCCTACTCTAACTGCCAACAATCTAACCTGCACTGCTGCTCCTCCCTCATTCCCATCTACTAACTCTCTACCCTCTACCTCTTCTCCTACTCTAACTGCCAACAATCTACCCTGCACTGCTGCTCCTCCCTCATTCCCATCTACTAACTCTCTATCCTCTACCCCTTCTCCTACTCTAACTGCCAACAATCTACCCTGCACTGCTGCACCTCCCTCATTCCCATCTACTAACTCTCTATCCTCTACCTCTTCTCCTACTCTAACTGCCAACAATCTACCCTGCACTGCTGCTCCTCCCTCATTCCCATCTACTAACTCTCTATCCTCCACCTCTTCTCCCACTGTAACTGCCAACAATCTACCCTGCACTGCTGCTCCGCCCTCATTCCCATCTACTAACTCTCTACCCTCTACCTCTTCTCCTACTCTAACTGCCAACAATCTACCCTGCACTGCTGCTCCTCCCTCATTCCCATCTACTAACTCTCTATCCTCTGCCTCTTCTCCTACTCTAACTGCCAGCAATCTACCCTGCACTGCTGCTCCTCCCTCATTCCCATCTACTAACTCTCTACCCTCTACCTCTTCTCCTACTCTAACTGCCAACAATCTACCCTGCACTGCTGCTCCTCCCTCATTCCCATCTACTAACTCTCTATCCTCTACCGCTTCTCCTACTCTAACTGCCAACAATCTACCCTGCACTGCTGCTCCTCCCTCATTCCCATCTACTAACTCTCTACCCTCTACCTCTTCTCCTACTCTAACTGCCAACAATCTACCCTGCACTGCTGCTCCTCCCTCATTCCCATCTACTAACTCTCTATCCTCTACCTCTTCTCCTACTCTAACTGCCAACAATCTACCCTGCACTGCCGCTCCTTCCTCATTCCCATCTACTAACTCTCTACCCTCTACCTCTTCTCCTACTCTAACTTCCAACAATCTACCCTGCACTGCTGCTCCTCCCTCATTCCCATCTACTAACTCGCTACCCTCTACCTCTTCTCCTACTCTAACTTCCAACAATCTACCCTGCACTGCTGCTCCTCCCTCATTCCCATCTACTAACTCACTATCCTCTACCTCTTCTCCTACTCTAACTGCCAACAATCTACCCTGCACTGCTGCTCCTCCCTCATTCCCATCTACTAACTCTCTATCCTCTACCTCTTCTCCTACTCTAACTGCCAACAATCTACCCTGCACTGCTGCTCCTCCTCATTCCCATCTACTAACTCTCTACCCTCTACCTCTTCTCCCACTCTAACTGCCAACAATCTACCCTGCACTGCTGCTCCCCCTCATTCCCATCTACTAACTCTCTATCCTCTACCTCTTCTCCTACTCTAACTGCCAACAATCTACCCTGCACTGCTGCTCCTCCCTCATTCCCATCTACTAACTCTCTATCCTCCACCTCTTCTCCCTCTAACTGCCAACAATCTACCCTGCACTGCTGCTCCTCCCTCATTCCCATCTACTAACTCTCTACCCTCTACCTCTTCTCCTACTCTAACTGCCAACAATCTGCCCTGCTGCTCCTCCCTCATTCCCATCTACTAACTCTCTATCCTCTGCCTCTTCTCCTACTCTAACTGCCAACAATCTACCCTGCACTGCTGCTCCTCCCTCATTCCCATCTACTAACTCTCTACCCTCTACCTCTTCTCCTACTCTAACTGCCAACAATCTACCCTGCACTGCTGCTCCTCCCTCATTCCCATCTACTAACTCTCTATCCTCTACCTCTTCTCCTACTCTAACTGCCAACAATCTACCCTGCACTGCTGCTCCTCCCTCATTCCCATCTACTAACTCTCTATCCTCTACCTCTTCTCCTACTCTAACTGCCAACAATCTACCCTGCACTGCTGCTCCTCCCTCATTCCCATCTACTAACTCTCTATCCTCTGCCTCTTCTCCTACTCTAACTGCCAACAATCTACCCTGCACTGCTGCTCCTCCCTCATTCCCATCTACTAACTCTCTATCCTCTACCTCTTCTCCTACTCTAACTTCCAACAATCTACCCTGCACTGCTGCTCCTCCCTCATTCCCATCTACTAACTCTCTATCCTCCACCTCTTCTCCTACTCTAACTGCCAACAATCTACCCTGCACTGCTGCTCCTCCCTCATTCCCATCTACTAACTCTGTACCCTCTACCTCTTCTCCTACTCTAACTTCCACATCATCTTCATCACCCCCTAATACTCCCTCTCCCCACTCTCCTCTATTCTCATTAAAAGCTATACCCACTTCTACTATAAAGAAACTCCTTCTGAAATTGAAGCCATGCACTAACGCACCTGATAACATCCCTTCTTACTTTCTAAGCATAGCTGCTGAAGCAATTGCCTATCCCATAAGCATTTTAATCAACCGCTCCATCCAAGAATGTACAGTACCCCAAATCTGGAAACAGGCCTTTATCATACCTTTACATAAAGGTGGCAACAATAACAATGTTACTAACTTCCGACCCATTGCCATCCTGTCTCCCATTTCTAAACTTCTAGAAAAGTGTGTCCAACTTCAACTCCTACCACATCTCTTAGATAATAACCTGCTAACTCCCACACAACATGGATTCAGACCAAATCATAGCACCATGACAGCCCTCCTCTCCTTTCTTGAAACTGTAAATAAAGCTTGTGACTCTGGCCTAATTGTTTCTACCCTACTACTTGACCTCTCTAAGGCCTTTGACACTATCTCACACAGCCTGCTCTTAACTAAACTCTCAAAACTTAACCTATCTCCCTCCTCTTTGAACTGGTTCTCCAGCTACTTATCCAATAGATATCAAGCAGTAAAATGGAAAAAGGCTACCTCCTCATTTCTTAATACCCCCACTGGAGTCCCCCAAGGCTCCATACTAGGTTCCCTTCTCTTCATCATATTTATAAATGATTTCCCCAAATCTATCCCATTTTTAAACATCATCCAATATGCAGATGATTCTACCATTATCTGCTCTGCCACATCTACCCCCATACTCCTAAAGCTTATGCAAGATGCTTTTTCAATCACTGAGCAATGGATGAAAATAAGCCACCTAGCACTCAATGCTTCTAAAACTAAATTAATGGTATTTACCCCCTCTAAAGTCACTTCTTTCAATATAAACACATTCTCGATTACTAGTCAAAATAACTCACTTCTGGAACTGGTGTCAGAAGCCAAGTTACTTGGGATCCAAATTGACAGCCAGCTTAATTTCAACTGCCATCTACAATTAAATATCAAAAAATCCATCAAAAACTAGGTATGCTCTACCGACAAAATCAGTACCTTACACTCACCACTAAAATCACTCTCTCTACTTCCTTTCTTATCCCCTCCCTTCTCTATGGAGCTCCACTCCTAACTAATCTTCAGTCCTCTCTAAAAAAACAACTTTCCTCTTGCTAAAACAAAATCGCCAAGTTCGCTAACAGCCATAGGTCCTCCACCCACCACTGTTCCTCTCTCCAAAAACTAAAATGGCTAGAACTACCCAATCATCTCACCTATACTCAGCTAACTCTTGCCCACAAGCTCATTTTCAACCCCTCTCTCTGTCCCT
This sequence comes from Protopterus annectens, assembly GCF_019279795.1. Taxonomy (NCBI): domain Eukaryota; kingdom Metazoa; phylum Chordata; order Ceratodontiformes; family Protopteridae; genus Protopterus; species Protopterus annectens. The sequence goes on from NC_056737.1 coordinate 1,021,700,695, forward strand.
ACCTGTCTTCTGCCTTTAAGATGCACCTACCTGATAGAGTTTTAAGGTCAAACAATCAAAATCTATTAGAAGTGCACAAACCAACTCGTCTCCCAGGCAAAAACCTACTATCCTATAACCTAGCTCGTCTTTGGAACTCACTACCACCATCCATTCACACCACCTCTAACCATTATATGTTCAAAACATCTCTTCACGTACATCTAGTGTCCCAGTGGGAATGTTAAAAACATCTCTTCACACACATCTAGTATCCCAGTGGGAATGTTCGAAACATCTCTTCATGTACATCTAGTGTCCCAGTGGGAATGTTCAAAACATCTCTTCACGTACATCTAGTGTCCCAGTGGGAATGTTCAAAACATCTCTTCACGTACATCTAGTGTCCCGGTGGGAATGTTAAAAACATCTCTTCACGTACATCTAGTATCCCGGTGGGAATGTTCAAAAAATCTCTTCACGTACATCTAGTGTCCCAGTGGGAATGTTCAAAACATCTCTTCACGTACATCAAGTATCCCAGTGGGAATGTTCAAAACATCTCTTCACGTACATCTAGTGTCCCGGTGGGAATGTTAAAAACATCTCTTCACGTACATCTAGTGTCCCGGTGGGAATGTTAAAAACATCTCCTCACGTACATCTAGTGCCCCAGTGGGAATGTTAAAAACATCTCCTCACGTACATCTAGTGTCCCGGTGGGAATGTTCAAAACATCTCTTCACGTACATCTAGTGTCCCAGTGGGAATGTTCAAAACATCTCTTCACGTACATCTAGTGTCCCGGTGGGAATGTTAAAAACATCTCTTCACGTACATCTAGTATCCCGGTGGGAATGTTCAAAAAAATCTCTTCACGTACATCTAGTGTCCCAGTGGGAATGTTCAAAACATCTCCTCACGTACATCTAGTGTCCCAGTGGGAATGTTCAAAACATCTCTTCACTTACATCTAGTGTCCCGGTGGGAATGTTAAAAACATCTCTTCACGTACATCTAGTGTCCTGGTGGGAATGTTCAAAACATCTCTTCACGTACATCTAGTATCCCAGTGGGAATGTTAAAAACATCTCTTCACATACATCTAGTGTCCCGGTGGGAATGTTAAAAACATCTCCTCACGTACATCTAGTGTCCCGGTGGGAATGTTAAAAACATCTCTTCACGTACATCTAGTGTCCCGGTGGGAATGTTAAAAACATCTCCTCACGTACATCTAGTATCCCGGTGGGAATGTTAAAAACATCTCTTCACGTACATCTAGTGTCCCGGTGGGAATGTTCAAAACATCTCCTCACGTACATCTAGTGTCCCGGTGGGAATGCTCTTGCTCCCACCTCTCATAACTAACACTGGTAATTTCCATCTTCCTTCCCTCCCATGTTTACTCCAGCGATTTTCCTTATTATTTCCCATAACTCACATTATTATTCCCATGGTATCTGCAAAGAATGTACTAGACTGCACCTATTAAGTTTATGCTTCTTACGTAATAACTACTCTGTATCACTCTGCAATATTACTTTTCTTAGCCTATAACACCTCCAAGTTTCATCACTAGTCTGTATTGTTTTAAATGTTTCCTGTACTTTTGAAATTAATTGCTTGTATCTTTTACGTTTGTATAATTATCATTAGTAATCTACTGTATGTACCTAGTTTGTTTTTGGAGCTTTTCTCCCCAGGACTCCATTGAAAACGGGTTCATTTTGGCCCAATGGACTATCCTGGTAAACCAACTGCAAATAAATAAATAAATAAATAAAGAAATAAGTTTAATTTGAAGGATGCTAGGGTGTCTCATTGTTTAACTTATGCAGGATGTCTATTACAGAGGTACTGGGTAATAAAGTAGTTCTTTAATTGTATTTTATTTATGTGCATGAAGATATTTAAGTCCCTAGGTCTGTTAATGCAACTCTTTGGCTTGCAAAGATAGAGAAAATCAAAGAAGACACGGTTTTATTAGCAAGGAATGCAAGGCATAGATTACCCCACAAATACCCTATAAGAAACGAAGTTAAAAGACACACTTCAAACTTTTCTGGGTAGCTCAGGGGCTTTAGGCAAACAGTTTTCTTAATTAGGAACCTCGGCAATATTTCCATTTGATTAACATATCCAGAAAGGTACATAGTGAGGGGATAATGTAGAGTGACAGAGCACTCAAAAAGGGAGTGGAGCAGCATCATAGTGTTTGCCCCAAAGCATGAAGGAGTGATCACGTTCCACAATGGTTTTATGAAGTTCAGCTGCATTGCAAATTGTCATCCTTACCCTGTCCTTGGGATTAATGGTGACATACCTCTCAACTGTCCATATTTTCACAGAGTAAGTGTGACCCTTACCTGTCCTTATGATTAATGGTGACATTTTTATTTTATTTTTATTTATTTATTTATTTATTTACAGTTGTTGACTGTGAGTGTCCGACTGGACGTAGGTCCATTTTCAGCGGAGGCCCGTGGAAAAGAGCTCCACAGTTAAAATAAACAGACAGTAGTTACATTGGATTACATAGCAATTAACAGTTTGATTAATGTAGCAATTAATTACAAAGATATTTACAGGTGAAGATCATAGTACATCAGTAGACAACTAGAATCTTTATCTGCAAAGTACATAACAGACATTAACAAATGTTACAATAAGAAGTTCCTGCTGTATAGTAAGTACTGGGCTTATGAGCATCTGAGCTTGTTATAATCAAGGTAGTTAGTGGAGTGGAAAGAAAGGTAGTGGTTGGATGAGGTGGGTGATATTAGCGTAGGAGTTGCAAGGTCATAGCTAGCATGTTTTTAGGTGTGCTTTTTGTAAAGATTTGAAGTGGGTGCATGATGGTACAGAGGTAAGTGTGGGTGGGAGGGAGTTCCATAATTTGGCTATGGCACAAGAGAATAGTGCTTCACCAGCAGAGTTATTGGCTTTAGTGATCTGCAAGTGATTTTTGTTGCTGGATCTTAGTGGTCTGGTGGTGCAATTGGGTTGGAGTAGATTGTGGAGGGATGGGACATTTAGTGGATGGCTTACTAGTTTGTGGACGAATGAGAGTTGATACCATTGAAGGAGGTGAGGGAGTTCAAGCCAGCCCAGTTCAGCAAGTGAGAGACAGTGGTCACTATGGTAGGATGCCCCTGTGATGAATTTGACGATTTTGTTGTAGCAGGTATCTAGCTTGTTTAAATCACATTGCCTTAGGTTGATATATATTGGAGAGGCATAAAGTGGGGTGGAGATAAGGTGGGAATTTGCTATTGAAATCTTTGCTGCTATGGTGAGAAGTTGCTTATTTCTGTATAACGCTCCTAGTTTTTGTGGACTTTTTTATGGTCATGGATATGTGAATGTCAAATTTTAGTTTATTGTCTATTTCCACTCCTAGCAATTTGGTGTGTTCAGTTGGGTATATAGTGGTGTTGTCTTTTGCCGTGATGTTAAAGTGAGAGTTGTTTTGAGTATGTTTGGTGGGTTGGAAGATGAGTAGTTTAGTTTTGTTTGGGTTGAGTATTAATTGGGCATCGGATAACCAAGTTTCAACAGAAGAAAAGGCTTCCTGTGTGACTTTTTGCAGTTTGGGTAGGGACTGGGCTGAGCAGATGATGGTCGAGTTATCTGCATATTGTATGAGTGTGCCATGTTTGGTGGCAGAGGCTAGATTATTGGTGAAAACAGAAAAGAGTAGGGGTCCAAGGATGGATCCTTGGGGAACCCCTATGGAGACAGGTAGTTGGGGAGATATGTCATTCTGCCATACAATGGATTGTTGATGGTCAGACAGATAACTCTGAAACCAGTTGGTGACTGTTTGAGAGAAGGATAGGTTACTGGGGACAGAGCTGAGTTATTTGTGTGGGACCATGTCAAATGCTTTAGATAGGTCTAGGAAAGTAACAGAGGAGAGATAGCCATTGTTTTTATGCTGAAGGATAGTGTTAGTAAAGGAGAGTAAGGCAGTGGTGGTGCTATGGTTTGGTGGGAAATCATGCTGAGTATTGGAAAGGAGGTTGTTAGTAAGGAGGTAGTCTGAGACCTGAGAGTGTATGTATCTCTCTATTATTTTGGAGAGTGGAGAGAGAACAGCTATGGGGCAGTAATTGGTTAGTTCTGTGGAGGGGCCGCCTTTGTGGATGGGAATTATATGTGATACTTTCCACAGTGTGGGAAGGTAACTTTCTGACAGAGATCAGTTAATCAAGATGGATACCGGGTAGGCCAGAGCATCAGCTGCGAATTGTAGGTATTCACTTGGGAGGTTGTCTGCTGTTAATTTGGTGGGCTTACGTTTAGTTAAGAGTTTTTTTATGTTGGAGGTAGGTACAGGAGAAAAAGAGAAGGCAGTGGGGAGATTACTATTTGAAGGTGTGGGTTGAAGGGGAGGGGGTTGTGTTGTTTAGCTATTGATAGTATGGTTTGTGTGAAGTGTGTGTTGAATGAGGTAGCAATATGTTTGGAGGAGTGAGGGATGTTAGGAGGAAGGGTACTGACTTTACCTGGGTGGAGGATGGAGTTTATGGAGGACCAGAATTGTTTGAGGCTGTGTTGGGAGGAGTCTAAGGCAGACTGGTAGCATTGGAATTTGTCCTGTTTTATTAACTTTTTGACTTTATTGCATAGTTCTAGGAATTTCTGTCTAGTTAAGGGGGTTTTGGTTTTGCACCAATGCTCCCAGGCTTTATCCCTGTTTTTCATTTCTAACTTAGTGGTTTTCTGTAGCCATGGGGAGGGTTGTGCTTTGGTTCTGGAAAGTCTTATGGGGGCATGGTAATTAAGGATGCTCAGGAAAGTAGTATTAAAAAATTCAACTGCGTCATCAAGACTGAGGTACTTTAGAGTATGTCAGCTACATTCTTTGAGGGATGAGATGAACGTGAGTGGGTTAAAGTTTAGATTTTTACGTATTTGACAGTAGATGACAGATTTAGCTTGATATGGGTATTTTTTGAGTAGGAATGTTGGGGAGTGATCACTGAGGCTATCTGATAAGCAGCCTGTTATATATGACTGGGGGCTCTTACTGACTAGTATCCAATCCAGGGTAGCGTGCTTGCTGGAGTTTTTATTTATCCTGGTTGATGGCTGGACTAGTTTGGTGAAGACATGAAGGTTTACATGATGGGTTGGATGGATGCCAGAACAGGATTGCCAGTCAATATTGAAATCAGCTAAAATTATAGTTTCTTGGAGGAGATGGTGGGTAGACCAGCTGAGGAGGTTTTCTAGTGGAGGAATGTTTTGGCCAGGTGGGAAGTAGCATCAAATTACGTTGAAGTTTTCTTTTTTGGTTTATTTTGAGGTTGGTATATATTATTTCTTCATTGCCTATTTGTGGAGCTGTTGATTTTAAGATCTGGATGTTTAGATGCTGGTTAAATATTATAGCTACAACCGCCTCCTTTCATGTTTAGCCGGTCTACCCTTAGTATGCTGTAACCGATAGGGAGTATTTGTTAATGGTAATGTGAGGATTAGCCAGGTTTCTGTCAGGATGACTATATCTGGGGAGTACAAGTCTATGGTGGCATGGAGTTCATGGACTTTGTTGGATATACTTCTAATATTTAGGATTAGTAGAAGGAAGTAACTTGGCTTTCTATTGGCTGTAATATGGGAGAAGTTGTGGTTTCTAGTCTGATAATGAGAATTGGGACATAGCTATCAACTGTCCAGATTTTCACAGAGTGAGTGGGATCCTTACCTGTTCTTAGGATTAATGGTGACATACATGTCAACTTTCCAGATTTTCACAGAATGAGTGTGACCCTTACCTATCCTTAGGATTTATAGTGGCATATTTCTCAACTGTGCAGATTTTCACAGAGTGAGTGTGACTCGTACCTGTCCTTAGGATAATTGGCGACATAGCTATCAACTGTCCAGATTTTCACAGAGTGATTGTGACCCTTACCTGCCCTTAGGATTAATGGTGACATACCTTTCAGCTGTCCCGATTTTCACAGAGTGAGTGTGACCCTTACCTCTCCTTTGGATTAATGGTGACATACCCATCAACTGCCAGATTTTCACAGAGTGAGTGTGACGTGTGCCATATCCTTAGGATTAATTGTGACCTACTTATCAACTCTCCAGATTTTCACAGAGTGAGTGTGACCCTTTACTGTCCTTAAGATTAATGGTGACATAACTCTCAACTGCCCAGATTTTCACAGAGTGAGTGTGACTTGTGCCATGTCCTTAGTATTAATGGTGACATACCTATAAACTCTCAAGATTTTCACAGAGTGCATGTGACCCTTACCTTTCCTTAGGATTAATGGTGACATACCTCTCAACTGTCCAGATTTTTAAAGAGTGAGTGTGGCCCTTACCTGTCCCTAGCATTAATGGTGACATACCTCTCAACTGTCCAGGTTTTCAAAGAACGAGTGCAACCCTTACCTGTCCTTAGAATTAATGATGACATACCTCTCAATTGTCCAGATTTTTACAGAGTGAGTGTGACCCTGACATGTCCTTAGGATTAATGGTGATATACCTATCAACTGTCCAGATTTTCAAAGAGTGAGTGTGACCCCTACCTGTCCTTAGAACTAATGATGACATACCTCTCAACTGTCCAGGTTTTCAGAGAAAGAGTGCGACCCTTACTTATCCTTAGGATTAATGGTGATATACCTCTCAATTGTCCAGATTTTCATAGAGTGTGTGTGACCCTTACCTGTCCTTAGGATTAATGGTGATAAACCTCTCAACTCTCCAGATTTTCACAGAGTTCGTGTGACCCTTACCCGTCCTTAGGATTAATGGTGGCATACCTCTCAACTGTACAGATTTTCGCAAAGTGAGTGTGACCCTCACCTGTCCTTAGGATTAATGGTGACATACCTATCAACTGTCCTGATTTTTATAGAATGAGTGTGACTTGTGCATTGTCCTTAGGATTAATGGTGACATACCTCTCAACTGTCCAGATTTTAATAGTATAAGTGTGACCCTTTCCTGTCTTTATGATTAATGGTGACATATCTATCAACTGTCCAGATTTTCAAAGAGTAAAAGTGACCCTTACCTGTCCTTACGATTAATGGTGATATACCTATCAACTGTCTAGATTTTCACAGAGTGAGTGTGACCCTTACTTGTCCTTAGGATTAATGGTGACATACCTCTCAACTGTCCAGATTTTCACAGAATGAGTGTGAACCTTACCTGTCCTTAGGATTAATGGTGACATACCTATCAACTGTCCAGATTTTCACAGAGTGAGTGTGACCCTTACCTGCCATTAGGATTAATGGTGACATATCTCGCAGCTGTCCAAATGTTCAAAGATGGAGTGTGACCCTTACTTATCCTTAGCATTAATGGTGACATACCTCTAAACAGTCCAGGATTTCACAGAATGAGAATGACCCATACCTATCCTTAGGATTAATGGTGACATACCTCTCAACTGCCCAGATTTTCACAGAGTGAATATGACTCTTACCTGTCCTTAAGATGATTGGTGACATACCTCTCAACTGTCCAGATTTTCACTGAATGAGAGTGACCCTTACCTGCTCTTAGGATTAATGGTGAAATACCTCTCGAATGTCTAGATTTTCACAGAGTCAGTGTGACTTGTGCTATGTCCTTATGATTAATGGTGATATACCTAACAGATCTCCAGAGTTAAACAGAGTCAGTGTGTTCCTTACCTATCCTTAGAATTAATGGTAAAATACATCTAAACTGTCCAGAATTTCACAGAATGAGTGTTAACTTTACCTATCTTTAGGATTAATGGTGACATACCTATCAACTCTCCAGATTTTTACACAGTCAGTGTAATCCTTGCCTTTCCTTAGGATTAATTGTGACATGCCTATCAACTGTCCAGATTTTCACAGAGACTGTGTGACCCTTAACTGTCCTTAAGATTAATGGTGACATACCTCTCAACAGTCCAGATTTTCACTGAGTGTGACTTGTGCCATGTCCTTAGAATTAAGGGTGACATACCTCTCCACTGTCCAGATTTTCACAGAGTGAGTATGACTCTTACCTGTCCCTAGGATTAATGGTGACAAACGTCTCAACTGTTCAGATTTTCACTGAATGAGAGTTACCCTTACCTGTCCGTAGGATTAATGGTGACATACCTCTCAACTGTCCAGATTTTCACAGACTCAGTGTGACTTTTGCTATGTACTTAAGATTAACGGTGACATACCTATCAAGTTTCCAGATTTTCACAGAGTCATTGTGAACTTTACCTGCTATTAGGATTAATGGTGACATACCTATCAACTGTCCAGATTTTCACAGAGTGAGTGTGACCCTTACCTGTTCTTAGGATTAATGGTGACATACCTCTCAACTGTCCAGATTTTCAAAGAGTGAGTGTGACCCTTACCTCTCCTTAGGATTACTGGTGACATTCTCATTTCTTGATACACTGGAAAGTATTAGGGTACAGCCCAACACCCTAATAATGGGCGATTTCAACTACCCCACCATTAACTGGGAAAAATACTCATGTACCAACTCTTTTGCACAACGTTTTCTAGAATTCAATAATTCCAACGCCTTGGATCAACTTATTCACAACCCCACCAGGGGCAGCAATATCCTAGACCTGGTCATCACCAACAATGGAAACTGGCGTACCACACCAGAGGTCAATTCCTCGTTGGTCAGATCTGACCACAATCTAATCAGCCTAGATATCCACATCCCACCCCCAGCCCCAATTAGGGAAACCATCGTAAAAAACTTCTCAAAAGCCAACTTCACACTTCTTAAGACAGAAGTGGCAAACTTCATGACACCCATGCAGACGGACAGTAGAGGTATGACTGCCGAATCCTACACAAATGCACTTTATAAGCACTTACATGAGTGCATGGATAATGCTATCCCTAATAGAACCAAGATGTTATCCTCCAAAAAAAAGGAAGCCAATCTGGTGGTCCTCTGCCATAAACAAACTCTACAACAGAAGAAAGAGACTGTTGCAAAAAAGAGTAAAATCCCATGACTGGAGGAACTCCCTGGTCAACCTCAGTAAGAAGCTCAGATCCCTCATAAAATCCTCCAAAGCTAGTTATGAAAACAAAATTGCCACTGACTCTAAAGACAAACACAAAGCATTCTATAGCTATGTCAGGAATCTAAATGGGAACACTCAGATCTGCTCTGAGTTACAGCATAATGGCACTAAATATATAGAACCAACTGATATTGCCAACATCCTAGCAGATAGGTTTAGTGCTAACTTTACCCCCCTCTCACCCCCTAGAGGGCCCATCTCTATACCGGAAGAATGCAAAGTTCCTATAATCATGGCTGCACAGGTAAAAAACACACTCTCCAAAGCCAAGAACACAGCATCCATGGGACCTGACAATATCCCAGGCTGTGTTCTACATGAACTACAGAATGAACTGGCACCCTACCCAAGTACCATGTTCAATCGTAGCCTCAGCTCAGGCTTTGTACCCACTGAATGGCGCACCACGACAGTTATCCCACTCCACAAAGGGGGAGCCACGACGGACCCCGGGAACTACCACCCCATTAACCTGATGAGCCTGGTCTGCAAGGCCATGGAACGTGTCATCATGGAACTCATAAACAAAGACACTGGTAATCTACAAACTCTGGACCCTACTCCGTTTGGATTTGTAAAAGGCAGATCATGTCTCCTAAACCTGATTGACTTCTTTGAAGCAGTCAGCAAAGCCATAGATGATGGTAAAATGGTTCACACAGCTTATCTAGATCTCACCAAGGCTTTCGACACCATCCCCCACTCTGGAATTATAGATAAGCTCATTAAACTAGGTATAAATCCCTATGTCATAAGATGGGTTGCCAACTGGCTTACGGACAGAACCCACATTGTGAAAGTAGCGGATTCCAAATCCGACATCAGACCAGTGACAAGTGGAGTACCACAGGGTTCAGTCCTGGGTCCTCTCCTGTTTAGTATCTACTTCTCTGAAGTGCAGGCCAACACAGAAGGTCTTTGGCTAACAAAGTTTGCAGATGACTGCAAACTAGGAGCCATAATCAAAACTCCTAACGATATGGACAAACTACAAAAGGGCCTCACTGAGACAGATACCTGGTGTCAAAGCCATGGCCTGAAGCTCAATGCCAAAAAGTGTATTGTCATCCCTTTGGTAAAACTCTGTACCCATGAACTACCACATAGCTGGTAGTCTACTTAATGCCGAAAATGTGATGAGACCTTGGGACACAGGTGGACAGTAGTCTCTCCTTTGATAATCACATCACTACAGTGGTCAGGAAATCCTTCTACATGGCTCATCTCATCACAAAAGGATTCTCATCCAGAAAAAAAGAAGTCATTGTTCCCCTCTACTCATCACTCATTAGACCCATTATAGAGTACAACGCCCCTTTTGGTATGTACCTCACAAGACATCTACAACAACTGGAAAGACCACAGAAATACCTCACAAAGAGGATTACTGGCCTCAAACAGATGCCCTATGCAGACCGTCTCAAAAATCTACAACTTTACTCCATCGCATATCACCTACTCAGGGGCGATCTCTGCCTAACATACAAAGCTATATCAAACCCAGAGCTGCTGGACATGCTCCACTTAAAGAAATCCCAATCCCTCTGAGCTACACGCTCTTGGGACCTTAAACTTGTCACCACAATAAACAGAACATGCTGGAGGGATAGATTCCTGTCCCAGAGACTTCCCATACTCTGGAACAGACTACCTATCTATGTCGAAAAGAGCTCCTCATTAGCACTCTTCAAAAAAAATCTTGAAGATTGGATGGGAAATGGGAAATTCACCCCGGGGATCACTTCTGTGGTTCTGCTCGACAGGGGTATAGGAAAATAATTTTCTTGGGTGGCGAAAGGCAGGGTACATTTTTTGGCTAGGCTTGTATGGGCCCTTGGGCCGATAGCCTAGTACCTCCCTATGAACCTATCAACTGTCCAGATTTTCACAGAATGAATGTGACTTGTGCCATGTCTTTAGGATTAATGGTGACATACATCTCAACTGTCCAAATTTTCACAGAGTGAGTGTGACCTTTACCTGCCCTTAGGATTAATGGTGACATACCTATCAAGTGCCCAGATTTTCAAAGAGTGAGTGTGACCCTTACCTGTCCTTACGATTAATGGTGATATACCTATCAACTGTCCAGATTTTCACTGAGACTGTGTGACCCTTATCTGTACTTAGGATTAATGGTGACATACCTTTCAACTGTCCAGATTTTCACAGAGTGAGTGTGACCCTTACTTGTCCTTAGGATTAATGGAGACATACGTATCAACTGTCCAGATTGTCAAAGAATGAGTGTGACTTGTGCCATGTCCTTGAGAAAAATGCTGGTGCACCTCTCAACTGTCCAGATTTTCACAGAGTGAATATGACTCTTACCTGTCCTTAGGATTATTGGTGACATACCTCTCATCTGTCCAGATTTTCACTGAATGAGAGTGACACTTACCTGCTCTTAGGATTAATGGTGACATACCTCCCGAGTGTCTAGATTTTCACAGAGTCAGTGCGACTTGTGCTATGTCCTTATGATTAATGGTGACATACCTAACAAATCTCCAGAGTTAAACAGAGTCAGTGTGTTCCTTACCTATCCTTAGAATTAGTGGTAAAATACCTCTAAACTGTCCAGAGTTTCACAGAATGAGTGTTAACTTTACCCATCTTTATGATTAATGGTGATATACATATCAACTCTCCAGATGTTTACACAGTGAGTGTGATCCTTGCCTTTCCTTAGGATTAATTGTGACATACCTATCAACTGTCCAGATTTTCACAGAGACTGTGTGACCATTAACTGTCCTTAAGATTAATGGTGACATACCTCTCAACAGTCCAGATTTTCACTGAGTGAGTGTGGCCCTTACCTGTCCTTTGGATTAATGGTGATATACCTTCCAACTGTCCAGATTTTCAAAGAGTGAGTGTGACCCTTACCTGTCCTTAGGATTAATGGTGACATACCTCTCAACTGTCCAGATTTTCACAGAGTGAGTATGACTGTTACCTGTCCCTAGGATTAATGGTGACAAACGTCTCAACTGTTCAGATTTTCACTGAATGAGGGTGACCATTACCTGTCCATAGGATTAATGGTGACATACATCTCAACTGTCCAGATTTTCACTGAGACTGTGTGACCCTTATCTGTACTTAGGATTAATGGTGACATACCTTTCAACTCTTCAGATTTTCACAGAGTGAGTGTGACCCTTACTTGTCCTAAGGATTAATGGTGACATACCTATCAACTGTCCAGATTTTCACAGAATGAGTGTGACCCTTACTTGTCCTTAGGATTAATGGTGACATACCTATCAACTGTCCAGATTGTCAAAGAATGAGTGTGACTTGTGCCATGTCCTTAGGATTATTGGTGACATACCTCTCGACTGTCCAGAGTTTCACAGAATCTGTGTGAACCTTACCTTTCCTTAGGATTAATAGTGACATACCTATCAAATGTCCAGATTTTCACAGAGTGAGTGTGACCCTTACTTGTCCTTAAGATTAATGGTGACATACCTCTAAACTGTCCAGGATTTCACAAAATGAGAATGACCCTTACCTGTTATTAGGATTAATGATGACATACCTCTCAACTGTCCAGATTTTCACAGAGTGAATATGACTCTTACCTGTCCTTAGGATTATTGGTGACATACCTCTCATCTGTCCAGAATTTCACTGAATGAGAGTGACCCTTACCTGCTTTTAGGATTAATGGTTACATGCCTCTCAAGTGTCTAGATTTTCACAGAGTCAATGTGACTTGTGCTATGTCCTTATGATTAATGGTGACATACCTAACAAATCTCCAGAGTTAAACAGAGTCAGTGTGTTCCTTACCTATCCTTAGAATTAATGGTAAAATACCTCTAAACTGTCCAGAATTTCACAGAATGAGTGTTAACTTTACCTATCTTTAGGATTAATGGTGACATACATATCAACTGTCCAGATTTTTACATAGTGAGTGTGACACTTACCTGTAGTGATGACATACCTCTCAACTGTCCAGATTATCACAGAGTGAATGTGACCCTTCACCCCACCCTAGGATTAATGGTGACATACCTATCAACTGTCCAGATTTTCACTCAGTGAGTGTGACTTGTGCCATGTCCTTAGGATTAATGATTAATGATCAACTGTCCAGATTTTCAGAGAATGAGTGTGACCCTTACCTATCCTTAGGATTAATGGTGACATAGCTCTCAACTATCCAGATTTTCAAAGAGTGAGTGACCCTTAACTGTCTTTAGGATTAATGATGATTACCCTCTCAACTGTCCAGATTATCACAGAGTGAGTGTGACCCTTAAATTAATTAGGATTAATGGTGACATACCTCACAACTGTCCAGATTTTCAAAGAGTGAGTGTGACCCTTACCTGTCCTTAGGATTAATGGTGACATACATATCAACTGTCCAGATTTTCACAGAATAAATGTGACTTGTGCCATATCATTAGCATTAATGGTGACATATCTCTCAACTGTCCAGATTTTCACAGAATGTGAGTGACCCTTACCTATCCTTAGGATTAAGGACGACATACCTATCAACTGTCCAGATTTTCACAGAGTGAGTGAGACCCTTACCTGTCCTTAGGATTAATGGTGACATACCTCTCAACTGTCCAGATTTTCACAGAATGAGGGTGACCCGTACCTGTCCTTAGGACTAATGGTGCCATTTCTTTAGGATTAATGGTGACATACCTCTCAACTGTCCAGTAAAGAATGTGTGTGAACCTTACCTGTCCTTAGGATTATTGGTGACATACCTGTGAACTGTCCAGATTTTCACAGAATGAGTGTGAACCTAACCTATCCTTAGGATTAATGGTGACATACCTATCAACTCTCCAGATTTTTAAAGAGTGAGGGTGACCCTTAACTGTCCTTAGGATTAATGGTGACATACCTATCAACATTCCAGATTTTCACAGAGAATTGGTGACCCTTATCTGTCCTTAGAATTAATTGTGACATACCTATCAACTGTCCAGATTTTCACAGTGAGTGTGATCCTTACCTGTCCTTAAGATTAATGGTGACATAACTATAAACTGTCCAGATTTTCACAGAGAATGTGTGACCCTTATCTGTCCTTAGAATTAATTGTGACATACCTATCAACTGTCCAGATTTTCACAGTGAGTGTGATCCTTACCTGTCCTTAAGATTAATTGTGATATACCTATAAACTGTCCAGATTTTCACAGAGAGAGTGTGACCCTTACCTGTCCATAGCATTAATGGTGACATACCTCTCAAATGTCCAGATTTTTACAGAATGAGGGTGACCCATACCTGTCCTTAGGACTAATGGTGACATCCCTATCAACTCTCCGGATTTTCACAGAATGAGTGTGACCCATTCCTGTCCTTAGAATTAATAGTGACATACATCTCAACTGTCCAGATTTTCAGAGAGTGGGTGTGACCCTTACCTGTCCTTAGGATTAATGTTGACGTACCTCTCAACTATGCAGATTTTCACAGAGTGAGTGTGACAAATACCTGTCCTTAGAATTAATGGTGACATACCTATCAACTGTCCAGATTTTCACAGAACGAGTTTGACTTGTTAAATGTCCTTAGGATTAATGGTGACATGCCTCTCAACTGCCCAGATTTTCACAAAATGAGTGTGACCCTTACCTATGCTTCGGATTAATGGTGACATTCATATCAACTGTCCATATTTTCACAGAGTGAGTTTGAACCTTACCTGTCCTTAGGAATAATGGTGACATGCCTCTCAACTGTACAGATTTTCACAGAATAAGTGTGACTTGTGCCATCTCCTAATTGGTTAATGGTTACATAACTCTCAACAGTCCATTTTGTCACAGAATGAGTGTGAACCTTACCTATCCTTATGATTAATGGTGACATACTTATCAACTGTTGAGATTTTCACAGAGTGAGCTTGACCCTTACATGTCCTTAGGATTAATGGTGACATATCTCTCAACTTCCCAGATTTTCAAATAGTGAGCATGACCCTTACCTGTCCTTAGGATTAATGCTGACATACCTTTCAACTGTCCAAATTTTCACAGAATGAGTGTGAACCTTACCTGTAGTAAGGATTAATGGTGACATAACTATCAACTGTCCAGATTTTCACAAAGTGAGTGTGACCTTTACCTGTCCTTAGAATTAAGGATGACACACCTCTCCACTGTCCAGATTTTCACAGAGTGAGTATGACTCTTACATGTCCTTAGGATTAATAGTGGCATACATCTCAACTGTCCAGATTTTCACTGAATGAAGGTGACCCTTACCTGTCCATAGGATTAATGATGACATACCTCTCAACTGTCCAGATCTTCACAGAGTCAGTGTGACTTGTGCCATGTCCTTAAGATTAATGGTGACATACATATCAACTCGCCAGATTTTCACAGAGTCATTGTGAACTTCACCTGCTATTAAGATTAATGGTGACATACCTATCAACTGTCCAGATTTTCACAGAGTGAGTGTGACCCTTACCTGTTCTTAGGATTAATGGTGACATACCTCTCAACTGTCCCAATTTTCACAGAGTGAGTGTGACCCTTACCTGTCCTTAGGATTAATGGTGACATACCTATCAACGGTCCAGATTTTCACAAAATGAATGTGACTTGTGGCAAGTCTGTAGGATTAATGGTGAAATACCTCTCAACTGTCCAGCTTTTCACAGAATGAGTGTGAACCTTACCTGTCCTTAGGATTAATGGTGACATTCCTATGAAATTTCCAGATTTTCACAGAGAGAGTGTGACCCTTACCTGTCTTTAGGATTAATGGTGACATACCTTTCAACTGTCCAAATTTTCACAGAGTGAGTGTGACCTTTACCTGCCCTTAGGATTAATAGTGACATACCTATCAAGTGTCCAGATTTTCAAAGAGTGAGTGTGACCCTTACCTGTCCTTACGATTAATGGTGATATACCTATCAATTGTCCAGATTTTCACTGAGACTGTGTGACCCTTATCTGTCCTTAGGATTAATGGTGACATACCTTTCAACTGTCCAGATTTTCACAGAGTGAGTGTGACCCTTACTTGTCCTTAGGATTAATGGTGACATACCTATCAACTGTCCAGATTGTCAAAGAATGAGTGTGACTTGTGCCATGTCCTTGAGAAAAATGTTGGTGCACCTCTCAACTGTCCAGATTTTCACAGAATGAGTGTGACCCTTACTTGTCCTTAGGATTAATGGTGACATACCTATCAACTGTCCAGATTGTCAAAGAATGAGTGTGACTTGTGCCATATCCTTGAGATTAATGGTGACATACCACTCAACTGTCCAGATTTTCACAGAATGAGTGTGACTTGTGCCATGTCCTTAGGATTATTGGTGACATACCTCTCGACTGTCCAGAGTTTCACAAAATGTGTGTGAACATTAACTTTCCTTAGGATTAACAGTGACATACCTATCAAATGTCCAGATTTTCACAGATTGAGTGTGACCCTTACCTGTCCTTAGCATTAATGGTGACATACCTCTAAACTGACCAGGATTTCACAGAATGAGTATGACCCTTACCTGTTATTAGGATTAATGGTGACATACCTCTCAACTGTCCAGATTTTCACAGAGTGAATATGACTCTTACCTGTCCTTAGGATTATTGGTGACATACCTCTCATCTGTCCAGATTTTCACTGAATGAGAGTGACCCTTACCTGCTCTTAGGATTAATGGTGACATACCTCCCGAGTGTCTAGATTTTCACAGAGTCAATGTGACTTGTGCTATGTCCTTATGATTAATGGTGACATACCTAACAAATCTCCAGAGTTAAACAGAGTCAGTGTGTTCCTTACCTATCCTTAGAATTAATGGTAAAATACCTCTAAACTGTCCAGAGTTTCACAGAATGAGTGTTAACTTTACCCATCTTTATGATTAATGGTGATATACATATCAACTCTCCAGATGTTTACACAGTGAGTGTGATCCTTGCCTTTCCTTAGGATTAATTGTGACATACCTATCAACTGTCCAGATTTTCACAGAGACTGTGTGACCATTAACTGTCCTTAAGATTAATGGTGACATACCTCTCAACAGTCCAGATTTTCACTGAGTGAGTGTGACTTGTGCCATGTCTTTAGAATTAAGGGTGACATACCTCTCCACTGTCCAGATTTTCACAGAGTGAGTATGACTCTTACCTGTGCTTAGGATTAATGGTGACATACGTCTCAGCTATTCAGATGTTCACTGAACAAGGGTAACCATTACCTGTCCATAGGATTAATGATGACATACCTCTCAACTGTCCAGATTTTCACAGAGTGAGTGTGACCCTTACCTGTTCTTAGGATTAATGGTGACATACCTCTCAACTGTCCAGATTTTCAAAGAGTGAGTGTGACCCTTGCCTGTCCTTAGGATTAATGGTGACATACCTATCAACGGTCCAGATTTTCACTGAGTGAATGTGATCCTTACCTGTAAACAGGATTAATGGTGACATATCTCTCAACTGTCCAGATTTTCAAAGAGTGAGTGTGACCCTTACCTCTCCTTAGGATTACTGGTGACATCCTCACTTCTTGATACACTGGAAAGTATTAGGGTACAGCCCAACACCCTAATAATGGGTGATTTCAACTACCCCATCATTAACTGGGAAAACTACTCATGTACCAACTCTTTTGCTCAACATTTTCTAGAATTCATAAATTCCAACGCCTTGGATCAACTTATTCACACCCCCACCAGGGGCAGCAATATCCTAGACCTGGTCATCACCAACATGGGAAACCGGCGTACTGTACCAGAGGTCAATTCCTCGTTGATCAGATCCGACCACAAGTTAATCAGCGTAGACATCCACATCCCACCCCCAGCCCCAATTAGGGAAACCATCGTAAAAAACTTCTCAAAAGCCAACTTCACACTTCTTAAGACAGAAGTGGCAAACTTCATGACACCCATGCAGATGGACAACAGAGGTATGACTGCCGAATCCTACACAAATGCACTTTATAAGCACTTACACGAGTGCATGGATAATGCTATCCCTAATAGAACCAAGATGTTATCCTCCAAAAAAAGGAAGCCAATCTGGTGGTCCTCTGCCATAAACAAACTCTACAACAGAAGAAAGAAATTGTTGCAAAAAAGAGTAAAATCCCATGACTGGAGGAACTCCCTGGTCAACCTCAATAAGAAGCTCAGATCCCTCATAAAATCCTCCAAAGCTAGTTATGAAAACAAAATTGCCACTGACTCTAAAGACAACCACAAAGCATTCTATAGCTATGTCAAGAATCTCAATGGCAACACTCAGATCTGCTCTGAGTTACAGCATAATGGCACTAAATATATAGAACCAACTGATATTGCCAACATCCTAGCAGATAGGTTTAGTGCTAACCTTACCCCCCTCATGCCCTAGAGGGCCCATCTCTATACCGGAAGAATGCAAAGTTCCTATAATCACGGCTGCACAGGTAAAAAACACACTCTCCAAAGCCAAGAACACAGCATCCATGGGACCTGACAATATCCCAGGCTGTGTTCTACATGAACTACAGAATGAACTAGCACCCTACCTAAGTACCATATTCAATCATAGCCTCACCTCAGGCTTTGTACCCACTGAATGGCACACCGCAACAGTTATCCCACTCCACAAAGGGGAAGCCACGACGGACCCCGGGAACTACCACCCCATTAACCTGACGAGCCTGGTTTGCAAGGCCATGGAATGTATCATCATGGAACTCATAAACAAAGACATTGGTAATCTCCAAATTCTGGACCCTACTCAGTTTGGATTTGTAAAAGCAGATCATGTCTACTAAAGCTGATTGACTTCTTTGAAGCAGTCACCAAAGCCAAAGATGATGGTAAAATGGTTCACACAGCTTATCTAGATCTCGCCAAGGCTTTTGACACCATACCCCACTCTGGAATTATAGATAAGCTCACTAAACTAGGTATAAATCCCTATGGCATAAGATGGGTTGCCAACTGGCTCCTGGACAGAACCCACACTGTGAAAGTAGCGGATTCCAAATCCGACATCAGACCAGTGACAAGTGGAGTACCACAGGGTTCAGTCCTGGGTCCTCTCCTGTTTGGTATCTACTTCTCTGAAGTGCAGGCCAGCACAGAAGGTCTTTGGCTAACAAAGTTTGCAGATGACGGCAAACTAGGAGCCATAATCGAAACTCCTAACGATGTGGACAAACTACAAAAGGGCCTCACTGAGACAGATACCTGGTGTCAAAGCCATGGCCTGAAGCTCAATGCCAAAAAGTGTATTGTCATCCCCTTTGTTAAAAACTCTGTACCCATGAACTGCCACATAGCTGGTAGTCTACTTAATGCCGAAAATGTGATAAGAGACATTGGGACACAGGTGGACAGTAGTCTCTCCTTTGATAATCACATCACCACAGTGGTCAGGAAATCCTTCTACGTGGCTCATCTCATCACAAAAGGATTCTCATCCAGAAAAAAAGAGGTCATTGTTCCCCTCTACTCATCACTCATTTGATCCATTATAGAGTACAACGCCCCTTTTGGTATGTACCTCACAAGACATCTACAACAACTGGAAAGACCACAGAAATACCTCACAAAGAGGATTACTGGCCTCAAACAGATGCCCTATGCAGACAGTCTCAAAAAACTACAGCTTTACTCCATCGCATATCGCCTACTCAGGGGCGATCTCTGCCTAACATACAAAGCTATGTCAAACCCAGAGCTGTTGGACATGCTCCACTTAAAGAAATCCCAATCCCTCCGAGCTACACGCTCTAGGGACCTTAAACCTGTCACCATAATAAACGGAACATGCTGGAGGAATAGATTCCTGTCCCAGAGACTTCCCATACTCTGGAACAGACTACCTATCTATGTCAAACAGAGCTCCTCATTAGCACTCTTCAAGAAAAATCTTGATGATTGGATGGGAAATGGGAAATTCACCCCGGGGATCACTTCTGTGGTTCTGCTAGACAGGGGTATAGGAAAATAATTTTCTTGGGTGGAGAAAGCCAGGGTACATTTTTTGGCTAGTCTTGCATGGGCTCTAGGGCTGATAGCCTAGTACCTACCTATGAACCTATGAACCTATCAACTGTCCAGATTTTCACAGAATGAATGTGACTTGTGCCATGTCTTTAGGATTAATGGTGACATACCTCTCAACTATCCTAATTTTCACAGAGTGAGTGTGACCTTTACCTGCCCTTAGGATTAATGGTGACATACCTATCAAGTGTCCAGATTTTCAAAGAGTGAGTGTGACCCTTACCTGTCCTCATGATTAATGGTGATATACCTATCAACTGTCCAGATTTTCACTGAAACTATGTGACCCTTATCTGTACTTAGGATTAATGGAGACATACTTATCAATTGTCCAGATTGTCAAAGAATGAGTGTGACTTGTGCCATGTCCTTGAGATTAATGGTGATGTACCTCTCACCTGTCAAGATATTCACAGAATGAGTGTGACCCTTACTTGTCCTTAGGATTAATGGTGACATACTTATCAACTGTTCAGATTGTCAAAGAATGAGTGTGACGTGTGCCTTGTCCTTGAGATTAATGGTGACATACCTATCAACTCTCCAGATTTTCACAGAGTCAGTGTGTTCCTTACCTATCCTTAGAATTAATGCTGACATACCTCTCAACTATCCAGAATTTCACAGAATGAGTGTTAACTTTACCTGTCTTTATGATTAATGCTGACATATGTATCAACTGTCCAGATTTTCCCAACGTGAGTGTGACCCTTACCTGTTTAAAGAATTAATGGTGACACACCTCTCAACTGTCCAGATTTCACAGAGTGAGTGTGACCCTTCACCCCTCCTTAAGATTAATGGTTACATACCTATCAACTGATCAGATTTTCACAGAGTGAGTGTGATCCTTAGCTGTCCTTAGGAATAATGGTGACATACCTATCAACTGTCCAGATTTTCACAGAGACTGTGTGACCCTTACATGTACTTAGGATTAATGGTGACATACCTTCAAGCTGTACAGATTTTCAAAGAATGAGTTTTACCCTTACAAGTACTTATGATTAATGGTGACATTCCTATCAACTTTCCAGATTTTCAAAATGTGAGTGTAACCCTTACCAGTCCTTAGGATTAATGGTGACATACCTATCAATTGTCCAGATTTTCACAGAGTGAGTGTGATCCTTACCTGTCCTTAGGATTAATGGTGACATACCTATAAACTGTCCAGAATTTCACAGAGTGAGTGTGACCCTTACCTGCCCTTAGGATTAATGGTGACATACTTCTCAACTGTCCAGATTTTGACAGAATGAGAATGACCCTTACCTGTCCTTAGGATTAATGGTTACATCCCTATCATTTGTCCAGATTTTCACAGAATGAGTGTGACCCATAACTGTCCTTAGAATTAATGGTGACATACATCTCAACTGTCAGGATTTTCACAGAGTGAGTGAGACCCTTACCTGTCCTTAGGATTAATGGTGACATACCCCTCAACTGACCAAATTTTAACACAGTGAGTGTGACCCTTACCTGTCCTTAGGATTAATGGTGACGTCCCTCTCAACTATGCAGATTTTTACAGATTGTGTGTGACAAATACATGTCCTTAGAATTCATGGTGACATACCTATCAACTGTCCAGATTTTCACAGAATTAGTGTGACTTGTTTAATGTCCTTAGGATTAATGGTGACATGCCTCTCAACTGCCCAGATTTTCACAGATTGAGTGTGACTTTTACCTGTCCTTAAGATTAATGGTGACATACCTTTCAACTGTCCAGATTTTCACAGAGTCAGTGTGACCCTTACCTGTCCTTAGGATTAATGATGACATACCCCTCGACTGACCAAATTTTAACACAGTGAGTGTGACCCTTACCTGTCCTTAGGATTAATGGTGACGTACCTCTCAACTATGCAGATTTTTACAGAATGAGTGTGACAAATACCTTTCCTTAGAATTAATGGTGACATACCTATCAACTGTGCAGATTTTCAAAAAGTGAGTGTGACCTTTAGTAGTCCTTAGGATTAATGGTGACATACCTATCAATTGTCCAGATTTTCACAGAGTGAGTGTGATCCTTACCTGTCCTTAGAATTTATGGTGACATACCTATAAACTGTCCAGAATTTCACAGAGTGAGTGTGACCCTTACCTGCCATATGGATTAATGTTGACATACTCCTCAACTGTCTAGATTTTTACAGAATGAGTGTGACCCTTACCTGTCTTTAGGATTAATGGTGACATCCCTATCAACTGTCCCGATTTTCAAAGAATGAGTGTGACCCATACCTGTCCTTAGAATTAATGGTGACATACATCTCAACTGTCAAGATTTTCACAGAGACAGTGTGACCCTTACCTGTCCTTAGGAGTAATGATGACATACCCCTCAATTGACCAAATGTTAACACAGTGAGTGTGACCCTTACCTGTCCTTAAGATTAATGGTGGCATACCTATCAACTGTCCACATTTTCACAGAGTGAGTGCGACCCTTACCTGTTTTTAGCATTAATGGTGACCTACCTCTCAACTGTCCAGAATTTCACAGAATGAGTGTTAACTTTACCTGTCTTTAGGAATAATGCTGACATATGTATCAACTGTCCAGATTTTCCCAGAGTGAGTGTGACCCTTACCTGTTCTAAGGATTAATGGTGACATACCTCTCAACTGTCCAGATTTTCACAGAGTGAGTGTGACCCTTCACCACTCCTTAAGATTAATGTTGACATACCTACCAGATTTTCACAGAGCGAGTGTGAACCTTACCTGTCCTTAGGAATAATGGTGACATACCTATCAACTGTCCAGATTTTCACAGAGCCTGTGTGACCCTTACATGTACTTAGGATTAATGGTGACATACCTTCAAACTGTACAGATTTTCAAAGAATGAGGTTTACCCTTACAAGTCCTTATGATTAATGGTAACATACCTATCAACTGTCCAGATTTTCAAAAACTGAGTGTGACCCTTACCAGTCCTTAGGATTAATGGTGACATACCTATCAATTGTCCAGAATTTCACAGAGTGAGTGTGATCCTTACCTGTCCTTAGGATTTATGGTGACATACCTATAAATTGTCCAGATATTCACAGAGTGAGTGTGACACTTACCTGCCCTTAGGATTAATGGTAACATACATCTCAACTGTCAAGATTTTCACAGAGCAAGTGAGACCCTTACCTGTCCTTGGGATTAATGGCGACATACCTTTCAACTGTCCAGATTTTCACAGAGTCAGTGTGACCCTTACCTGTTCTTTGGATTAATGATGACATACCCCTCGACTGACCAAATTTTAACACAGTGAGTGTGACCCTTACCTGTCCTTAGGATTAATGGTGATGTACCACTCAACTATGCAGATTTTCACAGAATGAGTGTGACAAATACCTTTCCTTAAGATTAATGGTGACATACATATCAACTCGCCAGATTTTCACAGAGTCCTTGTGTTCCTTACCTATCCTCAGGATTAATTGTGACATACCTCTCATCTGTCCAGATTTTCACAGAGTGAGTGTTAATTTTACCTGTCTTTAGGATTAATGCGGACATATGTATCAACTGTCCAGAGTTTCACAGAGTGAGTGTTACCCTTCACCCCTTCTTAAGATTAATGGTGACATACCTATCAACTGTCCAGATTTTCACAGAGTGAGTGTGACCCTTACCTGTCCTTAGGATTAATGGTGACATACCTATCAACTGTCCAGATTTTCACAGAGACTGTGTGACCCTTACCTGTCCTTAGGATTAATGGTGACATACCTCCAAACTGTACAGATTTTCACAGAATGAGTATGACCCTTACCAGTCCTTATGATTAATGGTGACATACCTATCAACTGTCCAGATTTTCACAGAGTGAGTATGACCCTTACCTGTCTTGAGGATTAATGGTGACATACTTCTCAACTGTCCAGATTTTCACAGAGTGAGTGTGACCCATACCTGTCCTTAAGATTAATGGTGACATACCTCTCAACAGTCCAGATTTTCACTGAGTGAGTGTGACTTGTGCCATGTCCTTAGGATTAATGGTGACATACCTATCAACTGTCAAGATTTTCACAGAGTGAGTGTGGCCCTTACCTGTCCTTAGGATTAATGGTGACATACCTCTCAACTGTCCAAATTTCACAGAGTGAGTGTGGCCCTTACCTGTCCTTAGGATTAATGGTGACATACCTATCAACTGTCCAGACTTTTACAGAATGAGTGTGACCCATACCTATCTTTAGGATTAATGGTGACATACCTATCAACTGCCCAGATTTTCACAGAATGAATGTGACTTGTACCATATCATTAGGATTAATGGTGACATACTTATCAACTGTCCCAACTTTTACAGACTGAATGTGACCCTTACCTGTCTTTAGGATTAATGGTGACATACCTTTCAACTGTCCAGATTTTCAAAGAGTGAGTGTGACCCTTACCTGTCCTTAGGATTAATGGTGACATACCAATCAACTGTCCAGATTTTCACAGAATGAATGTGACTTGTACCATATCATTAGGATTATTGGTGACATACCTCTCAACTGTCCAGATTTTCACAGAATGAGTGTGACCCTTACCTGTCCTTAGGATTAATGGTGACATACCTCTCAACTGTCCAGATTTTCACAGAATGAGTGTGACCCTTACCTGTCCTTAGCATTAATGGTGACATACCTATCAACTGTCCAGATTTTCACAGAGTGAGTGTGACCTTTACCTGTCCTTGGGATTAATGGTGACATGCCTATCAACTGTCCAGATTTTCACAGAGTGAGTGTAACCCTTACCTGTTCTTAGGATCAATGGTGACATACCTATCAAATGTCCACATTTTCACAGAGACTGTGTGACCCTTATCTGTCCTAAGTATTAATGGTGACATACCTCTCAACTGTCCAGATTTTCACAGACTGAGTGTGACCCTTACCTGTCCTTTAGCTTAATGGTGACATAACTCCAGCTGTCCAGATTTTCACAGAGTGAGTGTGACCCTTACCAATCCTTAGGATTAATGGTGACATACCTATCAACTGTCCAGAATGTCACAGAGTGAGTGTGACCCTTACCTGTTCTTAGGATTAATGGTGACATACCTATCAACTGTCCAGATTTTCACAGAGACTATGTGACCCTTATATGTCCTTAGTTTTAGTGTTGACATACCTCTCAACTGTCCAAATTTTCACAGAGTGGGTGTGACCATTACATGTCCTTATGATTAATGGTCACATACCAATCAACTCACCAGATTTCAACAGAGTGAGTGTGACCCTTACCTGTCTTTAGGATTAATGTTGACGAACCTCTCAACTATGCAGATTTTCACAGAGTGAGTGTGACAAATACCTGTCCTTAGAATTAATGGTGACATACCTATCAACTGTCCAGATTTTCACAGAACGAGTTTTACTTGTTAAATGTCCTTAGGATTAATGGTGACATGCCTCTCAACTGCCCAGATTTTCATAGAATGAGTATGACCCTTACCTATGCTTCGGATTAATGGTGACATTCATATCAACTGTCCACATTTTCACAGAGTGAGTTTGAACCTTACCTGTCCTTAAATATAATGGTGACATACCTATCAACTGTCCAGATTTTTAAACAGTGAGAGAGACCTTTCCTGTCCTTAGGATTAATGGTGACATACCTATCAACTGTACAGATTTTCACAATGTGAGTGTAACCCTTACCTTTGTTAAGGATTAAAAGTGACATACCTATCAACAGTGCAGATTTTTACAGACTGTGACACTTAACTGTCTTTAGGATTAATGGTGACATATCTATCAACTGTCCAGATTTTCACAGAATAAGTGTGAACCTTACCTATCCTTAGGATTTATAGTGGCATATTTTTCAACTGTCCAGATATTCAGAAGGTGAGTGTGACCCTTGCCTCTCCTTAGGATTAATGGTGACATACATCTCAACTGTCCAGATTTTCACAGAGTGAGTGTGACCCTTACCTGTCCTTAGGATTAATGGTGACATACCTATAAACTCTCCAGATTTTCACAGAGTGCGTGTGACCCTTACCTATCCTTAGGATTAATGATGACATACCTCTCAACTGTCCAGATTTTTAAAGAGTGAGTGTGACCCTTACTTGTCCTTAGGACTAATGATGACATACCTCTCAACTGTCCAGGATTTCACAGAATGAGTGCGGACCTTACCTATCCTTAGAATTAATATTGACATACATCTCAATTGTCCAGATTTTCAAAGAGTGAGTGTGACCCCTACCTGTCCTTAGGACTAATGATGACATACCTCTCAAATGTCCTGATTTTTAAAGCGTGAGTATGACCCTTACCTGTCCTTAGAATTAATGGTGCCATTCCTCTCAACTGCCTTGGTTGTCACAGAAAGAGTGCGAACCTTACCTATCCTTAGGATTAATGGTGACATACCTCTCAAATGTCTAGATTTTAATAGTATAAGTGTGACCCTTACCTGTCCTTAGGATTAATAGTGATATACCTGTCAACTGTCCAGATTTTCACAGAATGAGTGTGAACCTTAACTGTTCTTAGGATTAATGGTGACATACCTATCAACTGTCCATATTTTCTCAGAGTGAGTTTGACCCTTACCTGTCCTTACGATTAATGGTGACATACCTCTCAACTTTCCAGATTTTCGCAGTTTAAGTGTGACCCTTACCTCTTCTTAGTATTAATGGTGACATACCTATCAACTGTCCAGATTTTCAAAAAGTGAGTGTGACTCTTACCAGTCCTTAGGATTAATGGTGACATACCTATCAATTGTCCAGATTTTCATAGAGTGAGTGTGATCCTTACCTGTCCTTAAGATTTATGGTGACATACCTATAATCTGTCCAAAATTTCAAAGAGTGAGTGTGACCCTTACCTGCCCTTAGGATTAATGGTGACATACCTCTCAACTGTCCAGATTTTCACAGAGTGAGTGTGACCCTTAACTGTCCTTAAGATTAATGGTGACATACCTCTCAACAGTCCAGATTTTCATTGAGTGAGTGTGACTTGTGTCATGTCCTTAGGATTAATGGTGACATACTTATCAAGTGTCAAGATTTTCACAGAGTGAGAGTGGCCCTTACCTGTCCTTAGGATTAATGGTGACATATCTCTCAACTATCCAAATTTCAAAGAGTGAGTGTGACCCTTACCTGTCCTTAGGATTAATGGTGACATACCTATCAACTGTCCTGACTTTTACAGACTGAGTGTGACCCTTACCTATCTTTAGGATTACTGGTGACATACCTTTCAACTGTCCGGATTTTCACAGACTGAGTGTGACCCGTACCTTAATTAGGATTAATGGTGACATACTTATCAACTGTCCCGACTTTTACAGACTGAATGTGACCCTTACCTATCTTTAGGATTAATGGTGACATACCTTTCAACTGTCCAGATTTTCAAAGAGTGAGTGTGACCCTTACCTGTCCTTAGGATTAATGGTGACATACCAATCAACTGTCCAGATTTTCCCACAATGAATGTGACTTGTACCATATCATTAGGATTAATGGTGGCATACCTCTCAACTGTCCAAATTTTCACAGAATGAGCGTGACCCTTACCTGTCCTTAGGATTAATGGTGACATACATCTCAACTGTCCAAATTTTCACAGAATGAGCGTGACCATTACCTGTCCTTAGCATTAAGGGTGACATACCTATCAACTGTCCAGATTTTCACAGAGTGAGTGTGACCTTTACCTGTCCTTGGGATTAATGGTGACATACCTATCAACTGTCCAGATTTTCACTGAGACTGTGTGACCCTTATCTGTCCTAAGTATTAATGGTGACATACCCATCAACTGTCCAGATTTTCACAGACTGAGTGTGACCCCTACCTGTCCTTAAGCTTAATGGTGACATAACTCCAGCTGTCCAGATTTTCACTGAGTGAGTGTGACCCTTACTTGTCCTTATGATTAACGGTGACATACCTATCAACTGTCCAGAATGTCACAGAGTGAGTGTAACCCTTACCTGTTCTTAGGATCAATGGTGACATACCTATCAAATGTCCACATTTTCACAGAGACTATGTGACCCTTATATGTCCTTAGTTTTAGTGTTGACATACCTCTCAACTGTCCAAATTTTCACAGAGTAGGTGTGACCATTACATGTCCTTATGATTAATGGTCACATACCAATCAACTCACCAGATTTCAACAGAGTGAGTGTGACCCTTACCTGTCCTTAGGATTAATGTTGACGAACCTCTCAACTATGCAGATTTTCACAGAGTGAGTGTGACAAATACCTGTCCTTAGAATTAATGGTGACATACCTCTCAACTGTACAGATTTTCACAGAATGAGTGTGACTCTTACCTGCCCTTAGGATTAATGGTGACATATGTCTCAACTGTCCATTTTTTTCACAGAATGAGTGTGACCCTTACCTATCCTTCGGATTAATGGTGACATTCATATCAACTGTCCACATTTTCACAGAGTGAGTTTGAACCTTACCTGTCCTTAGGAATAATGGTGACATACCTATCAACTGTCCAGATTTTTAAACAGTGAGAGAGACCTTTCCTGTCCTTAGGATTAATGGTGACATACCTATCAACTGTACAGATTTTCACAATGTGAGTGTAACCCTTACCTTTGTTAAGGATTAAAAGTGACATACCTATCAACAGTGCAGATTTTTACAGACTGTGACACTTAACTGTCTTTAGGATTAATGGTGACATATCTATCAACTGTCCAGATTTTCACAGAATAAGTGTGAACCTTACCTATCCTTAGGATTTATAGTGGCATATTTTTCAACTGTGCAGATTTTCACAGAGTGAGTGTGACCCTTACCTCTCCTTAGGATTAATGATGACATACCTATCAACTGTCCAGATTTTCACAGAGTGAGTGTGACCCTTACCTGTCCTTAGTATTAATGGTGACATACCTATAAACTCTCCAGATTTTCACAGAGTGCGTGTGACCCTTACCTATCCTTAGGATTAATGATGACATACCTCTCAACTGTCCAGATTTTTAAAGAGTGAGTGTGACCCTTACTTGTCCTTAGGACTAATGATGACATACCTCTCAACTGTCCAGGATTTCACAGAACGAGTGCGGACCTTACCTATCCTTAGAATTAATGGTGACATACATCTCAATTGTCCAGATTTTCACAGAGTGAGTGTGACCCTTACCTGTCCTTAGGATTAATGGTGACATACCTCTCAACTGTCCAAATTTTTAAAGAATGAGTGTGACCCTTACCTGTCTTTAGGATTAATGGTGCCATTCCTCTCAACTGCCTTGGTTGTCACAGAATGAGTGTGACCCTTACCTATCCTTAGGATTAATGGTGACATACCTCTCAACTGTCCAGATTTTCACAGAATGAGTGTGACCCTTACCTGTCCTTAGGATTAATGGTGACATACCTCTCAACTGTCCAGATTTTCACAGAATGAGTGTGAACCTTACCTGTCCTTAGGATTAATGGTGACATACCTATCAACTGTCCAGATTTTCACAGAGTGAGTGTGACCCTTACCTGTCCTTAGGATTAATGGTGACATACCTCTCAACTGTCCAGATTTTCACAGTTTAAGTTTGACCCTTACCTGTTCTTAGGATTAATGGTGACATACCTATCAACTGTCCAGATTTTCACAGAGTGAGTGTGACCCTTACCTGTCCTTAGGATTAATGGTGACATACCTATCAACTGTCCAGATTTTCACAGAGTGAGTGTGACCCTTACCTGTCCTTAGGATTAATGGTGACATACCTATCAACTGTCCAGATTTTCACAGAGTGAGTGTGACCCTTACCTGTCCTTAGGATTAATGGTGACATACCTCTCAACTGTCCAGATTTTCACAGAGTCAGTGTGTTCCTTAACTATCTGTAGAATTAATGGTGACATACATCTTAGCTGTCCAAAATTTCACAGAGTGAGTCTCAACTTTACCTGTCTTTAGGATTAATGGTGACATACTTATCAACTGTTCAGATTTTCACATAGTGAGTGTGACCCTTTCCTGTATTTATTAATGGTGACATACCTATCAACTATCCAGATTTTCACAGAGTGAGTGTGACCCTTACCTGTTAAGATTAATGGTGACATACCTCTCAACTGTCCAGATTTTCACAGATTGAGTGTGATCCTTACCTGTGGTTAGGATTAAAGGTGACATACCTATCAACTGTCCAGATTTTCACAGAGACTGTGTGACCCTTACCTGTCCTTAGGATTAATGGTGACATACCTCTAAACTGTACAGATTTTCATAAAATGAGTATGACCCTTACCTTTCCTTATGATTAATGGTGACATACCTATCAACTGTCCAGATTTTCAAAGAGTGAGTGTAACCCTTACCTGTCCTTAGGATTAATGGTGACATACCTATCAACTGTCCAGATTTTCACAGAGTGAGTGTGACCCTTACCTGTCCTTAGGATTAATGGTGACATACCTCTCAACTGTCCAGATTTTCACAGAATGAGTGTGACCCTTACCTGTCCTTAGGATTAATGGTGACATACCTATCAACTGTCCAGATTTTTACAGAATGAGTGTGACCCTTACCTATCTTTAGGATTAATGGTGACATACCACTCAACTGTCCAGATTTTCACAGAGTGAGTGTGACCCTTACCTGTCCTTAGGATTAATGGTGACATACCTCTCAACTGTCCAGATTTTCACAGAGTGAGTGTGACCCTTACCTGTCCTTAGGACTAATGATGACATACCCCTCAACTGACCAAATTTTAACACAGTGAGTGTGACCCTTACCTGTCCTTAGGATTAATGGTGACGTACCTCTCAACTATGCAGATGTTCACAGAGAGAGTGTGACAAATACCTTTCCTTAGAATTAATGGTGACATACCTATCAACTGCCCAGATTTTCACAGAATGAATGTGACTTGTACCATATCATTAGGATTATTGGTGACATACCTCTCAACTGTCCAGATTTTCACAGAATGAGTGTGACCCTTACCTGTCCTTAGGATTAAGGGTGACATACCTATCAACTGTCCAAATTTTTACAGAGAGAGTGTGACCCTTACCTGTCTTTAGGATTAATGGTGACATACCTTTCAACTGTCCGAATTTTCACAGAGTGAGTGTGACATTTACTTGCATTAGGATTAATGGTGACATACCTATCAACTGTCCAGATTTTCACAGAGTGAGTGTGACCCTTACCTGTCCTTATGATTAATGGTGACATACCTATCAACTGTCCAGATTTTCACAGAGACTGTGTGACCCTTACCTGTCCTTAGGATTAATGGTGACATACCTTTCAACTGTCCAGATTTTCACAGAGTGAGTGTGACCCTTACCTGTCCTTAGGATTAATGGTGACATACCTATCAACTGTCCAGATTTTCACAGAGTGAGTGTGACTTGTGCCATGTCCTTAGGATTAATGGTGACATACCTATCAACTGTCCAGATTTTCACAGAATGAGTGTGACCCTTACTTGTCCTTAGGATTAATGGTGACATACCTATCAACTGTCCAGATTTTCACAGAATGAATGTGACTTGTACCATATCATTAGGATTAATGGTGACATACCTCTCAACTGTCCAGATTTTCACAGAATGAGTGTGACTTGTGCCATGTCCTTAGGATTAATGGTGACATACCTCTCAACTGTCCAGATTTTCACAGAGTGAGTGTGACCCTTACCTGTCCTTAGGATTAATGGTGACATACCTATCAACTGTCCAGATTTTCACAGAGTGAGTGTGACCCTTACCTGTCCTTAGGATTAATGGTGACATACCTATCAACTGTCCAGATTTTCACAGAATGAGTGTGACCCTTACCTGTCCTTAGGATTAATGGTGACATACCTCTCAACTGTCCAGATTTTCACAGAGTGAGTGTGACCCTTACCTGTCCTTAGGATTAATGGTGACATACCTCTCAACTGTCCAGATTTTCACAGAATGAGTGTGACCCTTACCTACTCTTAGGATTAATTGTGACATACCTCTTAACTGTCTAGATTTTCACAGAGGCAGTGTGACTTGTGTTATGTCGTTATGATTAATGGTGACATACCTAAAAAATCTCCAGAGTTAAGCCGAGTCAGTGTGTTCCTTTCCTGTCCTTAAAATTAATGGTAAAATACCGCTAAGCTGTCCAGAATTTCACAGAATGAGTGTTAACTTTACTTATCTTTAGGATTAATGGTGACATACCTATCAACTGTCCAGATTTTTACAGAGTGAGTGTGACACTTACCTGTCCTTAGGATTAATGGTGACATACCTCTCAACTGTCCAGATTTTCACAGAGTGAGTGTGACCCTTACCTGTCCTTAGGATTAATGGTGACATACCTATCAACTGTCCAGATTTTCACAGAGTGAGTGTGATCCTTACCTGTCCTTAGGATTAATGGTGACATACCTATCAACTGTCCAGATTTTCACAGAGACTGTGTGACCCTTAACTGTCCTTAGGATTAATGGTGACATAATTCCAAACTGTCCAGATTTTCAAAGAGTGAGTATGACCCTTACCTGTCTTTAGGATTAATGGTGACATACCTCTCAACAGTCCAGATTTTCACTGAGTGAGTGTGACTTGTGCCATATCCTTAGGATTAATGATGACATACCTATCAACAGTCCAGATTTTCACAGAGTGAGTGTGACCCTTACCTGTCCTTAGGATTAATGGTGACATACCTATCAACTGTCCAGATTTTCACAGAGTGAGTGTGACCCTTACCTGTCCTTAGGATTAATGGTGACATACCTCTCAACTGTCCAGATTTTCACAGAATGAGTGTGACCCTTACCTGTCCTTAGGATTAATGGTGACATACCTATCAACTGTCCAGATTTTCACAGAGTGAGTGTGGCCCTTACCTGTCCTTAGGATTAATGGTGACATACCTCTCAACTGTCCAGATTTTCACAGAATGAGTGTGACTTGTGCCATGTCCTTAGGATTAATGGTGACATACCTCTCAACTGTCCAGATTTTCACAGAATGAGTGTGACCCTTACCTATCCTTAGGATTAATGGTGACATACCTATCAACTGTCCAGATTTTCACAGAGTGAGTGTGACCCTTACCTGTCCTTAGGATTAATGGTGACATACCTATCAACTGTCCAGATTTTCACAGAATCAGTGGGACCCTTGCCTATCCTTTGGATTAATGGTGACATACCTCTCAACTGTCCAGATTTTCACAGAGTGAGTGTGACCCTTACCTATCCTTAGGATTAATGGTGACATACCTATCAACTGTCCAGATTTTCACAGAATGAGTGTGATCCTTACCTGTCCTTAGGATTAATGGTGACATACCTCTCAACTGTCCAGATTTTCCCAAAGTAAGTGTGACCCTTATCTGTCCTTATGATTAATGGTGACGTACCTATCAACTGTCCATATTTTCACAGAGTGAGTGTGACTCTTACCTGTCCTTAGGATTAATGGTGACATACCACTCTACTGTCCAGATTTTCACAGAATGAGTGTGACCCTTAGCTGTCCTTAATATTAATGGTGACATACCTATCAACTCTCCAAATTTTCACAGAATGTCCACAATTTTGCCTCATATTTTTGGTCTGTTCCACATACAATTTGTTGTTTTCTGGCAAATAACTAAGGATTGAAGTTACTAAATAATTTCATACATTTAATTTTCCAACTGCATATCCTTCAGAAAATGCATGTTAACATAATACTTTCATAGTAGCAACTTTCTATGTTTATAAGAATAGTATTTAAAATCAAGCTCTATTTTTGGGCTTTTGTCTCCCCGCTATTTCAGGCTTTTCCCAGCTTTTTGTGCTAAGAGTTTGAGAGGTATGGTTGGTGAAGGCAAGCTTCTTGACCACATCAGATAAAGGGGCACCAATTCCCTCTAACAATTGAAACTCAGAAAAAGTTTGCCTTTTCAACACATGATGTTTGGATACTTACTTAACTATTTGAAAATCAGGTAGCCGGACAGGTCTGCAGACCCTTTTCAGGCACGACCTGCAGCCTTTCTAAGATTAGTGGGCAGAGTTCTAATGCCTCAGGTCAATTATAAATTTTGTATGTAAGAATTAGGTTTGTGATTTTAAATCATGTTACCAGCATATCGTGTTGTAGTGTTTTGAATATTGTACAAGTGGTAACATAATGAGAAAGGTGAACATTTTTGTAATAGGATATTGTAATACACTCTGAGGAGTGAAACTAATGTATACCTACGGTACAGGCTGTGTTAAACACTCTGGGACAATCCAGCTTGGCAGTCAATGCCTCCAAACGAAAATAAAAAAGCTAGGCATGATAGGCTTAAAATATTTTATATTGCATTTGGAACAGAAAGGAGAATTCTGAGGACCCAGAAAGAGGTAGAAGATGTATGAAATCCACCGAGTTTACACACTAAGAAGAAAGTCAAAGCATTGCTATGGCTAGCAGGGTTCTAGCAGAAATTTGTATCTCATTTTGGATCTACAGACTCCCCACTTAAAATGCAGTGTAGGAAAACAGTCCTTTAAATGATAATAAACACGAGACAGAAAAATATTTTTAAACAGCTGAGGAAAACATTATGCTTAGACCCCATCTTGGTATCCCCAGATTTTAGTACCAGTTTCACCTTTTTTGCTGATGCTTCAGCTGCTGATTTAAGGGCAGTACATTCTACATAATTGTACTGGAAAATTCTCTGTTTCCTTTTTAATTCTTAAACAAAGCATTGCTGAGATCAGGTATTTTATTATTGAGAGAAATACCTGACAATCAATAAAGTATTACCTTCTAGGCAAGGACTTTTCAGTGGCCATAGATTATGTGCCCTGTGAAGGTTGAGTGAAGATAGGTGAAGGCTTCCAGCCTAGCCAGATAGAATTTTGGAGATAGTTCTGACATCTGTAAATATTTATGTAAACCTCAGGCTTGTGTCTTAAATGGTAAAAATTGTGTTAGATGTCGAACTGGAAAAAAATGTAACAACAGTGCACACTACTGGCCAAGTAAAGCATATTGTGATCCTTCGATGTTAAAACCGGAAGCTAGCAAGTCTAGAGTGAGGCATCCTGCCTATTCTTTTAAGGCCAGAGTTAATGGCCAGAATTTGCATGCATAAATGACCTTTATTGCTCTCATTTCTGTCCCGAGGTGAAAAATGTAAATGTCGCTTCTGTTAGCCTGGGAACCCAGGGAAGTGTGAAGAATGATGTAATGTAACCCAGGGAAGTGTGAAGAATGATGTAATGTAACCCAGGGAAGTGTAAAGAATGATGTAATGTCAACCAGGAATGTGATTTCAAAAACAGAGAGAATCAGAGAGCATTAAGCATTTTTGTCTTGACC
Organism: Protopterus annectens; assembly: GCF_019279795.1. NCBI lineage: Eukaryota > Metazoa > Chordata > Ceratodontiformes > Protopteridae > Protopterus > Protopterus annectens. Next base: position 1,021,736,124 of record NC_056737.1, read on the forward strand.
ATCCAACTCACCAGCACTGTCTAGCTCTATGTGTAAGTTTATCTTAAACTTGTTTTTTCTCTTAGAAATAGCTAGAAACTAGAAAAATTAGACTGTTTTTTTTCTGTGATGTTAGAATTGTACTACTGAATTATTTTAAGTATTTCTCTGTGATTTCTGAACTCTTGACTAGCACTGTGTAGTAAAAGGTATTGTCTTGTGTTTTGACTATTTGTTATTAAATATTTTTTAAATCCTTTCAACTGTTTTTGTAGAGATAATTTAAGCTCTTTAGAGTACTTGCATGCCTTTGGTAAAATTGTACAAAGCCACTCTAATGGCTATAGTCCTGGGCTATACTACCAACTGGATAATAATATTGCACAGTAATAATTGGACACCCTTTTAAGGGCCTTTGAGTAGCTGATAAATATTAGTGGGTGGTGGCAGCTGGTACTACCGTGTAGTCTGGGAAAAAGGGGTACAGCTGGAGAAAACTGTGCCAGCCTTCCCCAGGAGTGTCTGTGTGGCTGTATAAACTCTTTTCAAGGTGGACTGGTTTAACAGAGATGGTGCTGGAGGTTTTAGCTTGCCCACTAGGCTGAGATCTGGACCCTATAGCTTTGCCAGTTGGGAGTCTTATTGGGGACCTGGAAAAAAGGGAGCGACCAGCCACAGACTGACTGTGATCTCTGTGTGCTCCTAAGCGAAATTGCACTTTAATTTGTGTATTTGTTATCCTTTCCTCCTATATGAGACACCCCTCACTGGTGTTAGTGGTGAGAATTGATGCTCCTTGATTGATAGGCCAGGGCACTGTTTGGCAGTGGTGGTATATCCACACCACATATTAATTGGTTGGCAAATACTAAATGGCTTGTAGTAGTGTCGGTAGAGTGAATTCCTGTAGCTTTTGTACAGTGTGCTTTAAAGGTGTTTTGTACTCTAAATCAGCCATGCAGTGAATACTCAGAGTTCAGATAACAATTGTTTTATTTCTTTTGTTAGTTTAGTTAGTCAGGGTGAGCAGGCAGCATGTCAGCAGAGGAGTATGGAAAGCTGACTAGGAGCCAGCTGGCAGACATGTGCCAGGATAGGAGACTGGTGCATGGAAACCTGACTAAGGCAAACCTTATTGCAGCCTTGGTTACAGCTGCATCAGAAAACAGCAACCAGGAGGACAATCAGACTGGCAGTGGAGATATAATACCCTCAGAGAATGGACAGCTCAACCTTTCTGCAGAGGACTTAAAATATATCTGGAGATAAAGAGACTTGAGTTGGACGCCAGGCATTTGGAGATAGATGCTGAGGAAAAGGAGAGGCAGAGGAGGCATGAGAGAGAAATGCTGACCCTTTCCCAGAGTCATGGAGGTAATGGGAAAGGGAGTAACTGGACTCCAGCAACACAAAAGGTCAGTAAATTTATTCAGCAGTTTAAAGAGGGGAATAATTTTGATAGTTTCATCCATATATTTAAGAAGGTATGCAAACAGTATAGTGTTGACCGAAGGCTCTGGGTATAGTTCCTGACCCCCTTACTCTATGGTAAAGCTGTAACTGTTTTGTCAAATAAAGTCTGACGTTGCATGTTTTGATTATACTGTTGTTAAAAATCACTTGCTAGAATTGTTTAAGCTAACACTTGAAGTGTATAGGAAAACTTTTTGTGAGCGTAGGTGCAAGGCAGATGAAAGTGTGAAAGTGTGTGTGTGAATATGTTGCTGAACTGAGCACTTATTTCCATACGGTGGTGAATGGATGTCAGGTCACCACTTCTGAAAGGTTGGCAGACCTTTTGGTGAGGGAACAAGCCCTTAACACTTTGCCTGAGGACATGAGGATCTGGTTAACTGATAGACAATGTGTTACTTCAGATGAGTTGTGGAAGAATGGAGAACTATACCTGGCAAGCAGGCCAACCCTGCACAGGAAAGGGACCCCGAGTACTGCTCATGGGTCTAAAGGAACCCATGGTGGGCAGCACAGACTGTCCCAACAGAATCTGCCAGTAGCAAGGGAAGCCACTAGTCCAGTTACACGTCCAGCAGCTATGCTTAATTGTTTTGAATGCAACCAGTGGGGCCATGTGGTATACAGGTGTCCATGGAAGCAAGGTGGCAAACAAAAGGTGAGGTAGCCAGTAAGTGGGAAAGACAAAATGCCAATAGTAGGTTGTCTTGGAACAACAAGGGTACCAAACTACCACCAGAGGTTATATCCTATTGTAGTGAATGGCAAAGATGCCATTGCCAAAAGAGACACAGCCTCTGATACAGCCCTTGTAAAGCCTGCAATGGTTACAGAGGAGCACTGCTTGCCTGGGCAGTCTACTCCAGTCTGGGCTTTAAGAGGGATCCCATTCCAAATACCTTTGGCTAGGGTGCTCCTTGACTGGGAGGGTGGAAAAGGAAGCCATCAAGTAGGTGTGTTTGAGGATATACCTGCAGATGGCCTGATAGGGAATGATTTTGATAGAGCAGTACCCTCTGCTTGTGCAGTTACATGCAGTCAGGCTTGGAGACAAGCAGTTAAGTCTGGTAGCCTGGGGGAGACCCAGACAGACTGCATAATTGCAGCCAGCACTGGTGAGGTAGTTACTTTAGGGAGGGAGCGACCCTGTAGCAGTGAGACTGAAGGTGAAGCACAGCTGTTTTGGGGGTACTGATGGTCCCTTGGACAGAGTGACTGCAAAGGTAGAGGTGAGTAGTATTACCCAGGCTGACAGTGCGGCTGTCCAAGGATGCCAGACTCCCTGTGGAAGGGGAGCTGGGAAGGGTTACAAGGTGAGAGCTGAGACAGGCTCAGCTCTTAGACCCTAGATTGCAAGGCCTGGGGCAGGAAGTTAGGGAGGCACCTGATTCTCAAGGAAAGGGGGAATCTGTATAATGGGACAAAGGATTGCTATACAGAGAGTGGACTCCTGAGGGAGGGCTAGAAGGTGAGAGAGTACAGCAGTTGGTAGTGCCTAGAGCCTACCATCTGGCACTTCTAGCCATAGCCCATGATATTCCCTTTGCAGGTCATGTGGGCATAAACGTACAAAGAGGTGCATTATGCAGAACTTCTATTGGCCTGGAATTTTCGTTGATGTAACAGGGTACTGCAGGACCTGTAAGCAATGCCAAAAGGTAGGCAAGGCAGGAGACAAGGAGAAAGCTCCTTTGATGCCTTTGCCTATGATTGAGGAGCCATTTCAGAGGGTAGCTATGGATATTGTGGGTCCTCTGAGTACCCTAAGTTCCACAGGGAAAACGTATATCCCAATGGTAGTGGATTATGCTACTAGATACCCTGAGGTAGTGGCTTTGTCCCCCATTGAGGCAGAGAAGGTGGCAAATGCTTTGTTAGAGATTTTCAGCAGGGTAGGTTTCCCAAAAAAAATACTGACTGACAGAGGTGCCAATTTCATGTCGGACCTGCTGGCTTGTCTGTCGAGGTCCTGTGGGGTGAAGCACATCAAGACCACCCCCTACCACCCCTAGACTAATTGTCTTGTTGAGAGGTAAACTCTACAATCAAGTCCATGCTACAGGCATTTGCAGGTCAGTTTAAGAGGGAGTGGGACAAATATTTGCCCCATCTGTTGCTTGCTTACAGAGACGTTCCCTAGGAATCCACATGTTTTTCACCCTTTGAGTTGCTGTATGGGCATAGGGTGAGGGGACCTCTGGATTTAATTTGCAATGAGTGGGAAGGTGAGTGCAAGTCTCACAAGGAGTCTGTTGTGGCATACATCCCAAACCTCAGGACAAGGCTCAGGGAATTCATGGGCTTGGCCCAGGAGAACCTGGCAGAAGCCCAACAACAGAAAAAGGTGTGGTATGACAGGAATGCTCGAGCTAGAGAGCATGCTGTGGGGCAGCAGGTAATGGTTCTAATTCCTGTCAGACACAACAAGCCGCAAGCAGCTTGAGAGGGACCCTACAAGGTGGTAAGAAAAGTAAGTGATGTTATCTACATAGTGGAACAGCTAGGCAGAAGGCAGGGGCACAAATTGTACCATGTTAACATGATGAAATCTTACCATGATAGGGAGGCTCTTGTGCTGACCATTTGCAGTGGATTGCAGGAGGAATCTGAGGGAGATTTGGGGACTGATCTCCTCAGTGAGGCTCGGGCTGACACCTCAGTGACAGGGGTAGCAATGTCCCAGCAGCTATCTCCTACCCAGGTTTGAGAAATCAAAGCAGTGGTGCAGGAATTTGGGGACATGTTCACTGGAAAACCAGGGTGCACCCATCTGGGGCAGCACCAGGTGGATACAGGACCCCAAAGACCTATTAGGCATGTCCCTTATAGAGTGCCTGATAGAGTCAAACAGACTCTGAGAAAGAAGGTACATGAAATGTTGAAACTTGGAGTTATTCATGAGTCCAACAGACCCTGGACCTCCCCAGTGATGCTGGTGCCAAAGAAGGATGGCAGCACCAGGTTCAGTGTGGACCACAGGAAATGAAATAGTCACACAGAATCAGATGCTTACCCCATGCCTAGGACAGATGAGGCCCTAGAGCAGTGGGGTGGGGCTAAGTATCTTACAACCATTGATCTTACAAAAGGTTACTGGCAGGTGCCCTTGATTCCCAGTGCTAGGGAGAAGTCAGCCTTTCTGACTCCTTTTGACTTGTATGAGTTCACAATGATGCCCTTTGGGATGAGGAATGCACCAGCAACTTTCCAGAGGCTGATAGATCATATCCTAGCAGAAGCAGGAGGGTTTGCCCTTGACAATATAGACTGTTTTTTTTCTGTGATGTCAGAATTGTACTACTGAATTATTTTAAGTATTTCTCTGTGATTTCTGAACTCTTGACTAGCACTGTGTAGTAAAATGTATTGTCTTGTGTTTTGACTATTTGTTATTAAATATTTTTAAAATCCTTTCAACTGTTTTTGTAGAGATAATTTAAGCTCTTTAGAGTACTTGCATGCCTTTGTACAAAGCCACTCTAATGGCTATAGCCCTGGGCTATACTACCAACTGGATAATAATATTGCACAGTAATAATTGGATACCCTTTTAAGGGCCTTTGAGTAGCTGATAAATATTAGTGGGTGGTGGCAGCTGGTACTACCGTGTAGTCTGGGAAAAAGGGGTACAGCTGGAGAAAACTGTGCCAGCCTTCCCCAGGAGTGTCTGTGTGGCTGTATAAACTCTTTTCAAGGTGTACTGGTTGGACAGAGAGGGTGCTGGGGGTTTTAGCTTGCCCACTAGGCTGAGATCTGGACCCTATAGCTTTGCCAGTTGGGAGTCTTATTGGGGACCTGGAAACAAGGGAGCGACCAGCCCCATACTGACTGTGATCTCTGTGGTCTCTTAAGTGAAACTGAACTTTAATTTGTGTATTTGTTATCCTTTCCTCTTATATGAGATACCCCCCACTGGTGTCAGTGGTGAGGATTGAGGCTCCTAGATTGCTAGGCCAGGGCACTGTTTGGCAGTGGTGGTATATCCACACCACATATTAATTGGTTTGCAAATACTAAATGGCTTCTAGTAGTGTCGGTAGAGTGAATTCCTGTAGCTTTTGTACAGTGTGCTTTAAAGGTGTTTTATACTCTAAATAAGCCATGCAGTGAATACTCAAAGTTCAGATCACAATAATGTTATTTCTTTTGTTAGTTTAGTTAGTCAGGGTGAGCAGGCAACATGTCAGCAGAGGAGTATGGAAAGCTGACTAGGAGCCAGCTGGCAGACATGTGCCAGGATAGGGGACTGGTGCATGGAAACCTGACTAAGGCAAACCTTATTGCAGCCTTGGTTACAGCTGCATCAGAAAACAGCAACCAGGAGGACAATCAGACTGGCAGTGGAGATATAATACCCTCAGAGAATCGACAGCTCAACCTTTCTGCAGAGGACTTAAAATATACATCTGGAGCTAAAGAGACTTGAGTTGGAGGCCAGGCATTTGGAGATAGATGCTGAGGAAAAGGAGCGGCAGAGAAGGCATGTGAAAGAAATGCTGACTCTTTGCCAGAGTCATGGAGGTAATGGGAAAGGGAGTAACTGGACCCCAGAAGCACAAAAGGTCAGTAAATTTATTCAGCAGTTTAAAGAGTGGAATAATTTTGATAGTTTCATTCATATATTTAAGAGGGTATGCAAACAGTATAGTGTTGACCAAAGGCTCTGGGTATGGTTCCTGACCCCCTTACTCCATGGTAAAGCTGTAACTGTTTTGTCAAATAAAGTCTGACGTTGCATGTTTTGATTATACTGTTGTTAAAAATCACTTGCTAGAATTGTTTAAGCTAACACCTGAAGTGTATAGGAAAATATTTTGTGTGCATAGATGCAAGGCAGATGAAAGTATGTGTGAATATGTTGCTGAACTGAGCACTTATTTCCATAGGGTGGTGAATGGATGTCAGGTCACCACTTTTGAAAGGCTGGCAGACCTTTTGGTGAGGGAACAAGCCCTTAACACTTTGCCTGAGGACATGAGGATCTGGTTAACTGATAGACAATGTGTTACTTCAGATGAGTTGTGGAAGAATGGAGAACTATACCTGCACCCAACCCTGCACAGGAAAGGGACCCCCAGTACTGCTCATGGGTCTAAAGGAACCCATGGTGGGCAGCACAGACTGTCCCAACAGAATCTGCCAGTAGCAACGGAAGCCACTAGTCCTGGTACATATCCAGCAGCTATGCTTAAATGTTTTGAATGCAACCAGTGGGGCCATGTGGTATACAGGTGTCCACGGAAGCAAGGTGGCAAACTAAAGGTGAGGGAGCCAGTAAGTGGAAAAGACAAAATGCCAATAATAGGTTGCCTTGGAACAACAAGGGTACCAAACTACCCCCAGAGGTTATATCCTATTGTAGTGAATGGCAAAGATGCCATTGCCAAGAGAGACACAGCCTCTGATACAACCATTGTAAAGCCTGCAATGGTTACAGAGGAGCACTGCTTGCCTGGGCAGTCTACTCCAGTCTGGGCTTTAAGAGGGATCCCATTCCAAATACCTTTGGCTAGGGTGCACCTTGACTGGGAGGGTGGAAAAGGAGCCATCAAGTAGGTGTGTTTGAGGATATACCTGCAGATGTTCTGATAGGGAATTATTTTGCTAGTGCAGTACCCTCTCCTTGTGCGGTTACATGCAGTCAGGCTTGGAGACAAGCAGTTAAGTCTGGTAGCCTGGGGGAGACCCAGACAGACTGCATACTTGCAGCCAGGACTGGTGAGGTAGTTACTTTAGGGAGGGAGCAACCCTGTAGCAGTGAGACTGAAGGTGAACTACAGCTGTTTGGGGGTACTGATGGTCCCTTGGACAGAGTGACTGCAAAGGTAGAGGTAAGTAGTAGTACCCAGGCTGACAGTGAGGCTGTCCAAGGATGCCAGACTCCCTGTAGAAGAGGAGCTGGGAAGGGTTACAAGGTGTGAGCTGAGACAGGTTCAGCTCTCAGTCCCTACATTGCAAGGCCTGAGGCAGGTAGTTAGGGAGGCACCTGATTCTCAAGGAAAGGGGGAATCTGTATAATGGGACAAAGGATTGCTATACAGAGAGTGGACTCCTGGGGGAGGGCTAGAAAGTGAGAGAGTACAGTAGTTGGTAGTGCCTAGAGCCTACCATCTGGCACTTCTAGCCATAGCCCATGATATTCCCTTTGCAAGTCATGTCGGCATAAACGTACAAAGAGGTGCATTATGCAGAACTTCTATTGGCCTGGAATTTTCATTGATGTAACAGGGTACTGCAGGACCTGTGAGCAGTGCCAAAAAGTAGGCAAGGCAGGAGACAAAGAGAAAGCTCCTTTGATGCCTTTGCCTATGATTGAGGAGCCATTTCAGAGGGTAGCTATGGATATTGTGGGTCCTCTGAGTACCCCAAGTTCCACAGGGAAAATGTATATCCCAATGGTAGTGGATTATGCTACTAGATACCCTGAGGTAGTGGCTTTGTCCCCCATTGAGGCAGAGAAGGTGGCAAATGCTTTGTTAGAGATTTCCAGCATGGTAGGTTTCCCAAAAAAAAAAATACTGACTGACAGAGGTGCCAATTTCATGTCAGACCTGCTGGCTTGTCTGTGGAGGTCCTGTGGGGTGAAGCACATCAAGACCACCCCCTATCACCTCCAGTGTAATGGTCTTGTTGAGAGATAAACTCTACAATCAAGTCCATGCTACGGACATTTGCAGATCAGTTTAAGAGGGAATGGGACAAATATTTTCCACATCTGTTGCTTGCTTACAGAGACGTTCCCCAGGAATCCACATGTTTTTCACCCTTTGAGTTGCTGTATGGGCATAGGGTGAGGGGACCTCTGGATTTAATTCACAATGAGTGGGAAGGTGAGTGCAAGTCTCACAAGGAGTCTGTTGTGGCATACGTCCTAAACCTCAGGACAAGGCTCAGGGAATTCATCGGCTTGGCCCAGGATAACCTGGCAGAAGCCCAACAACAGAAAAAGGTGTGGCATGACAGGAATGCTCAAACTAGAGAGCATGCTGTGGGGCAGCAGGTAATGGTTCTAATTCCTGTCAGACACAACAAGCTGCAAGCAGCTTAGGAGGGACCCTACAAGGTGGTAAGAAAAGTAAGTGATGTTATCTACATGGTGGAACAGCTAGGCAGAAGGCAGGGGCAGAAATTGTACCATGTTAACATGATGAAACCTTACCATGATAGGGAGGCTTTTGTGCTGAGCATTTGCAGTGGATTGCAGGAGGAATCTGAGAGAGATTTGGGGACTGATCTCCTCAGTGAGGCTCAGGCTGACACCTCAGTGACAGGGGTAGCAATGTCCCAGCAGTTATCTCCTACCCAGGTTTGAGAAATCCAAGCAGTGGTGCAGGAATTTGGGGACATGTTCACTGGAAAACCAGGGTGCACCCATCTGGGGCAGCACCAGGTGGATACAGGACCCCAAAGACCTATTAGACAGGCCCCTTATAGAGTGCCTGAGAGAGTCACACAGACTCTGAGGAAGAAGTTGCATGAAATGTTGAAACTTGGAGTTATTCAAGAGTCCAACAGACCCTGAACCTCCCCAGTGATGCTGGTGCCAAAGAAGGATGGGACCACCAGGTTCGGTGTGGACTACAGGAAATTAAATAGTCACACAGAATCAGATGCTTACCCCATACCTAGGACAGATGAGGCCCTAGACCAGCGGGGTGGGGCTAAGTATCTTACAACCATTGAGCTTAAAAAAGGTTACTGGCAGGTGCCCTTGATTCCCAGTGCTAGGGAGAAATCAGCCTTTCTGACTCCTTTTGACTTGTATGAGTTCACAAATATGCCCTTTGGGATGAAGAATGCACCAGCAACTTTCCCGAGGCTGGTAGATCATATCCTAGCAGAAGCAGGAGGATTTGCCCTTGCTTACCTAAATGATATTCCCATTTACAGCCATTCCTGGCCAGAGCACCTTCAGCATGTCAGGGAGGTGCTGGGCAGACTACAGAATGCAGGGTTGACCATTAAGCAAAGCAAATGTCAGGTGGGTATGACAGAGGTCTCCTACCTAGGACATGGAGTGGGGAGTGGTAAGATAAGGCCAGAACCTGCCAAAGTGGAAACCATTCAGGCATGGCCTGCACCTGTTACTAAAAAGCAGGTGAGGGCATTTTTAGGGACAGCAGGGTACTACAGAAAGTTTGTCCCCAGTTATAGTACCACAGCTGCTCCCCTCACAGATCTGACAAGAAAGAACAGGCCAGATAAGGTAGTGTGGACCCTAGCATGTGAGCAGGCATTCAAGAAGCTTAAAGCAGCTTTGGGAGGACCCCCTGTGTTAGCCAGTCCAGATTACAGCAACAAATGTGTTGTGCAGGTGGATGCTTCAAACCATGGGGTGGGGGCTGATTTTTTCAGAGGGAAGAAGAGCACCCAGTGGTTTATCTCAGTTGTAGGTTCCAACCCAGGGTGGAATGCTATGCAGCTGTAGAAAAGGAATGTTAGCCATAGTGTGGGCACTGCAGAAACTTCAGCTTTATCTGTATGGAAGGAAATTCACTGTTATGACAGATCACAACCCCCTAACATGGTTAAACAGAGCCAGCCAGCAAAATGCCAAGTTGCTAAGATGGACCTGGGGATGCAAGCATATGTGTCAGTGCAGCAATGCAGTGGGATTAGCAATGCCAATGCAGATGGGCTTTCAAGACAGGGAATGGGGTAAAGTATACTCAGATAGACCTAACTCCCTCAAGCAACATTTCTCAAGGGTCACTTGAAAAACTAGCTTGAGTTCTCCAGGGGGGAGATATGTGAATATTGGCTGAAGATAGGTGAAGGTTGCCAGCCTAACCAGATAGAATTTTGGAGATAATTCTATCATCTGTAAATATTAATGTAAACCTCAGGCTTGTGTCTTAAATGGTAAAAAATAGTGTTACATGTGGAACTGGAAAAAAAATGTAACAACAGTGCACTCTACTGACCAAGTAAAGCATGTTGTGACCCTTTGATGTTAAAACTCGGTGCCAGCAAGTCTAGAGTGAGGCATCCTGCCTATTGTTTTAAGGCCAGAGTTAATGGCCAGAATTTGCAAACATAAATGTGCTTTATTGCTCTGGTTTCTGCCCCGAGGTAAAGAATGTAAATGTAGTTTCTGTTAGCCTGGGAACCCAGGGAAGTGTAAAGAGTGATGTAATGTGAACCAGGAATGTGATTTTAAAAACAGAGAGAATCAGAGAGCATTAAGCATTTTTTGTCTTGACCATCCAACTCACCAGCACTGTCTTGTTCTATATGTAAGTTTATCTTAGACTTGTGTTTTCTCTTAGCAATAGCTAGGAACTAGAAAAAATAGACTAAGTGTTTTTCTGTGATGTCAAAACTGTACTACTGAATTATTTTAAGTATTTCTCTTTGATCTCTGAACTCTTGACTAGCACTGTGTAGTAAAAAGTATTGTCTTGTGTTTTGACTATTTGTTATTAAATATTTTTAAAACCCTTTCAACTGTGGAGGTTTTTGTAGAGATAATTTAAACTCTTTAGAGTACTTGCATGTCTTTGGTAAAATTGTACAAAACCACTCTAATGGCTTTAGCCCTGGGCTATACTACCAATTGGATAATAATATTGCACAGTAGTAATTGGACATCCTTTTAAGTCCCTTTGAGTAGCTGATACATATTAGTGAGTGGTGGCAGCTGGTACTACCGTATAGTCTGGGAAAAAGGGGCACAGCTGGAGAAAACTGTGCCAGCCTTCCCCAGGAGTGTATGTGTAGTTGTATAAGTTCTTCTCAAGGTGTGTATGTCAGCTACTTGGGCAAGGACATGAAGCACTGGTTGGACAAAGTGGGTGCTGAAGGTTTTAACTTGCACACTAGGCTGAAATCTGGACCCTATAGTTGTGCCAGTGGGGAGACTTATTGGGGACCTGGAGATCAAGGGAGCAACCATCCCCAGACTGACTGTGATCTCTGTGTGCTCTTAAGGGAAATGGTACTTTACTGTGTGTATTTGTTATCCTTTCCTCCTGTATGAGATGCCCCTCACTGGTGTTAGTAGTGAGGATTGATTGCTGGGCCAGGGCACGGGCATCACATGCCCCTACAGTGCATTGGTTACATGTGCAATCATGGAACCATAGTCAAGGATTTGTTTGTACCTTCACAAATCAAACAATCGTGCAAATACCAGAGCAAAGAATCAAAACCTGCTTCAGCAGATCAATAAAAGGTGAAGAGACAAATTCATTATTTGGCATGTCCCTTATCTTTGGAATAAACTCCCCATGCAAATACAGCAGTGTGATATACTATCTTCCTTCAAATGGGACATGGATAATTGGCTGAATATTTATAAATTTGCATCTGTCATGATGAACCTAGTCTTCTTTGAGAAGAGAGATATAATCTAGATGTGGAACTGGTGAGGTGCAGTGGTCACAATGCACAGTAGCATTAAGTGCAGTGATCAAAATGAATATTAGCATTAAGTGCAGTGGTCACCATGCACAGTAGGATTAAGTGCACTGGTCACAGTGCACAGTATCATTAAGTGCAGTGGTCACAATGTACAGTAGTATTAAGTGCAGTGATTGCAGTGCACAATAGTATTAAGTGCATTGGTCACAGTGCACAGTAGCATTAAGTTCAGTGGTCGCAATGCACAGTAGCATTAAGTGCAGTGTTCACAGTGAACAGTAGCATTAAGTGCAGTGGTCAAAATGCACAGTAACATTAAGTGAAATGGTCACAATGCACAGTTGCATTAAGTGCAGTGGTCACAGTGCACAGCAGCATTAAGTGCAGTAGCCACAGCGCACAACAGTAGCATTAAGTGCAGTGGTCACAATGCACAGTAGCATTAAGTGCACTGATCACAGTGCACAGTAGTATTCAGTGCATTGGTCACAGTGCACAGTAGCATTTAGTGCAGTGGTTGCAATGCACAATAGCATTAAGTGAAGTGGTCATGGTGCACAGTAGCATTAAGCGCAGTGGTCACAGTCACAGTAGCATTAAGTGCAGTGGTCACAATGCCCAGTAATATTAAGTGCAGTGGTCACAATGCACAGTTGCATTAAGTGCAGTGGTCACAGTGCACAGTAGCATTAAGTGTAGTGGGCACGGTGCACAGTAGCATTAAGTGCAGCGGTCACAGTGCACAGTAGCATTAAGTGCAGTGTTCACAGTGCACAGTAGCATTAAGTGCAGTGGTCACAGTGCACAGTAGCATTACGTATCCTAGAATTTTTTTAGGAATACCAAGGTTTGATGGCTGGTGCTTTCACTACTGCATTCAAAGGTCATATATATGTCCAGTTTCACTCACCACAATGCAGATGTCTTGCTCAGAGTCATCAGCCCATCTTTTGGACCTAAAACCAATGGCTTCATGCTGGTGTGGTGCTGGAGGAGGGTCACTGCAACCTGGTCCCTCTTGGGCAGGCACAATAGGTGCTGAGTTTGAAAATAAGTGTAGAAATTGTCTAGGCTTGTAAGGGCCCTAGAGCCATTAGCCATTAGATTGGTCTTACCTAGCATGGTGTGACTGGTCTTACCCTAATAGGTATGACTGGTCTTACCCAGCATGGTGTGACTGGTCTGACCTTAAGAAGTGTGACTGGTCTTACCCAGCATAGTATGACTGGTTTTAACAAGCATGGTGTGACTGGTCTTATCCTAAGAGGTGTGAAAGTTGCTGCTGCATAAATAATTTTGCATGTGCATTTTTTTCCAAGGTTTTAATAGAAAGTAAACACAAGAGACAGATAGAAAATGATTTAAGTAGTTGAAGAGAATATTATGCTTAGACCCCATTTTGGCAAGCCCAGATTTTAGTACCACTTTCTCTTGTTACGCTGATGCCTCAGGTCTATGTCTGAAGGCAGTGCTTTCACAGGATTTTACTGGAGAATACTCTGTTTTCTTTTTAATTCTTAAATGAAGCGGTGCTGAGGTCAGGCATTCTACTATAGAATGCTCTCCTGCATTCAACTTATCATTTGCAGAGCCGTTAGCCTGCCCCTGTCTTACCCCTTTAATCAACACATATTTCCCCGGAAAGAACTCTCAGATCAGAAGCAAAACAATGTCTTGCCATAAGTAAACCAAAGAAATCCCCTGGACAAAACCTATCCTCATACTCGTTGGCAAAAAAATGGGACTCCTTACCTCTGACCAGTAGAACTATCTCTAAACTACCCACCTTTAAATGCTCCCTAAAAAATAACTTACAAAATCTTGGCCCTGCTCCTGTGTCAATCCTGGTTGAACTTACTCAATATACTTCACTGACCCCCTTCAACCTAGACCATACTTCACAACCCTCTCTAGGCTGCTACTCCACTCCTTTCTTTTGTTCTCCCCACTACCTTACCTTATTTAATTCATCTCTGCAGACGTTGCTCTACGTCCTTCCTCCCTACTCACCTAAGCTACCTGAACACCCTACCTGCAGTGTTCTTATAATCTCCTTCCTTCTTCCTTCTATAACCATAATATGAACAGCATCTCTCATACTGAGACATCACTCAGTTTCACCTCACTGTCTCTAATCATGTAATCTCTAATATCTCTTGTAAGTATTGTATTAGAATTGTCTCAGGTCTCATTTATCGTATACTAATCTGTGTAACAAATAATATGACTAATGAGTTTTTCCTTATTTTCTCCAGTTCATGTTATTGTTTTTCATTGCACTCTGCTGTGAAGCATCTGTTCTATGTTTTCCTCATTACAACTTTTTTTCACCCCTGTGTTTTATACTGTAACATGATACTCTGTGATATAAAATATCTGTAATCGACTTTTAAAAGGTTGTGATTGTGGAGCTTTTCTTCCTGGACCTCCACTAAAAATACATTTTCTGACTGAGTCGGACATTTTTGGTAAACAAATGTCATATAAATAAATAATACATTCTTAACATCAATATTATATTTCAGTCATGCCTTTCTTTTAACAGTCTGTCTGGCCCTGTACTTTGCATCATTTAATTTTTCCATTATTTCCTAAGGACCCTGAAATTTACCCAAACCATTGTTTTCTGCTGAGGGAACCAAAACGAATACCTTTTGTCCAGTTTTAAGTAGTCTGGACTCTTTCCATGTACTCCTGCACAAAACAATTTTCACTTATGATACTTTTAAATCAGATTTTGTCATCTTCTGAGGTTTGTCTCCCAATATCTAATAGCCCACGATGGTGTCTGTCATATAATAATTGTAATGGACTAAATGCCATTCAGATTAATTGTATTTCTTTAATGGAAAACAGCAGATGTGGAATTAACTGGTCCCACTTGTTGCACTCTTCCTCAATAACTTTTCTCACTATGGATTTTAATTTTCTTTTAAAATATTCCACCAATCCATCTGCCCAGGGTTGTACAATGAGGTCTTTAACTGTTTCATTTTAAAGCATTGGTACAGTTGGTGAATAATTCTGCCCCTTGGCTAGTGAGTATTTGCTTTGGCACCTTTACTCAGGACAATAAAATCCTTTAGCTGCATATTTAGTGCCAGTCTTACACAAGTCAATACCATCAGAATTATTTTTTGATCACTTTTTTACTAAATCAAATCAAAACAACACGATCAACAAGAACATAAATAGATTCAACAGCTTTACAACATTTATATATAATCTGCAAGATAACTTAATAGAATTAGACAATCTTCTTCTTCTTTCAGCTTTTCCCAGTTAGGGGTCACCACAGTGGATCACCTGTCCGCTCATGAGTGGCAGTGGAGTTTTACAGTGTTGAGTTGCCAGCCCGGCACCCAACCCTCCACAGAAGGCACATACACACACACGCACTCACACCTAGGACCAATTTAGAGTGTCCAATCCACCTGCAGCATGCCTTTTGGATGTGGGAGGAAACCAGAGCACCCGGAGGAAACCCACGCAACCACAGGGAGGACATGCAGACTCTGCACAGAAGGCACCTCAGCCAAGGATCTAACCGGAGAACCTCTTGCTGTGAGGCGACAATGCTAACCACTAAACATATTCAGATTTACACATGACCATGATCTTTCTGTCCTCCACATACATGCATTATTTATCCAATTTTGGTTATAGCACTTTAGTTTTGTTCAAAATTCCAATAGAAATGTCTCAGACTTATACAGCTTTTAGATTTAGTTTCCAAAACATTTAGTTTGTAATAATATTCAACTCATGTAATCAGTTTCCAATGCTTCACATGCAAACTCCCTGTGTTTACACAGTATATTATTCTCCATTCCTTTGCTATGACCTTCTTTGGTGCAAATAGCAGTAACATTTTGAGAGGTCGGTTCCTTTGTACTCCAACCTGATGCATCTATTTCTACCCCAAGTCCTCATGCTTCTTAGGGCCAATGTGAACTCTTACCAAATATCTTGGTCTACTCTAGAGTTGCCTGCCTCCATCTTTGATAATTCATCCGTCCTAAGTTATTTTATTAGGTATGTTACACCATAAATGAAGGATACTCATTTGTTCAGCCAATATATATGGCCATTTCCTAAGAAGAAAGGCATTTTCCATATGTTTCAAATTGTCGTAACTTATTTCCTTGTTAATATTTTCCTGAGCCACCCACATCCTCTCTAGCCCAACTCTTCTTTTGAACATTTCTATGCTATCTGATCTTCTTCTTCTTTCTGCTTTTCCTGGTTAGGGGTTGCCACAGCAGATCACCTGTCCGCTCATGATTGGCAGTGGAGTTTTATGGTTTTGAGTTGCCAGCCTGGCGCCCAACCTTCCACAGAAAGCACACACATGGACGCACTCACGCCTAGGGCCAATTTAGAGTGTCAAATCCACCTACAGCATGACTTTGGGATGTGGGAGGAAATCGGAGCACCCGGAGGAAACCCATGCAACCACAGGGAGGACATGCAGACTTCACACAGAAGGCTCCTCAGCCAAGGATTGAACCGGAGAATCGCTTGCTGTGAGGTGGCAATGCTAACCGCTGCACCACTGTGGTGCCATACTATCTGATATCTTTATATATTAAGCTAGTTCTACCCTTTTTTCAAGCTGACCCACTAGCTCCAAGAAACCTTTCTTCCTTTTTTCCCCTTGTGCAGTGTTTGATGATTCAACATATATCCTCATTGATGTATGAAAAGTCAAGTTCTCATGACATCAAACCTAGAACCAGTGTTGTAGTTCTCAGGGATGAAGAATTCTTCCATACTGTCCATTGTCCTGCGTATTCCTTGCTTCTGTTGCCTAACTGTATGACTCTGAGCAAGTCGCTTAACCAGAAACTCTCCCTGGCTGAGTGTGAAAAGGGTCCATGGAGATCAGTGCTCTACCCCAGAAAACAGATATAAATAAATAAATAAAAATACCTAGCTGTCCTAACTGTTCCTTATCTGTAAATAAAGACGTATCAATGTCCCACCCTTCCCCAAGAGTGTGGTTAGGAGTTCATCTCTTGAAATTATATATTGGTATGCTTCACCAACATACTTTTCAACTGGCACTTGAATGTTATCCACAACAAAGGTGGTTAAAGCATACTGGGATGTGTTATGACATATACATTGTGAGAGAAAATTATAATCTTGCTAGCCTTTGCTTTGCCAACTGTTTGATGTGTCCTGCCACTTTCTTTTTATAAGAGTTTACTTATATTCCTATGAAATTGTTCAAGTTTGTTATAACCATCCCTCATTCCTATGAAATTGTTCAAGTTTCTTTTAACCATCCCTTCATATGTATAGCCCACCACTAATACTAAGTAGGTGAGATGCTCTATCTACTGTGTGTCACCCACTCTGCACTTCATCCTTTTTCTCTCCCACAGTGACCAGCACTATTTTATTACAGCTCAGCTCAAATCGTTAGACTTTGCTGAATTTGTCAACTATATTCAACAATATTGTTAAAGCTTTATCTGTGTTTTCAGCCATTAAAATTTCATCTTCAGCATACAATTAAAACACAACCTTTTCACCAATTCTTTGATTCTGTTGCATGTGAAATTGAAACATGGCCTTTCTACTAATTCTTTGATTCTATTGCAATGTCTTATAAACTTGTAAAATCAACTTTTCAAATATATATGAGAAAC
>NC_056737.1:1021758594-1021823594 GCF_019279795.1 Protopterus annectens
TTCGAAGTTGTAAAAGTTCGATCTACTGAAGTAGATCCATATATATATAGATATATATATATATTATATATATATATATATATATATATATATATATATATATATATATATATATATATATATATATTGGATGCATACAGATAGATATTGACTGTCTCTAGTTTACTGCTATGTAATGTACTCTTCCATAAAATCCACCACTGTATTAAACTTATTCTCCAAGATTATATCTTAATTTTCTGGCTGCAACAAAATAGAATCACTACTTCTCTTTTCTTGACTCTGCTTTGTGCTTCATTACTATGCCTGGGTATTCCTGCTGTTGTAAATTATGTGCATTACTTATCTTTAGCTTATTTTTTTTACAATAGACCCACTTTAATTTTTGAACATTTTAATTCTGAAAAATATGCTTACATTTAATGGGGGGTAAGGACCCACCTATATTCCAAGAGATAAAGTTAATGCATGTAGCCTTACTGTTTCCTTCAGTCACCTTCGCCTCTGTTAACTGACCAATGTCTTGGTCTCCTCCCCCAGCTATAGTTTGATGACTTGACTCCCTGGCTACAGCATAACTCCTTTGGCTATAATATATGAGCCTGTATAGCTCAGTTCTATTGGCTTGTATTACACAGACAAAGAGAACAAAACATTTTCCTATCCTCCCTCCACCAGCAACCAAACAACTGGAGTCAGTCCTCCTCTAACGAAGCAAGTCATAAACGCTGGCATACTCCACATGTATTGTGGTTCGTCTGCTAAATATCTATTTCCAGATCCCTAAGTCTTCTGTATAAAACATGTCAAATTCTTAATATTTTTCATATTTAAGTCACAGGTATCGAAAATAATTTATTTACTGTTTTAGAATTGAGCAAACAAAATCTAATAAAAAAAAATGAAACAGCAGTTTAAATCATCTGAAAACTGTAATGCTTATTTTGTTTGTTGTCTCCTTCGCTCCTTCGCTGTACTCCATCAAAGGTAAACTCACCTGAGTTGACTCACACAAATGGTAAGAAGCCAGAGGCCTTCTCATCTCTGAGATGGGAAAGATTATCCTCCAACATTCTCCTGGTATGAGTTTTTTTTTACCACTCTTATAAAATGGGAACATTATTATACAAATTTCCCACCAGTATAAATATGTCCGGCAAAGGATAAGAGGTCATAATCATCAGAAAATCAGCAGCATTAAAATTCAAATTCCACAAGTTCTTCAGAAACAACATGCAAGTCTGTATGTTTTATGCATTGTCACATACTTCTCTTTCCAATATGCATTAATCATCATCATCATCATCAGCCTCCTTTTTCCCATTTTTTCTACATGGGGTCGGGGTATCGTGTTAACTGCCACTAACTCTCTCGATTCAGTGCTACACAACTGCCTTCTTCAACACTGATGCCTGGCTGTCACAGATCTTCTTTCACACAACCCATCCACCTCTTTGCTGGACATCCTCGCTTCTTCCTGTCTGTCCCAAATCTTCCTCACCAGATTGTCTTCTGCTTTTCTGCACATGTGCCTGAACCACCGTAATCTGTTCTCTTTAATCTTTTATGCAATTGCAGCTACTTTGGCTTCTGCTCTTATGCCCTCATTTCTTTGTTTCTCTCACAGTGTGCCTTCTCAGGCACTTCATTTCCATCACCTCTAGCTTCTTCAGATGTCCTGCCTTTACTGCCCAGGTTTCTGTACCATACAGTAGTAGTGGTCACACCACTGCTTTCTACACCTTACTTTTCAGCTTCTTTGGCATTCTTCTGTAGTAGACTACACCTGATTCTCTATGCCAGTTGGCTGCAGCCCCTCTAATTCTAACTTTGACCTCTTCATTCGGACTACCCTTCTCCTCAACAACTCCGCCCAGATACTTGAAGCTGTTTACCTGTCCCACTGTCTTCCCTTCTATCTCTATTCTCAGCTTCTTCTGATTCCCCAATCTGCTGCCATTACCACCATCTTATCCGTGCTTAGTTTTATCCCATGTGCCTTCAGATTTACATTCCATTCTCCTGTAATTTGCTGAAGTTCTAGCTCAGAGTCTGCCTGTACTGCCACATCGTCTGCATACATTAGCTGTTCATCCATTCCCTCCAACCTGTTTGCTAATGTAGTCCCTTGCTGGTATGAACAGCAGTTGGGCGCAGAGCTGAACCCTGATGTACACCCACACCCACTGGGAACACCTCTGTGAGGCCGAACACTGTTTGTACTTGAGTCACTAGGTCCTTGTACATAGCCTGCACTAATTCTACCAATGTTTCTGGGACTTCAAACCACTGCAGTACTGCCCAGAACAGATTTCTTGGGACCTTGTCATATGCTTTCTCCAAATCTAGGAATGCCCAGTTGGACTCTCTCCTCATCTCTAGCTTCTTCTCAAGTATCTGTCCCAATGCAAACATCAGGTCAATTGTGCTGCATCCTGCTCTGAATCCAAACTGCTCAGCTCCCATCTTATATTCTACTACTCTGCATATCTGTTTATCAATCACCCTCTCCAGAACTTTCATGCAATGGGATATAAGTTTGATGCCTCTGTACTGCCCACAGTTGTGGATGTCTCCATTCTTGTACACTGGCATGAGTATGCTTATTCTCCAGTCATTTGGGATATGCCTTTCTCTCCACACTGCTACTAGTACCCTCAAGAGCCATTTCTCCCCTATCTCACCCAGCATCTTTATCATATCTGCTGTGACCTCATCTGAGCCTGCTGCTTTCCCTGACTTCATCTTCCTCAGTGCTGTTCTTATTTCTTTAGGGTGGGATCTCTTCTTCTCTCATTGTAGGCTGTTTTTGAGGCAGTACAGCTTTTTTGGGGTTTTCTCCATTCAGAAGCTGCTGGAAATACTCCTTCCATCTGCCTTTGATGTCCACTGAGCTGGTGAGCAGGTTGCTGTGGGCATCCCTTATGAAGGGTGTCTGACTACCTTCTTTATCTTTTTGTTTTTGCCTTGCACCCTGATATAGGTTCTTTGTGCCCCCTACTGGGTCACTTTCAAAAGGTGGTACAGAGCCTCTGATGCTCTAGTCTTCGCTTTTGTAACTTCTTTCTTAGCCCCTTTGTCGTCCAACCAGTAGTCCTTCCTAGACTGGTCAGTCTTTTCTGTCTCCCACTTCTTCCTGCACTCCTTTTTTCTTTTGATGACTTCCTGGACTTCTGCATTCCACCACCAGCTTTCTTTACGTACCTTATTTCCATACCTGTCTCAGCCACATATCTTTTCTGTAGTCCTAACACATACTGTTTTTAGGTGCTGCCATACTTCTTCAACTCCACCTATTTCCTCCTTCAAATGGGGTGCTAGAGCCCTGAGTAATTCCTTGAACTGTTGTACTTTCTCTCCAGTCAACTTCCAGATTTCAGCCTGCTCTCTGTTGACCTTAGAGCCTTCTCTGACCACTGCTTGCAGCTGATTATGGCAACTAGTGGTTTATGCTGTAGGCTGACTGTTTCACTGTGGATGACTTTGCAGTCATGGATTCTGCCCCAGTGCCTTTTCCTAACCAAGAGTAAGTCTACCTAAGTTGCATGTTGGCTACTCTTGTATGTGATCTTCTGACTGTCTCTCTTTCTGAACCATGTGTTGGCTACTATCCAGCCATTTGCCAGAGAAAAGTCTAGAATGGCTTCTCCTTCTTTATTCCTGTTGCCCCACCCATGTGAACTCCGGCAGTCCTCATATCCTGTTCTGTCTGTCCCGATATGTGCATTTAAGTCACCCATTATCAACACCAGTTCATGTTGTCCTGCTTTATCTAGTAGGTCCTGCAACTGCTGTCTGAATGCACTCTTTTCCTCACTATCACAACCCTGCTGTGGGGCATAGACTGAGATTATGAATACTGTCCTATCATTACATTGGAGTCTTTCTGCCATGAGTCAGTCATTAATTCTGATGATATCCCTTACTGCCTTCTGAAGCCTCTCAATCACCACAATTCCTACACCATTTCTAGCCTGCCCTCCATCTGAGTAGTAGACTATGGATCCCAAGCCAAGTGGCTTTGCTGCACTGCCCTTCCATCTCGCCTCCTGGATACATAGGATGTCCAGCCTCCTCCGTATCATCATGTTCATATGTTCATAGGTAGGTACTAGGCTATCAGCCCAAGGGCCTATGTAAGCCTAGCCAACAAGGTTCCCTGGCTTACGCCACCCAAGAAAGTTAATTTCCTGTGCCTCTGTCAAGCAGAGCCACAGAAGTGATCCCCAGGGTGTATTTCCTATTTCCCATCCACTCATCAAATTTTTTCTTGAAGAGTGGTAATGAGGAACTTTGCTTGACATAGATGTCATCCACTTCCAAGCTGCGTCCTGTCAGTGAACCCACATTGAGCATAGCAATTCTCAGTTCATGTCTGGCAGGTTGGTTGGTTTTACATCCAGCTTTCACTCAACAGAGCTATGCCAGGTAACCCAGGCTGGAAAACTAGACACCGGCCAGCCAGTAGCTTACTGACCCAGAGTTGCTGGGCTTTATGGTAGGCACACTCTGGCCAATAGGGGCATATATACCCCTCCCACCATTAGCACGGGTCACTGGTATGGCTCAGAGTAGGCCAGGTCCTCAACCTACTTATCACTGGTAACTACCCATGCCCATTATTGGTGACATTAGTCAACATGACCGAATCACCTAGAGCCATATTTTATGCCATCAAGTGGATAGCCCTGCCACTGTGTGCAGTCTGTGATCCATATTCTCCTATCTTGAGGATCCTGCATACCACAGTAGATGTCCAAAGTGGTTGGTCTGTACAACTTTTTCCCCTATAGGGCACCATGTAGAGTCTGTGCTGCTGCCCACAGCTCCATTCATGGGTGAGTTTGAGATGGAAACACTTAGCATGTTTTTTTGGACATGGGAGAAACCCCACAGAGACACAGGGAGATCATGCAAACTCCAAACAGGCACTGGTCAGACGTCAGGATTGAACCTTGTACCTTGTGCATGGGAGGCGAAGATCTTAACCACTAAGCCATCATATGCATTAATGTCTTTACGTAATTCATTAATCCATAACTCCCAGTTTAGACTTCTATATTAGTTCAACAAAAACTGATAAACCAGACAATGTTATCCTTATTTTCAGCTATTCCTTTCTTTTTAATTTCTGAGGAGTTTTATCCTGCCAGGAAAATGATGATACAGTTCTATGATCAAGCATCTGAAGTCCACCCCGGGTTCCTGCAGTACTCATCTTGTATATTGGAGTCAGATGTCCTGTCGTCCCTTCACTGCTGTTTATCACATGCAGTACATCATTTTCACATGACCTTTTCTATACCCATACTGTTTACTGTGGTTTCTGGTTTATTTTTACTAAGACATGTGTCTTCTACATCAAATCTGATCGAATTTATTGGCTGCATCATATTACTGACGATGTCTGCTATTTCATTCCTGTCAATATTTATATAGTCTCTAAATATTCTTTCTTGTGTGTCTCTCTCATGTCATTAATTCTGCATCCTTAGAGGTTTTATTTCCAGATAGTTTCTTGTCTTATTATCTCTGGCATCTCAATCTTGCCTAGTTTTATTCTCACTGACTGGACATAGTTTGCAGCCTCCATTCTTCTGGACTTACATGATTCCCATTTCATTTACTTTACGTAATATGTTCCAAACCCCTCCATGAGACTTTGTCTACTTTTTATTCTCTTATTTGTAAGATGGCCATGTGTCTGAACAATTTGCACCATCCTATGCTCTTACCATTAATGCAGCTGGGTAAATCACCAATGTGTGGAAGCTTTGTTCAGATAGTTTCCTCTTCTGAAAGTCTGCATCTCTGTGATGTTGATATAAGTCTACAGAAAAGTTCTCCACAAAGTTAATGCGGTTTTGTTGGCAAAGAACCCTATGTGTTTTGTGCTGTTTTGGTTAACCCAGTCCATGTGAGGACAGAGTGGAGGGCCATAAGTACATGCCTTGGCTTATCCAATTCTGGTTTCCTCCTTCCAACCCTGTGAATCCTTTCTTTTTTGTAAGCAATCTTAAATTGAAGTTTCACTCTCTCTGATCATAGTTTCTATAAACTCTGGTAATTCCCGAATATTCATACATTCTGTCTTATGTCTTCTAAAACATCCACTTTCAGTTGTTGTATATGTATTTTCCTCTTTAGCTCTTGTTGTTTGTCCGATTCTTCAATCACCTTTTTCTTTTTTTTCTCCTCTAAACTTATAAAATTGCTCCACCTAGAGCAAGCTGTACAATATTTTAATGATAACTTCCTCAATCCTTAATAGCCTCACTCTAACAAGAAAAATATGGTCCAAAGCCAAAAACCCACCTTGGATAACCAAAGATGCTAAAGCTCTCATTAAACAAAGGGATAGAGCCTGGACTGCTTATCAAACCTCCAAAACCTCAGAAAAACCTCACCTCTTACAAACAACTAAAAAAATCTAACTAAGAAGGAAATATTATCTGATAAAAAATCTTATTTTCCAGTCTGTCAGCAAAAACACATAAATAACCCACAAACATTAACTAAACCCTTAACCATGGCTAAACCTCTACCCCTGTGCCACCTACAACAAATAGCACTGAATGCTTAGCATCCCAATTTAACTCTCATTTCATCACAACTATCACCTCACTTTTAAACAGCAGCAAATATAACCATCTACTTACATTGTCGACCTCCACTAACTCTAAACCAACTGCTTCTCTTTTAAGCCCATACAAACCTGTTACATCAAAAAACTCCGATCAGAACTAAAACCTACCTGTCTATCAGCTAACCAACTCCCTAGTGACTTCTTAAAAACTGCTGCCAGCTCCATCATCTATACTGTATCTATATTAATTAATTGATCCATCACAGACCAATATGTCCCCATACTCTGGAAAATATCCCATATCATCCCCCTCCACAAGGGAGGCCCATTGAAAGATCTAATTATCAGTCCACTGTCATTCTCTTACCCCTAGCCAAAATCTTAGAGAAATGTGTTCATAAGCAGCTTCTAGACCATCTCACTACAAATAATCTCTTGTCTAGATCACAGCATGGCTTCTGTTCAAAGCACGGTACCTCCACAGCCCTTATAAGTTTCGTTAACTACATCAATCTCCCGAAAAACAATAGACAACTAGTCTCTACTATATTCCTTGATATGTCCAAAGCTTTTGATATGGTATCTCACCAATCACTAATCAACACTTTACCCTCCTTCAGCCTAAATGCTACAGCTCTCAACTGGTTCTTTAGCTACCCTACTAATTGACAACTGGCTACTAAATGGGATAATAAACTCTCCACACTCTTCCCAGTCTCTGTTGGGGCTCCTCAGGGTTCCATCCTTGGCCCTCTGCTTTTTATTATATTCACAAGGAGTCTAAACTAATATTCAATATGCTGATGATGCTACTCTTATTTGCTTTGCTCCCGCACCCCAAGAACTCCAAGATAAACTGCAAAACTCATTTCTAGATATTGAAAATTACCTAAGTGAACACCAACTCATCCTAATCCCAAACAAAACAAAGTTAATGATCTTCTCCAACAGAAAATCCAAAGCAAAACCTCCTCGTCTCTCCATCGACTCCACTAATGGCACTATAACAGAACCAGTTAACCAAACAAAACTACTTGGTGTCACAACAGACAACAACTTAACATTCAATAAACACATATCACTCACAATTAAGAAAGTTCACATCAAACTTGATGCTCTGTATAGGGCCAAACCTTACCTTACTCAAAATGCCTGACTAGCCACAGCCAGATCCCACCTCCTATGTACTCTTCTCTACTGTTCTCAAATTTTCACTAACCTGCACACGTCTGATTTATATCTACTTGATTCCTGCTATAATAAAATAGCAAAATGTGCTGCTAATATACCCAACAGGACCCATCATTGCCTTGTTCTTCAAAAATTACACTGGCTTGAATTTACCAATCTGTTATTGCTCAATCATCTCACCACTGTCCACTGTAGTATCCACAAACCTGAAAACTGCCCTGCACTCCCCAACCTAGTGCAACTAAATACCAACCGCAGGACCCTTAGATCATCCGATAAACTTACACTCAAGGAAACAAAGTCCCATAATTACTTTGGTGACTCTCTTCTCTTAGAAAGTAGTCAAACAGTGGAACCTATTACCCCATAATATCCTAAAAACACAGATAATCATAGCTTCAAACAACTCTTAAAGGAATACCTTACTCAACAATGGCTATGCTCCTGTAATACTCCTGGCTAGTTTCTCAAGCCATCAGTCAAATGTTTCTTTTCTGCTATCTTCTCCTTGTATTACTTCTACCAAATGAAAATACCACAATGGTTTATTTTAGTTATATAGCTAATACATTTTGTATTACTGTCTATAGTAAGGCTTACGATATATAATGTTTTCTGTTTACAATCTCTTTTTGTAAATTGTGATTGTAGCCAAATGCTAAACTTTTTGTATGTTCTTTGTAAATCTTTATAAAATGTTTGTAATCTTTTTTATACTATTGCGAAGGAACTTTTCTCCCTGGGTCTGTGCTCAAAATGGGCTACTTGCCCAGCCAGACACTACCCGGTTAACAAATGTAAAATAAAATAAAATAATTAAAAAAATAAATAAAGCAGTGGCAATCTACTGTTGCGTGCTGGTAAGTGCTTTCTGAGTATGTCCCACAGTAGAATGATAACTGCCAATGTCATGTACAATCACAGAAAGGTGGTCAAGCAGCAATATTACCTTCTGTTCAGAATTTGTTTCCTTAAATCAAGCAAGCAGTACATTTTCCATTTGATTTGATGGTCCTGCCTTACCAGCCAAGTGCTGCAGATTGTGCAGAATGCTTCTCATTTCTCATTACTGAAAGTAATTTTTCCGCAGTTCCACATAGAAAAGTAGTGGCTCCACATTGCAATTTTTGATTGGCTCATATGCCACAAATACAGCCAATTGGCATTGCAGTATATGAGCCAATCAAATAAGGTCTTCTAACACAAGCTAGTCAATTAGGAGGCACAGAACTCATTCAATTACTCTCCTCTATGTTTTTGTGCCACTGCAATACTTTCTAAAGGTCACTGAGATTTGATAGCAATCCAGAAATTGAAAGTTTTTCTTCTTAGATCATGGGCCAAGGAGGACAAAACAAAGT
Source organism: Protopterus annectens (assembly GCF_019279795.1). Lineage (NCBI taxonomy): Eukaryota > Metazoa > Chordata > Ceratodontiformes > Protopteridae > Protopterus > Protopterus annectens. The sequence continues at coordinate 1,021,767,733 of NC_056737.1, forward strand.
GACTGGCTGTTAGATGCTAGCACATGCTGCCATGCTGTGCTGTGCATGTAAGATACCAACATCAATCAGAAAGCAAAAGAAAGTAGTCCCATACTTTAAAAGGTCTGTGATTTGCTTTTGTACACAGTGCAAGTGGGACAGACATGCTGGCATTGTTGCTAGGCTGGCTGCTGCTGGGACATTGGAGCTACCATATGCTGGATTATCATGCTGGAGGTAGAGTGGTGGGTCTATATTAGATATTCGAAGCTTCAAAATTTTGAACCTCATATGTTCGACAACATATGAGCGAAACTTGAATCTTCGAATATATAATAAAAACGTAAAAAAAAAACCACTTACCTTAACGGAGCAGGGGGGCAAGCCCCCCTGCACCCCCACACCCCCCTACTTAAACATACCAACTCCAAGACTGCACTTCAGTGCAGAAAAGGGAAATTTTCCCATTCTGCACATACAAAGCCGTTGCCTTTCACCTTCAAACTTTTCAAAGTTTGATCATATGATGTCGACCATATGACATTCGAACATTGAAACATTCAATAATTTAACTGAGTGGTTGATGCTGTTTTGCGTTTATCTTTATTTTTTTTTTCCTTATCCTATCTGCCTACATTCTGTACTATATTTGAGGGGGTCATGGATTCATGGTGAAGATACAGCTACTATCTTCATTCGGCTCCAGAGGTAAATGCTTTCTTAGTGACTCTGAGTGAGACCTTTTTTTCTTTTACTCACTGAGTGACTAAATGGAAAAATATCAGCATATTGGCAAGGAGACGGTGTAAAATATGTAGATGTTAATGAAGTATAATGCAAGATTCTACCTAGAGGAATCTGTTTATCTGTGCAGTTTGCAGTCCATAAGTTATTTCTCATGACTGTAGTTTACTTTTGTTAGGGTTCAAATGCAGGCAGTATTTCATTTCAATCTGTCTGGAATTCCTGCAAGATTTTGCAACCCTTGAATTAACCTGTGCACTAACTGGGGTGGGGAATTAAAATATGTTTATTTCATAGACTAATAAATTGATGTCATAGCTTCTCTTTCCAGGAATTGTAATTCAAATTTATAATTTAATGCTGAACCATTTATATTTCCCTTGATCAGTAAATGAGCCGGAGTGTTTAGTTGATCTTATAAAAGATTGTGAAATGCACTGCTCTTCTGTAAAATGGTTTCTTAAATTTATTTTAAAATGTAACTGATACAATATCATTTATTTTATTTTAAGAAAGCAAAGAAACACGGGTAACCTTAAGTCCAAGGAAGCACCACAAAAATATCCTTAACGCAAGTTTATTTTGTAAAAAAAGGCAGACATTTTCGCCACAAGTAATAGAGTATATGTGTTCTTTTACGAATACTGGGGTAATATTTTTTATTGTGTTGCCATTGTCTCTTGTTAGTTTGAATTATCTGCCTTATCTGGTTTGTATGCTTTGGAGAGTGTAAACTACACGATGTGACGTATTTTTGTAGTCACTTCCTGTATTTTCATTTATAACTGGCCTGCTTAGGCAGTTCTTTATCTCTGAAGAAGCTACTCTATTACTTGTGGCAAAAACGCTTGTCTTTTTTTACAAAATAAACTTGCGTTAAGGATATTTTTGTGGTGCTTCCTTGGACTTAAGGTTATCCGTGTTTCTTTGCTCTCGTTTGTTTTTTTCTTGGATTTAGTTTGTGGTGTTATTTTAAGAAAGGGAATTATAATATGCATCCTCTTTCTTTAAATTGTTGTTGCCGGTAGTATGTTGGTCATGCAGTGTGGTTTTCTGTGTACTAGACTTTCATTGCTAATGAATGAGATTAAAAAAAAAATCAGCTTAATGATTTTGGTAGAAAGCCCACTTCAGCTATTTCCCAAGGAAATGGTACGTGTTTGCACAGTACAAAAATAGGTGTACCACATTTTGATTGTTTGTCATACATTGCTAGGGTCTGTGCTCCACACTGACCTCTTAAGAGGTTGAGACCTGTGGCTCCTGCCGTTTTTGCCTTTGATTTCTGCTAACTGATTTCTGGAGAGAAGGACTGAACTAAGCAACCATGTCTTCCCAGGTGAACTCTCTGGATACGTAGCAGGACAGTTCAAAGTAACCCAAATGTGTTGAAACGCATTCTTGCATATGTCTCAACAATACTCATAGCAATACGTCCAAATGATATCTCTATGATAGGTATTGTAAGCATAGATTTTTTCAGCCATGGTGAATGGCTCTCATGTCATTTAGGGCAGGTGGTGCAGAAGTTCTCAAATTCTTCCTTTATTGCTAGCCAGTGAAACCGTGCTAGTGTCCTTGGTTTACTCCACTCCACGTTGTCCTCAGGGTACATGGGTATGTGCTAGTCCTAGCAAGTGAAACTGTGCTAGTGTCATTGGTTTACTCTTCTCCAATCCACGTTGTCATCAGACTACATGGGTATGTGCTGGACTCACTGGGTTCCTAAAGGATTTGGCCACAAACAGTCAATCTGCTACTTATTTTCTGCATTCACTTACTCATCATTTCACAACTCAGAGTATGAATAACGTGGAAATGTTTTGTTTTCATCTCCCCCAACAATTCTAGCAGTAGTTTCACCTGCTCTGCTCAATGTGTCATCTTCCCACTGTGTCTTTTTAAAGTTTATCTCACATACCTGCAGTTCATCTAGGCCTGGTATTTCTCCAGGTTCAGTCTGTCATGGGATAGAAGGCACTGCCTGCTCTCTTACCTGTACATGCACATGGTCTCAGTGTCAAAAATTCTCTCAGAAGAAAGTCAATTCAAACCAGTAAGCTTTAGTGTTAATTGTGATCCCTCCCTTATACATATTGTCTTGCACCTTTCTTTTATGAACCTGAGGCATACAACTGACTTCTTTTTGTTTGAGCTCCTTAACTTTGGCTCAACAAGAATATTGTAACAGCTGTTATTCAAGGTTATCATGCCAGAATGGCTGAGGACCACTTTCTCAGTTTACTTTGCTTCTTTATGTTGCTGCCCCACTGAATATGATGTATTTTCACTTTTAATTTATTCCTTACTTACAGACACTTGTTACCTAAAGTTTTCCTGTATTTGAGGTTTCCATTTTACACTGACAGAAATGGGTTTAAAACATTAACCAGTTACTGTTTCTTTCTCTTTTTCTATATTACTGTAGTCTTTCTTATTTTTTATTTTATTTTATGCTTTCTTGCTATATTTCTTCTTTTCAACACCCCCCTTCTATTACAATTCTCTGCTTCTAGAGTTTTCTAATTTAGCTTCACAGACAGTTTAAAACTCTGCTCAGGTTATGTATTTTTGACGTTTTATAATTCTCTTGGAATATACAGTGGTGGTGGTGCTGCGGTAGCATTGTCACCTCACAGTAAGATGTTGTCCTGTTCGATTCTCAGCTAGAGCGTCTTCTATGTGGAGACATGCGTGAATGGGCGTACCTTCGTTGAAGGTTGTGCGTTAGGGCCGGCAACTCGGCACATAAAAAATCTACTGCCGATCATTAGCAGATGGGAGTTCCGCTGTGGCGACCACTAACCAGGAAAAGCCGAAAGACACAACAACAACAACATAATTCCCTTGGAATACACCCTCACAGTAAGTGATTCCTCCCCTTTACTACTGCTCACCATTTCTACTTCCTGCTCTGCAACACTTGGGCTGCAATGGCACTTCTACTGCCTACTTTGTAAGACATTCTTAATGTCACATTTTATAATGCAATTATCTTTCTTCCATTGGTTTAGTTTTTACAAGCTGCTCTATGATTGGTGTAGGTTGACATATCTATTTAAATGGTATAGGGCCATCTATATGTGTCCTTAGCCAAATTATACACTTAAGGTTTTCTAAGACTATGCTTTGATCTTTTTGTATTCATACACTCTTTTGAATACATGTGGTGCTTACCCTCCACCTACACCTCCATATTTCCAGGTTAGGCAGAGGTGCACCTAAATGCTTATCACTTGCTGGTTCTCTTCCAATACTGAGAGTTAATTTCTTCTCATTGTCTCACTATATATTTAAAGCTGGTAAACATTTCTCTATGTGTGTGTGTGTGTGTGTGTGTGTGTGTGTGTGTGTGTGTGTATATATCTATCTATCTATCTATATATATATATACATATATATATATATATATATATATATATATATATATATATATATATATATATATATATGTGGGTTCCTATCAGATTATCAAATTGCTATAAGACTGAACCTTACAACACTGAGATGACAACATCAAAATCACACAACAATGAAAGTTTATAAAGCTTAAATGCATAACACTGAATAACCACTTAGGGATGTTACATTCCACACCCAAAACCATACACACTCTTGCAAATGCAAACAAAACAATAAAGATTCACTTTTTTATGAAAAAAACTTACAGTAAAACTTCAATTTTGACATATAAAAAAATCTGCTATAGTTTTAACAAATTCCATGGTATCATCAATTCTTTTCAAACATATAAATAAAAAATAAATATCTACCTTTTTAATGTTTTTGCAGGAGGAGGCAAGCCCCCCACACCCCCTTCAAATTATACTTTGAGATTGCACTACAGTGAGGAAAGGGTAATCTTCCAAATCCACATTGTATTGCAATCTCTGTTCAGAAGCTCCGAATATCAGCAGCTGGGTTTTCGTGGTTATACATTTCGCTGGTTTAGACTTTCATTCCTCCGTGATGTCGACCTTCTCATCTCTTTATTTTCATTTTTGGTTTTATGGTAATTCGATAATCTATAGGGATTCATACACACACACACACACACACACACACACACACACACACACACACACGCACACACACACGCACACACACACATACACACAGACACACACAGACACACACACACACACGCACACACACACACGCACACACACACGCACACACACGCACACACACACACACACACACACACACACGCACACACACGCAGACACACGCACATGCACGCACATGCACACATACGCACACACACGCACACGCACGCACACGCACACACGCAGACACATGCACATGCACGCACATGCACACACACACACACACACACACACACACACACACACAGACATATATATGTCACTAGATCGCTTTTTCAAGTTTTAAAAAACTCGAAAATCATATCAGTGAGACAATATGATAGAATTTATGAAAATACAAACATTAAAAAAAATTTAAAAAACCCTACAAAAGTCAGTCTTTTTTATGTTTTTGCAGGGGGACTTTCTCCAAGATCGCACTACATTGAGGAACATGGTAAATTTCCCAATCTTCACTGTACCATGATCACCATTCAAAAGCTTAGAGTTTTCAGAAATTCGATCATATTGTCTCACCAATATGAATTTCGAGTTTCTGAAAACTCAATTAACTGATACGGAAGGGATCCATATATACATACATACATACATACATATATATATATATATATATATATATATATATATATATATATATATATATGTCTACTTTCATTCACTGAAATCTCATTTCACTGAATTTCAAACAACTCACACCAAATCGCTGAAAGCTCAAAATCATTGAAAACTCTTTTCTCTGAATCACATTTCATTGAATGTAAATAGTGTTGGAAAATAAAATGTATATGCCATTTCCCCTACTGTAGTGCAATCCTGGAGTTAACATATATATAGTTGGGGGGGCACAGCCCCCCAAATCAGGGTTGTGGGGGGTGTAGGCCCCACCTACTTCTGTTTTTATATTGTTATCTTTCAGTGAAATGAGATTCATAAATTTAAAAGCTAAGTACATGGGGGGCTATGCCCTCACACCCCCCAATGTGAGACACTGTGCCCCCCACCCCTCCTAACTATATATACTAACTCTAGCATCACACTACAGTGGGGGAAAGTGCATATACCTTTTATTTGACCAACAGTACTTACATTCAGTCAAATGCGATTCAGTGAAATGAGTTTTCAGTGATTTTTTGAGGGTGAATTGAAATTCAGTGAAATGAGTTTTCAGTGAATCAAAGTAGACCCATATATATATATATATATATATATATATATATATATATATATATATATATATGTAGGGAGAGAGAGAGAGAGATAGAAAGATAGATACAGACCATAACATATGGAATTAATTCCCTTTCAAACAGACTTTGTAATTCTAATTGAATAATGAGATTATTGTTTCTTAAATCCATGGATACAGACTACAGCAACTGCTTTCTTAGTAAGGGTATTCTCTTCACACTCATGTTGTACCTTTATAAATTTAACAACAATACTTAACTCAAGTAATTCTAGTACTTTCCTGCCATTAATTAGCACATCCACTTTATTAATTTTGCACCAAGAAAGGAGGGGGGTGTCTATATTCATCAAGGACACCCACACCTCAAGGTTGGTGGCAACGCACGATGCATCAGAGACCATCCAGGTGCAATTAACCATAGGAAAGACTGCTCTGCAATTTGTAGCATGTTACAGGCCACCCTCTCAATCTCAGGAACCTCACATAGCTTTCCTGTAAACTGGGCGCCATAGTTGAGAACACATCTGACACAGATATCCTTCAGAAGGGTCTTATAGAAATGGATAACTGGTGCCAGAGCCATGGCCTAAAGTTAAACGCCAAAAAATGCATAGTCATACCCTTCGGGAAAAACAAGGTTACCCCTAGCTACCATATAGGCGGCAACCCACTAAGCACAGAAGAGGTTATCAGGGATCTGGGGACCCAGGTTGACAGTAACCTTTCGTTTGACACTCACGTTGCCAAAGTAGTTAGGAAGACCTTCTACATTGCCCACCTGATCATGAAGGGATTCACATCTATATCAAGGGAGGTCATCATCCCTCTGTACTCATCACTCATCAGACCAATGATTGAGTACAATGCCCCATTCGGAATGTATCTGACACGACACCTGCAGCAAATGGAAAGGCCCCAAAAGTTCCTCACCAAAAGGATAAAGGGTCTCAAAAATATGTCCTATGCTGCCTGACTGAAGGAACTCCAGCTCTATTCAGTCGCTTACCGTCTGCTCAGAGGTGACCTGTGCCTGACATACAAGGCCATGTCCAAAACAGAATTGATGAACATGCTTCACCTCAAAAAATCTAGATCCCTCATAACTACAAGGGCGGAAGACTTAAACCTTGACACGGTTATTAATAGGACGTGCTGGAGGGACAGATTCATCACCCAGAGACTCCCTATGCTGTTGAACAAAATCCTGGTACATGTGAGGCAGAGCACCTCGCTGGCTTTGTTCAAGAGAAATCTTGACCAATGGATGGGAGATTGCAGATATACCCCAGGGATTATCTCAGTGTCACTGCTTGACAGAGGCACAGCAAAATAATGGGCATAGTATCCTCCAAACTAAAGGGGTGGTGAAAGCCACAAAACTCTGGGCTAGGCTTATAAATGCCCTTGGGCAGATAGCCTAGTATGAACCTATGAACCTATGAACCTATGTCACAAGATGGATTGCTAACTGGATCAGGGATAGCACCTACATGGTCAGTATTGCAGGTGCCATGTCTGACTCTACACCAGTTACATGTGGCATCCCACAAGGCTCAATCCTGGGACCTCTCTTGTTCAGTATATATTTCTCTGACGTACAGGCTAACACAGGAGGAATATGGCTGACCATGTTCACAGATGACTGCAAACTGGGTGCCATATTCGAATCTCCAGCTGGCACAAGCATCCTCCAAAAGGGTCTCACAGAGATGGATAACTGGTGCCAGAGCCATGGCCTACAGCTAAATGCCATTAAATGCATGGTCATCCCCTTTGGGAATAACAAAGTGCCCACACATTACCACATAGGTGGTAATCCATTAAGCATTGAGAAAGGATTGTATCCGAAAGCTTTACTTATATAAAGTGTTTATCCAGTGGTTTCCTGCCTTGTTCTTTGCATTTTGGTTCCTGGCATTTATTTTCTTCAAAACCTTTATAAATTTAACAACAATACTTAACTCAAGTAATTCTAGTACTTTCCTGCCATTAATTAGCACATCCACTTTATTAATTTTGCACCAAGAAAGGAGGGGGGTGTCTATATTCATCAAGGACACCCACACCTCAAGGTTGGTGGCAACGCACGATGCATCGGAGACCATCCAGGTGCAATTAACCATAGGAAAGACTGCTCTGCAATTTGTAGTATGTTACAGGCCACCCTCTCAATCTCAGGAACCTCACATAGCTTTCCTGCAAACTGGGCGCCATAGTTGAGAACACATCTGACACAGATATCCTTCAGAAGGGTCTTATAGAAATGGATAACTGGTGCCAGAGCCATGGCCTAAAGTTAAACGCCAAAAAATGCATAGTCATACCCTTCGGGAAAAACAAGGTTACCCCTAGCTACCATATAGGCGGCAACCCACTAAGCACAGAAGAGGTTATCAGGGATCTGGGGACCCAGGTTGACAGTAACCTTTCGTTTTACACTCACGTTGCCAAAGTAGTTAGGAAGACCTTCTACATTGCCCACCTGATCATGAAGGGATTCACATCTATATCAAGGGAGGTCATCATCCCCCTGTACTCATCACTCATCAGACCAATGATTGAGTACAATGCCCCATTCGGAATGTATCTGACACGACACCTGCAGCAACTGGAAAGGCCCCAAAAGTTCCTCACCAAAAGGATAAAAGGTCTCAAAAATATGTCCTATGCTGCCTGACTGAAGGAACTCCAGCTCTATTCAGTCGCTTACCGTCTGCTCAGAGGTGACCTGTGCCTGACATACAAGGCCATGTCCAACACAGAATTGATGAACATGCTTCACCTCAAAAAATCTAGATCCCTCAGAACTACAAGGACGGGAGACTTAAACCTTGACACGGTTATTAATAGGACGTGCTGGAGGGACAGATTCATCACCCAGAGACTCCCTATGCTGTGGAACAAAATCCCGGTACATGTGAGGCAGAGCACCTCGCTGGCTTTGTTCAAGAGAAATCTTGACCAATGGATGGGAGATTGCAGATATACCCCAGGGATTATCTCAGTGTCACTGCTTGACAGAGGCACAGCAAAATAATGGGCATAGTATCCTCCAAACTAAAGGGGTGGCGAAAGCCACAAAACTCTGGGCTAGGCTTATAAATGCCCTTGGGCAGATAGCCTAGTATGAACCTATGAACCTATGAACCTATGTCACAAGATGGATTGCTAACTGGATCAGGGATAGCACCTACATGGTCAGTATTGCAGGTGCCATGTCTGACTCTACACCAGTTACATGTGGCATCCCACAAGGCTCAATCCTGGGACCTCTCTTGTTCAGTATATATTTCTCTGATGTACAGGCTAACACAAGAGGAATATGGCTGACCATGTTCAGAGATGACTGCAAACTGGGTGCCATATTCGAATCTCCAGCTGGCACAAGCATCCTCCAAAAGGGTCTCACAGAGATGGATAACTGGTGCCAGAGCCATGGCCTACAGCTAAATGCCATTAAATGCATGGTCATCCCCTTTGGGAATAACAAAGTGCCCACACATTACCACATAGGTGGTAATCCATTAAGTACGGTCGAAGTTATTTGGGATTTGGGGACACGAGTAGTTAGTAATCTCGCCTTTGACATTCACGTTGCCAAAGTGGTTAGACAGACCTTCTATTTAGCCCACCTTATCCCAAAAGGTTTCACGTCTAGATCAAGTGAGGTCATTGTGCCCCTATACTCATCAGGCCCATGACTGGATACAATGCCCCATTTGGGATGTACCTTACCCGACACCTGCATCAACTGTAATGGCCACAAAAGTACCTCACCAAGTGGATCTAGGGACTCACACAGATGCCCTGTGCAGTTTGGCTAAAGTAACTCCAGCTCTACTCAGTCCCTTCCCACCTACTCAGATGTGATCTGTGCCTGTTGTTTAAAGCCATGTCCAACACAAAATTAATGGACATGTTCCACCTCAGAATAGCCAAATCCCTTAGAGCTACATGCTCCAGGAACTTAAACCTCAGCACAGATATTAATAGGACATGCTGGAGAGACACATTCATATCCCAGAGGCTCCCCTCACTCTGAAATGGGATCCCAGTCCCGCATAGGCAGAGCCCCCCACCGACCCCCTACAGAAGACATCTTGACGAGTGGATAGTTGATCATATGTTTACCCCTGGGATCTCTTCTGGGTCCCTGCTAGACAGAGGCACAATAAACTAAACGTAAAAGGCCTATCTAGTGTGACCTACTATTCACAGGCACAGTCTACTAATCTAACAGGGCTGCAAAAGCCAAACACACTCTGGCTAGGCTTATAAATGCCCTAGGGCAGATAGCCTAGTATCAACCTATGAACCTATGAACCTATAACAATAGGAGAATGCTGCCTTGACTATCCTGGCAGGTATCTTGTTACATTTCATAATTTAAACATCATAAATAGCATGCTTTTTCATTTGGTACAGTTTTCAAATGTAGAACATTCTTATCATTAGGAGTACAAATATATAACCATATGATGTTTTTCCACATTTAAAACAGAGTGTATCTATACAGGTGATAGTTTCTTTTCTTACCAGAGTTTAATAAGGCTTTACCATACTTTTATCTTGGTCAATTTTAGACATAGTCTCATTACATTATACTCTGTTTAACAGGGCAGTAACATTTTCGGTTGGTTTTGAACACTCACTTTCTTAAAATAGCAGGCAATGCCCTTTCAACTCAATCAATGGCTAACATAGCTATAATTTTACTTTTAGAATGTTGTATTAAGTGCCATTCACTATGTCAAATGTGCAGATTTAGTTGAGTGATCTGTTCATCAAATGTTGGAGCTGTCAGAAGGAGGAGGATTGATTTCATATAATTAAGGTACTTGAGGTTTTCAGATAGTAATGCTGAAATATGTAAATATACTAAATGTTTCATCATTGGGAGGAATGTCTGAGTAACTGTAGGTAAAAGTTAGAGTGAAGGCTAATTAAGGGAACAGAATTAGCATTGTGCGTGTGTGTTCCTGCATGTTGTAGGTGTTAGAGTGTATTTTGCAGTGGCAGTATTACTGAAGTGGGTTACCTAAGGTAAGTGAAAGCTGCAGTAATCTCATTCCTCTTCTGCCCCAAAACTATCTCCCCTTTTCTATCCCAACCAGCTAGAGTAGCCACTGGCAAAGGAGTTCTGTTTCAAACTTATTATGAGCTTCCAGTTTTTGCTTCTGCTTCCAAGAAAAACTTTGCCATACTCTAGACTATTTCTAACAGTATCTGCCTATTCATCATAAACTTACCTGTTTGTGAGCATCACTGTACCACCCTAGAGAAAGTCAAATGGTTACCCATGAAACAAAGATCTAACCTAGTTTTAGGATCCCACCTCTACAAACTACTCCAACTCCACACACTTACTCCCATTGCAGCTACGCTTTATGAAAAAAAACTCCTCATACAGCCTGAGATGCTGCTACTGGCAAACAACAGCAACTCTCATTACGCCTAGAACCAAACTCCTCAGTACTGCACATACTTTCAGGCAAGCCGTCCCCATCAACATTAAGGAAATCAACACATTTCACATTCAGAACGCAACTCAAAAAGCGCTTCTTAATCCAAGCCAAATGTTCGTACTTCAACACAGGACATCAAACTTACCTATCATCTTACGGAGTCTTTTCTTTTAGTATTCACTGAAGATTGACTCAGCATAAAAACTAATGTATATATTCTTCATTACACTGTGCTTGACTATACTTTGCAGTGTGCTTGTTCCCTGTAATGTATATATTTTTATTTAATTACTCTGAACTACTCTGTTACTGCTTACATTTCTGTACTTTTTGTTTGTGAGATGTTTTGTATTTCTCTTGGACTGAACGTGAAACTGGTCAATATTGATCATTGTGTTACCTCGGTAAGCAGCTATAAATAAATAAATAAATAAATAAATAAAGTACAGGATTAGACTAGAGACAGTGTTATGGCTAGGGTTAGAAAACATTAGTAAGATGATTCGGGGGGGGGGTAAAGACCCTAACTCAGATCCTCCACCTTACCTTAGAAAAACGTTTTCCACAATATTACCACTCTTCAAATTACGCCTGAATGAGTGATGGTGTTTTCATAGCCTTGTACACACTTATTAATCTGTATACCCTTGTAGTCCATTTTAAGCCTAGCCTAGCCATTTACCCTGTTTGATATTATAGCAATAACCCACACCTGGATGTGGGTAATACTGGATTTAACCACAGTTGGTGTGGTTTGGTCAGGAGGGTGAAGCCTGAGTGACCAAACAAAGCCAACCGTGGGTAAATCCAGCATTACCCACACCCAGAAGTGGGTTATTGCTATTATACAATGACATTATTTAAGAAAAAATATACTTACTTTTCTTAAATAATGGAATTGTATAATGCCTCCTTGCTGCCCTTCTGCAGCTGTCTGGTATTCTGCGGCAGTTCTGATGTACTGCGCATGCGTATGACTACACAGTACATCAGAGCTGTGGGCAAAAGCAATGGAAAGCAACAGAGAAAGCAAGATCTTCGTTGCTTTTTACAAACTGTTTTGCAATGTTAAATGGGTTTAACATAGCGAGACAGTGTGAAGCAACGGAGAACTTGCATTCTCCGTTGCTGTAAAAAAAGAGTTATAGTAATGGAAAAAGTCCGGGCGACCGGACCTTTTTCCATTACTATAACTCTGATTTACAACGTGCATGCTGACCAATCAGCGTGCACGTTTTTGAATATTAATGGGGGGTCATTGTATAATAGAAATTACTCTGTCCGTTTTACAGATCTATATTTATATACTACCCATTAGAAAGTGATTATTACCAGGGTTATGCCATAGAGAATTTATAAGGGACCCTGCTGATGGATAAAGAGATTTAGGTTCTGCCTTTATCCAGTGGTAGCAGAGGAAACAGCCTTGGATAAATGTTATATTTCCCATTGATATATCTAAATTATGCTTCAGTACAGATAGAGATGAAGTTTGTTTTACATGGATGGGAATGGATTGCAAAACAAAACTGTTTCCTTTTGTGATATTTTTGTTTTTGTATCTTTTTCTGTATGTTGCTTTTTGACTAAAAAATACATGAAACTAATACTTCACAAAATAAAACTCTGAAAAGCAAAGGCTTCTGATGGTCAATGAAGGCTGAAAAGACTGGAAGAAACCGGAAGAACGTTCTCCCTGTTGCTTCCAGTCTTTTCAGCCTTCAATGACCATCAGAAGCCTTTGCTTTTTAGAGTTTTATGCTGGTTTTTGAAATGATGGCATCCATCACCAGTGTTTCAATGCCCATGCGTTTTGATAAATCAGTATTATTGACACGTTATTGACATGTACTAATTGGTTCTCATGATTTAGTCATAGTTTATGTGCAGCTTTACATAACTGAGCTCTTACCATATTGTTAGGAGAATGAGTGCAGCTTTACATAACTGAGTTCTTACCATATTGTTAGGAGAATGAGTGCAGCTTTACATAACTGAGCTCTTACCATATTGTTAGGAGAATGAGTGCAGCTTTACATAACTGAGTTCTTACCATATTGTTAGGGGAATGAGTGCAGCTTTACATAACTGAGCTCTTACCATATTGTTAGGAGAATGAGTGCAGCTTTACATAACTGAGCTCTTACCATATTGTTAGGAGAATGAGTGCAGCTTTACATAACTGAGCTCTTACCATATTGTTAGGAGAATGAGTGCAGCTTTACATAACTGAGCTCTTACCATATTGTTAGGAGAATGAGTGCAGCTTTACATAACTGAGTTCTTACCATATTGTTAGGAGAATGAGTGCAGCTTTACATAACTGAGCTCTTACCATATTGTTAGGAGAATGAGTGCAGCTTTACATAACTGAGCTCTTACCATATTGTTAGGAAAATGAGTGCAGCTTTACATAACTGAGCTCTTACCATATTGTTAGGAGAATGAGTGCAGCTTTACATAACTGAGCTCTTACCATATTGTTAGGAGAATGAGTGCAGCTTTACATAACTGAGCTCTTACCATATTGTTAGGAGAATGAGTGCAGCTTTACATAACTGAGCTCTTACCATATTGTTAGGAGAATGAGTGCAGCTTTACATAACTGAGTTCTTACCATATTGTTAGGAGAATGAGTGCAGCTTTACATAACTGAGCTCTTACCATATTGTTAGGAGAATGAGTGCAGCTTTACATAACTGAGCTCTTACCATATTGTTAGGAGCATGAGTGCAGCTTTACATAACTGAGCTCTTACCATATTGTTAGGAGAATGAGTGCAGCTTTATATAACTGAGCTCTTACCATATTGTTAGGAGAATGAGTGCAGCTTTACATAACTGAGCTCTTACCATATTGTTAGGAGAATGAGTGCAGCTTTACATAACTGAGCTCTTACCATATTGTTAGGAGAATGAGTGCAGCTTTACATAACTGAGTTCTTACCATATTGTTAGGAGAATGAGTGCAGCTTTACATAACTGAGTTCTTACCATATTGTTAGGAGAATGAGTGCAGCTTTACATAACTGAGTTCTTACCATATTGTTAGGAGAATGAGTGCAGCTTTACATAACTGAGTTCTTACCATATTGTTAGGAGAATGAGTGCAGCTTTACATATCTGTGTTCTTACCATATTGTTAGGAGAATGAGTACAGCTTTACATAACTGAGTTCTTACCATATTGTTAGGAGAATGAGTGCAGCTTTACATAACTGAGTTCTTACCATATTGTTAGGAGAATGAGTGCAGCTTTATATAACTGAGATCTTACCGTGTTGCTTGGAGAATGAGTGCAGCTATGAAACTTTTCTGTATGTGTCTCATACATAACTTCTGCTAGGGCTGATAGTGTTTTTGTTAATCTTATCATAATTAAGATATTCAGTCCTATTCATGTCCATGACAGCCTTTAACTGCTCCGTAGTCAGCTTGGCTGAGAGAATTCTGGCTGTTGGTCTGGTTCCATCTGACCTGGTGGGTATACCATCTGAAGGCAGAAGGTATGCTTCAAGATCTTCCTCCCTCATCAGTTGTTTAAGAGCTGGAGCTGTCTTTGGCCTGGGAATGGACATGGCTGCCACCAACATTACCATCCCCTTACCTGCTGGAATAATCACTTGCAGCAGTTGTTCTAGCTCACAAAGACGCGCGCGCGCACACACACACACACACACACACACACACACACACACACACACACACACACACACACACGCACGCACACACACACACACACACACACACACACACACACACACACATGACAAAAACACTGTTTCACACAATCATACTTCTGTCTGCACACTTGTAGAAATTTTCTTCTCAAAGTTCTGCTAATGACAGGTCACTCATAATTCTTACAGGCATGGACATTTATCAGTTTTGCCCACTATACCCACTGATGGGGTATTAATCATTGCAGCTTATTCACTTTATCTATAAAATAGATTGCTTTTGATAAATCAGATAGCAAAATAAAAAGTTCAGTAGCTCAAACTCTTTTTAGGGCTTGAACAAGAAAAATACAAAAATTCTGCAGTTTGTAAGATTAGTTCCAAAACAGATTTTCTCCCAGCACAGCTTTTCCAGGCATAACACCCCTCACTTGCAATAAGAAGTAAACTTCTCTGAACTTAAGGGTTATAGCCTTTCTTTTTATAAATTAAACTCAACCACAAACTTTGCAGTAATATTTTGCACAGTTAGAGGTTAACAGGATAACAAAATAAGCATACAGATAATAAAGCTATGTACATATTTGCAGACGGCTACATTATGAGCTACACTGTCAAGTAAGATAGTAAGGTATTAGGAAGTGAGGAATATCATGGGTTGGGGAATTGTTGAACTATGTGAAATGCCCTACATCCTGACATTTGCATTTGTGTGGATAGTCAAGATACTACTTAATGTGAAGCCTGAATATAGAGTAGGTTATGATCCCAATAAATTCAAGATGGAGAGATTGCCTGAGTTCAGCAGTGAGAGCTGAAGAGCTGTCATCTGAGCTGTGTAGCTTTATAGCTGTGGTTGGAGCACAGGGTCAGCTGCAGCGTGATTTCTGAGGTGATAAGTTAAAATCGTTTTGAAATATGTTTGACAGCAAGAAGAAAAGGGGTGTCATGGAGGAACAGTTTGTAGAATAGTGACATCAGAAGGAGGCTTGTTTTGGCTTGCACTGGCAGCCATTTTCCATTTGAGAGTTTGAGGAAGTGATGTGCATGCCTTGAAGTGTTAGTAATGCATTGGCATATTTAACTGGAAGGGGTCTGTAGGGTGTTTGAGTATTTGCTAGATGTAGTGGCAAACAAAGGTAGGTCATTTTCCAGCTGTACAAGTAAGATGCCTTTGCCTATAGCAGACTTGGCTAATAGAGAGAGCAGAATTGACAGAGTTTATGTACCCTAAAGAGTAGGTAGTTAATTCTGGATTTCCATTTTTGAATGTGATCTTGATAGGGGATGGACTGATTGAGCTAGATGCCATGAATCAGAATGCAGTGATACCGTCAATGTGGTTCTTACTTAGGTCTAATTTATTGAGGATACCTGGGGGGGGGGGGGGGCTTTACTTTGTGCCAAAGTGCAAAGATTTTTTTCTTTGCATTGATCATTGATTAGCACTTTTTCAAAGCTGCACCAGTTTTTCAGGTCTTGGAAATCTGCAGTTGGCTTTGGATGATGTGATAAGCATGGCTTGATCATTAGATAACCATGTCTTCAGTGTATGAAAGGAGTTGCAGATGGGGTGGGTCAAATCCACTGGGTAGGTACTGATGTGTGAGGCATGCTGATTGAGTGCAGACAATGTTAGAGACAGAGGAGTCAATTTTTACTGTCAAATATCCATTAGATAGAAAATCTTTGATCCATTAAGTAGTTTCTTAGCTCTTTCTAATTCCTGTTAAGTAGGTTATATGAAATGAGTGGTCTACTGTATCAAAGTCTCAGGTTAGGTCAAAGAATATGGCCCTGTCGCCATTATCGAGAGTGGAAACCTATGTCAGCAATGCAGTATAATGTTCTCTGTTTAAGAGAGTTTTTTTTTTAACCACTGTTCCCAAACTTCATCCTGAAACTGCATTAGAGATTTCAGTTCTTTGGTGAAACATTCAGTTTTGCTGTTCTTGAAGATTCTGGAAATAATGGAGAAGTGCGTGTTCTTATGAGAGGCAGCGGTGATAGGTTCAGCAAGAGAAAGTGTGCTTGTCCAGTCTGTGCTGGAGAGTCATGCATGAAGTTGAGAGTTTATCTGACTTTTTTGTTCTGAATGAAATTATCTTAGGAAGTTATTTGATATCCTGGATTTGAATGGGAAAGGTTATAGGACATTGATAGCTTAAGGTAGGTGGTGAGTAATTACAGAGAAAATATTGCTTGGGTGGGATGTAATTATAAAGTCAATGAATGAACGAATGGTTATTTTTGTGACTATTAGGTCTGGTTTGGTTGTTAGCAGTTTACAGTAGTTTCAACTTCACTAGCAATTCGGATAAGTCCTGCCTTAGGACCTAGGAGGTTTGGGTTAAAGTCACCTAAGATAATATCATATTTGTTGGAAGGAATTACCTTATCAATATTTTGTAAAACGTACTTTAATATAGAAAGTAAAGCATTTGTGTGAGGATTTCATAGGTAGTTTGTTAAGAATCCAGCTGGGCACACCTACACAGAGTTAAGAGCAGTCAAGCAGTCTGCACATGCACAGAGTGTCTGTCGGGGTTTGTACCTCTTCATGCAGTTTTAGGGAACAATAAGTTATCCAATGACTTTGACATAGCAACATTTATGCCAGGGATTACGGCTGGTAAAATGCCTTCGGCTGAATGCTATTATACATAACTGGACAACCAAGAACCAAAATAACAATGTGTTGGGGTTACCACTGCTCTGTTCCTCATGGGGGGTGATTATTTTACATAATGGGGAAAGTGAAGGATTCTGAATCAGTATAGGAAAAGCAGCAAAAGCAAACACCCTGGAACCTGAATCACATTGCAAATCCCATTGTACATGTAGGCAAGACATTAGAATATGCCTTTCTGGACCACATGGATTATAAAATCTTCTGAAAAGTAGATATTTTTTTAATTTTGTGAGGAAGAAAATTAAGGCAAAAGAGAGAGTTCACATAGGTTCATGGGTAGGTACTAGGTTATTGGCCCTAGGGCCTATATAAGTGTAGCCAAAAAGGTACCCTGGCTTTCGTCACCCAAGAAAATTATTTTCCTGTGCCCCTGTCGAGCAGAGCCACAGAGGTGATCCCCGGGGTGAATTTTCTATCTCCCATCCAATCATCATGATTTTTCTTGAAGAGTGTTAATGAGGAGCTCTGTTTGATACAGATAGGTTGTTTGTTCCAGAGTATGGGAAGTCTCTGGGGCAGGAATCTACCCCTCCAGCATGTTTTGTTTATTGTGGTGACAAGGTTTAGGTCCCTAGAGCATGTAGCTCGGAGGGATTGGGATTTCTTTAAGTAGAGCATGTGCAACAGCTCTGGGTTTGACATAGCTTTGTATGTTAGGCAGAGATCACCACTGAGTAGGCAATATGCAAGCTGGAGTTTTTTGAGACGGTTTGCGTAGGGCATCTGTTTGAGGCTGGTATTCTTCTTTGTGAGGTATTTCTGTGGCCTTTCCAGTTGCTGTAGATGTCTTGTGAGGTACATACCAAAAAGGGCATTGTACTCTACAATGGGTCTAATGAGTGACGAGTAGAGGGGAACAATGACCTCTTTTTTTACTGGATGAGAAACCTTTTGTGATGAGGTGTGCCATGTAGAAGGATTTCCTGACTACTGCGGCAATGTGAGTATCAGGATTTCCTGACTACTGCGGCAATGTGAGTATCAAAGGAGAGACTACTGTCCACCTGTGTCCCAAGTTCTCATCACACTTTAAGTGTTAAATAGACTACTGCCTATGTGGTAGTTCATAGGTACAGAGTTTTTACCAAAGGGGATGACAATGCACCTTTTGACATTGAGCTTGAGGCCATGGCTTTGATACCAGGCATCTGTCTCAGTGAGGCCCTTTTGTAGGATGTCCACATCATTAGAAGCTTTGATTATGGCTCCTAGTTTGCAGTCATCTGCAAACTTCATTAGCCAAAGACCTTCTGTGTTAGCTTGTACTTCAGAAAAGTAGATATCAAACAGGAGAGGACCCAGAACTGAACCTTGTGGTATTCCACTTGTCACTGGTCGGAAGTCAGATTTGGAGTCTGCTACTTTCACAGTGTGGGTTCTTTTAGTGAGCCAGTTGGCAACCCATCTTGTGACATAGAGATTTATACCTAGTTTAGTCAGCTTTTCTATAATTCCAGAATGGGGGATGGTGCCAAAAGCCTTGGCGAGATCTAGATAGGCTGTGTGAACGACCTTACCCTCGTCTACTGCTTTGGTGACTGCTTCAAAGAAGTCTATCAGGTTTAGAAAACACGATTTGCCTTTTACAAACCTGAACTGGCTGGAGTCCAGAGTTTGGAGATTACCAATGTCTTTGTTTATAAATTCCATGATGATATGTTCCATGGCCTTGCAGACCAGACTCGTCAGGCCAATGGGGTGGTAGCTCTCGGGGTCCGTGATGGCTTCCCTTTTGTGGACTGGGATAACCATTGCTGTGTGCCATTCAGTGGACACAAAGCCTGAGGTGAGGCTATGACTGAACATGGTACTTAGGTGGGGTGACAGTTCATTCTGCAGTTCATGTAGAACGCAGCCTGGGATGTTGTCAGGCCCCATGGATGCTGTGTTCTTGGCTTTGGAGAGTGTGTTTTTACCTCTGCAACCGTAATTACAGGAACTTTGTATTCTTCTGGTATAGAGATGGGCCCTTTAGGAGGTTGAGAGGTGGGTAAAGTTAGCACTGAACCTATCTGCCAGGATGTTGGCAATATCAGTTGGTTCTGTATATTTAGTGCAAGTGTGCTGTAACTCAGAGCAGATCTGAGTGATGCCATTGATAGCCTTGACATAGCTATAAAAAGCTTTGTGGTTGTCTTTACAATCAGTGGCAATTTTGTTTTCGTAACTTGCTTTGGAGGATTGTATGAGGGATCTCAGCTTCTTACTGAGGCTGACCACGGTCTTCCTCCAATCATGGGATTTTACTCTTTTTTTGCAACACTTTCTTTCTCTGTTGTAGAGTTTGTTTATGGCAGGGGACCACCAGATTGGCTTTGTTTTTTTGGAGGATGCCATCTTGGTTCTGTTAGGGATTGCATGATCCATGCACTCGTGTAAGTGCTTATAAAGTGCATTTGTGTCGGATTTGGCCGTCGTACCTCTGGTGTCCATTTTTTTATTATATGGTTAATATGGCTATTATACAGTCTGGCCCAATACGGACGACGTTTGATGGATTTTACTTGTGATTGTTTTGTTTCGTGCTGTTATTGGTTACTGGAAGAGTTTTAATTCCTTTTTAATCATTTGTTCTTGCAATATTTAATTGATTAATTCTATATGTTGAATCTCAGGTTTATTCTATTCAGTGCTTAGCTTTCATCACTTTAATAAAAAAAAACAGTTGATTGATCAGTTGACACTAATGCTTTGTTATAATTAAAGCACTCCTAGCATGTTATTTTGAAAGTGAACATCACATTGATAGGATGTGCTCCAAATAAAGTTACTCAGAAACTCTTACATAGTGCTGCATGCACTTCTACACATACTTTGAAACATACATTATACATTGTATCTGTTTATGGAACTATGTTATAGCATCTCAGCATTTTCATATTCATTTAATCATTATTCTTTCTCGTTATTTTATTGAATTTTTAGACAGAAGGCAGAAACATTCTACTAATGTCTAAATTAAGCACCGATGCAAAACTCTTGCAACTAAATCCACCGTGGCTGCTTTTTGTATTGCTTAAGCAAAACAAGAAACTTACTGATCCATTTATAGTGCTTCAAATTTTTAATTTCTGGAGACCCTTTGTGAGTTATTTCCACAGTAGGATTTCAACTGCCTAAGTAGGTAAACATCCCATTTTGCATACTGGCCTACGGAGGAAAACTGCAAGCATGCACTGAAACAGAAGAACAACATAAATATGCGATGGTATTAAAATTGTTCTAATTCTACTCAAATGTAGCAGTTGCTATAACCAGATGGACAGATAATATTGCTCAAGATATATTAAAGGTAAGCTGTAATTTCAGTTGCTTATAACCAGGAGCAAAAATTAAGATGCTGGACCACTATCATAAAGAGGGACATATGAAATGTAACTGCATGCCTTGCCCTTTCTGGTAATTAACTTTCTTTTCTAAACAAAGAAGCTGCTGTTACGTGGTGTATTATTTGACTACATTATACTATCACACTTTATCCTATTTTTTAATGTTTAGTGCAGTATAGAATCACAATGTTGAGAGACAGTAGAGAGTTACTGTTATAAAACAATAATGGTATAGGCTACAATGTTCTATTTAATTGTGGTATGTTTTATAATAGGGATTAGTGTTTCACAGCAGGAACATTCTGTCTGTGTATTTCTTTTGTAATGAAAACTGAACGTGGAGGTGTGGCAAAGTATTTAAGAACCATCAGTACAGGGCTCTTAATAGAACTCCTGAGATTACCTATCACTGTTTATTAAGTTTCTCATACCTCAGGTCAGTAGAGAAAAAGAGTTACGCAGCCGACCATATGTATTCCATATATCAACATATTGGGTATCTACTGCACAGTTGCGTGAAAAGAAAACAGAAGTAACTTATTTACTTTCTTCTCCTAATTAGACTCAAAGCACTTGCATGTAGAAAATACATGATATATTACACCCAAATATTGTTTCTTCTGTCTTTTCACAGTCAGCTGATGTCTGCATTCAGTTTTCATGTTACTCCTATTTTTTCTTTCCTTCTACTTCGGAAATTCAAGTAATGTTTATAGACAATTTGTCCTGTAAAAGCATGCGCCTATAGTTTTAGCACTCAACAATATACGGCACAGTAAAATGCAATGCAATGGTTCTGTTATGGAAAAAGAAAAGAAAAGTGGAATACAGCAATGAATTAAAAGGTCATAACAAAGGCTTTCTGTTAGTAAAACTGGATGGAGTTCTAGTCATAAGTAAAGTCAGAGTTCTCTCAGGTATGCTGCGGGGTTTCTAGTAGCAACTTGAACTTCAAAACAATTGCAGTAAAGCAGTGCCAGTAGTTTGTATTTTTACTGTCAGATCATACCGTTTCCTATCTACTTCAAAAAAGGCATTGAACAATATAAAGAGTTTCAGATTTTTTTATAGATTTCAGCCATTAGAAGTATACCTCAAGCTACAGAAGTCAACAAAGCTAACAGCTGAGTATTTCTCATTCAGTATCAGAGACACAAAATTCACGAAACTGTCCAGACTCACAAGCTATGAGAAAAGTCCATAAAATATTGATGGAATCAGAATATTCTGTTGGTGAAAATGTAGTTTTCCATCCATCCATGTTCATAATAGCTTTTCTTATTAAAGGTCATGGTCATAGTGGGTCTATATTAGGTAATCAAAATCTACTTACCTCAAACATGTATTCATCAACACTGGAACAGTGAAACACACTTCAGGGAACATCAGAAGATTGGCGAGGGTAAGGAAGCAATTGGCCAGCACAACTTTGCCCTTTTCCCCACCACAGTGTGATCTCAGAGTTGGGAAATATAGTTAGGGGGGTGTGGGTGGTGATGCCCCCCAGTTTGGTGGGCTTGATTTAGTGCAATGCATTATGCTGGGCAAGTGATGCTGCCATAATGCAGTAGAATGTGTGCTGCACAGCTGCACCATAATCCTATGCAACATCAGTTGTACAGTTGCATAACAGTCCAGTACAATATATGAAGTACTGCCGCACCAAAAACCTGTACATCATCTACATTGCTGCTGTGCCACAGTCCACTACATTATCGGTAGTACTGCTGAGTTACAGTCCACTACAATTTCTGTAGTCCTGCTGTACCACAGTCTACTACAGTGTCTGTAGTCCTGCTGTACCATAGTCTAACACAATATCTGTGGTGATGTTGCAACACAGTCCACCACAATATCTGTAATCCTGCGGTACTACAGCCCACCATGATTTGTAGTGCAGCTGCACCACAATCTGCTACAAAATCTTTAGTCCAGCATTACCATAGTCCACTGCAGTATATGTAGTCCTGCCATATCACAGTCCACTACAATATCTGTAGTACTGCTAAGCCACAGTCCAGCAAAATGTGTGTCATACTGCTGTGCCATAATGCAGGACAATGTGTGCTTTACTGTGTCACCCTAATCCAATGGAACATCTGTTGTACCTCTGCACCACAATCCAATACAAACCCCAGCAGTATGGTTTTACCACACTGAAGTACAATATATGAAGTCCTGCTGCACCACAAACCTGTACAGTCTGCTTTTTGCTATACCACACTCCACTACAATATCTGCAGTGTTGTCATATCACAATACACTACAGTATCTGTAGTCCTGCTGTACCACAGGCCACTACAATATCTCTAGTCCTTCTGCACCACAGACCACTACAATATCTGCATTGGTGCTGTACCACACTACACTACAATATCTGCAGTGCTGTTGTATCACAATACACTACAATATCTGTAGTCCTGCTGCACTACAGTCCACTACAGTATCTGTAGTCCTGCTGCACCACAGACCACTACAATATCTGCATTGCTGCTGTATCACAATACACCACAATATCTGTAGTCCTGCTTCACCACAGTCCACTGCAATATCTGTAGTCCTGCTGTACCACCGTCCACTACAATATCAGTAGTCCTTCTGCACCACAGTCCACTGCAGTATCTGTAGTCCTGCTGTACCACTGTCCACTGCAATATCAGTAGTCCTGCTGCACCAGAGTCCACAACAATATCTGCAGTGCTGCTGTATCACAGTCCAGTACAATATCAGTAGTTCTGATACAATACAGTCCACTGCAATACCTGTGGTTCTTCCACACCACAGTCCACTAAATTATCTGTATTACTGCTGCACCAGTCTATTACAATATCTGCAGTGCTGCTGTACCACAGTCCATCACAATATCTGCAGTGTTGCTGTACCACAGTCCACTCCAGGATATGAACTGCTGCTACATCATAGTCCACTACAATATCTGCAGTTATGCTGACCAGCTCAAGGCCATATCCCTATATTCTATCTCCTATAGACTGTTGAGAGGAAATCTGAGGCATAGAAGCATAATCTAACCCCACTTGGATGCAACTCCTGGATATCTGCAAAATAACCATCACCAGAATTACCCATTCTGAAGACTTAACATTGCCTGTAATATAAGTAGAACCTGCTGCACAGACAGGTATACATCCCGTAGACTACCCTGTCTCTGGAACAGGCTTCCCACCCATGTGAAGCAAAGTTCCTCCCTAACCCAATTTAACTGCAACTTGGACAATTGGACTGTATAACAGGAAATTCATCCTTGATTTGGCACCTATGTCTTTAATGTACACAGACAGCCTGTAAAAGTTTCATCTCCTGCCTGCTTGTAAATGTTTACTTCCCAAGTACTTGCATACACTAATCAAGGGTACCAGAACTTGCCAGAAGTTTGGGATGCATGGCTAGGCTTAAAAAGACCTGGTGGCTGTTAGCCTAATAAACACCTATGACCCTATTAACCTATGACTCTGTAGTGTTGGCTTACTGCAGCCTGCTGCATCACAGTCCACTACAATATCTAAAGTCCTACTGTACCATAATCCACCACAAAATGTGTAGTCTTACTGCACCACAGTCCACTACAATAGCTATCATCTTGCTATACCACAGTCCAATATAATATCTAAAGTCTGAAGTACCACAGTCCACCACAGAATTTGTAGTCCTACTGTACCACAGTCCACTACAATAGCTGTAGTTTGGCTGTACCACAGTCCACTACATTATCTGAAGTACTGTTAAACCACAGCCCAACGCAATGTCTGCCATACTGATATGCCAAAATGCAGCACAATGTGTGCTGTACAACTGCACCATAATCCTGTGCAACACTAGTTGTACTGTTGTACTACAAACCAGTACAACCACCAACAGTACTGTTGCACCATAATCCAGTACAATATATGAAGTTCTGCTGCACCCCAAACCTGTACATAATCTGCATTGCTGCTGTCCCACAGACCACTGCAATATCTGCAGTCTTGCTGTACCACAGTCCACTACAATATCTGTAGTATGAGTGTACCACAGTCCACTACAATATCTGAAATACTGCTCTACCACAGTCCTGCATAATGTGTACCATACTGCTGTGCCATAATCCTATGTAACATCAGTTGTACTGCTGTAGCATAATGCAATACAACCACCAGCAGTACTGTTGCACCACAGCCCAGTACAATATATGAAATGCTGCTCCACCACAAACCTGTACATCATCTGCAGTGCTGCTGTCCCACAGTCCAATGCAATATTGTACTATTGTAGTACCACAGTCCACTAAAATATCTGAAGTGCTGCTGTACCACAGTCCACTACAATATTTGAAGTGCTACTCTACCACAGTCCCACATAAGGTGTAACATACTGCTGTGCCATAATACAGCAGAAGGCATGCTGTACTGCTGCACCATAATCCTGTGTAACATCAGTTGTACTGCTGTAGCATAATCCAATGCACCCCCAGCAGTAATGTTTCACCACAGTCGAGTACAGCTGCTCTATCCCAAACCTGTAAATGATCTGCAGTACTGTTATACCACAGTCCACTACAATATCCATAGTATTGCTCTACCACAGTCCACTATAATATTTCTAATCCTGCTGTGCCACAGTCCACCAAAATATCTGTAGTCCTATTTTACCACAGTCTACTACAATATATGCAGTGCTGCTGAACCACAGTCAGCTGCAATATCTGTAGTACTGAGGTATCACACCACACCACAATGTTTGCAGTCCTGCTGTACTACAGTTCAATACAATACTCATAGTCCTGCTGTACCACAGTCTAGTGCAATATTTGTAGTCCTGCTGTACCACAGTATACCACAATATCTGTAGTGCTGCTGTAGCACAGTTCACTATAATATCTGCAGTGCTGTTGTACCACAGTCCACTTCAGTATCTGTAGTACTGGTCTACCACAGACCACTATATCTACAGCACTGCTATACCATAGTCCAGAACAATATATGAATTACTGATGCACCACAAACCTGTGAATCATCTGCAGTGATGCTGTACCACAGTCCACTACAATGTCTGTAGTACTGCTAACCACAGTCCAGCAAAATGTGGTCATACTGCTGTGTCATAATGCAGCACAATGCATGCTGTACTGCTGCACCACAAAATTGTACATCATCGGCATTGCTGCTGTACCACAGTCTACTACAATATCTGGAGTATTGCTGTAATACAGTTTCCTACACTATCTGTAGTGCTACTGTACCACAGTCAACAGGGATATCTGTAATATTGCTAAACTATAGTTCAACAAAATGTGTGCCATACTGCTGTGTCTTAATGCAAGACAATGTGTGTTATACTGTGTCACCATAATCTAATGCAACATCTGCTGTACATTTGCACCACACTCCAGTACAATCTCCAGCAGTACTATTGAACCATAGTCCACCACAATATCTGTAGTTCTGCTGCACCACAGCCCACTACAGTATCTGTAGTCCTGCTGTACCACAGTCCACCACAATATCTACAGTGTTGCTGTACCTCAGTCCACAACAATATTTGTAGTGTTGTTGCACCACAATCAATTTAGACATGTGTAGCACAGTTACAACACAATCCAGCACAAAATCTTCAGTACTTCCTGACACCTACATTGCAGATCTCCAAATTCTAAAAGGGGAACTATGGCTAACAAACTATGCAGATGAGTGTAAACTGGGTGTCATCCTCATGTTCCCATCTGATATGAATTAGCTCCAACTCGAACCTCTGCTTGTAAATGTTTCCTCTCCCAGGCCCATGCTTACACTTAAGAAGGGTATCAGAACTTGTTAGAGATTTGGGATGCATGGCTAGGCTTAAAAAGGCCATTATGATAGTTAGCCTAGTAAACACATGTAAACCTATGAACATATAGCAGCAGCACTACAAATATTGAACTAAATGTCCTTTCAGCTCTATTGTTTATTGTAACACACTGTGCTCCTTATAGTATATTTACTTTTTGCTCCTTTCTTGGCCTTGAAACTGTAGCTTATTAACTTTTTAACTCTGTACTGTACTTTATTGACATGTGTATTGTATTTACCATAGTTGGTGTTCTAATCTTTGTGGACCTTTTTGAAAATGGGATCCATGGCCACTCAGTCTTTCCTGGTAAAATAAATAAACTTATACATGTAAATAACTGGAGCAGAAAAGGCCAAAATTAAGTAATAAGAAGTGTAACATTATCACCTTCAATAAACAGTCCTTTCATCTAGCTTGTAATATAGGCAGAATTCCACTTCAAAAAGAAAGTGTTGCGAGACATCTTGGAGTATGTGAGGATAATTCCCTATACTTTGGCCATCATGTAGCAGCAAAGGGTAAGAAATCCTTCTAACTGGAGCAGCTGATTACAACGGGTATTTTGTCCAGATAAAAAAAAAACTCCCTATTCCAGAGGTTCCTAACTATGGAAAATATTATCTGAAAATACCTGGGCTACCAGGAGAGACTGGAAGACCTGTTCCTGTATTCTATGTTCTATGAAGTCCTTAGAGGTGATCTATGCCTTCCCTTTTGAGCCATTGGAGATCTAGCAGTCCCAGAGCTTATATATCTCCAGAAATCAAACAGTCCCAAGTCAATGTTATGTATGGTATATTATATAGCTCAATGTTATGTAGGTTTGTATGTTATGTATGTATGTAATATACCATACATAATATTGAGCTATGTAATATACCATACATAACAGTGTGCTATGTAATATATCATACATAACATTGAGCTATATAATATATCATGCATATCTCCCTGTTATGTATGGTATATTATATAGTTCAATGTTATGTATGCTATATTACATAGCTCTCTGTACTGTATGGTATATTACATAGCTCAGTGTTATGTATGGTATATTACATAGCTCACTGTTATGTATGGTATATTACATAGCTCAATGTTATGTATGGTATATTACATAGCTCACTGTTATGTATGGTATATTACATAGCTCAATGTTATGTATGGTATATTACATAGCTCACTGTAAAGTATGGTATATTACAGACACACACACACACACACATACACACACACACACACACACACACACACACACACACACACACACACACACACACAC
Organism: Protopterus annectens; assembly: GCF_019279795.1. Taxonomy (NCBI): domain Eukaryota; kingdom Metazoa; phylum Chordata; order Ceratodontiformes; family Protopteridae; genus Protopterus; species Protopterus annectens. Next base: position 1,021,796,026 of record NC_056737.1, read on the forward strand.
ACACACACACACACACAAAAAAAAAAAAAAAAACCCTGCCTATCAAAGTATGCAGACTTTAGAACTCAGTACTTTATTAAGTGCCATTGCACAACTCTGACTTTTATATGTTTGCAGGTGAACCTATGGTAGAGGTCATCAGCAGGCCACGTGGGGGGCAACAGGTTGTGAGGCTAGCACAGACACATAGATTCATAGGTTCATATGAGGCCAGTAGCCTAGCTGTAGAGTGTGCCCAAGGTGTGTAGAAGCCCAGCTGTTAAAAACACAAGTACCCTTATTGAACATAGTTGGATGTTTGAGTTTAACAGAGCAAGGGTGTCAGCACCACATAATGACCCTATCCATGAGGGAGCACACAAGATTATATATTACACTTTGTAGTGTAACTGATATTATATTACACTTTGTAGTGTAACTGATATATGTGTATAAACAATACTGAGCTCCCAGGGTTGTATTGCTTGGGGGGGGTGGAAAACACATGTATGTATTATGAATATATGATGTATACTGAGAATGTGTCCTGACAAACTGATCATATACACAGAATATTAGCCGAATTTGGACTGTCACCTTAATAAAGAGAGGTGACAACAATGCAACCATAATCTATAGCCAATTGGACCAAATCAAGTCTGTCAAATAAAAATGTGACATGGAGAGCTATGAATGGGACAGTTTTTTTTTTTTACTTTGGACAGGTGTCCTTTTTTGGAGAGAGACAGAAATGTTAAGGAAGGGACATAGGCATGTTTCAATCTGGTACATTGGCAAGGTGAGTAAGCAATTGCTGACAGAGAGGACATACAAGAAAAGACACATCAATGTTGAAAAACACAAGAGGTGGGAACTCCATGGTTGGGATAAGGATATGGACCTCACAGACCCATGGACATCAAGTTGGGTGACAGTGAGAATTGAGTCCTTACCCAATGGACTATCATCACAGTCACCTCATTGCACCAATGGCTGCAGTGTCTGACATCTGCATCTCCTTGTGTTATTTAGTACAATAATGGAAAATATTGTCGCCATCCAGCATAGGTGTGCACCCGCAGTGTGGCACACAATCCTATGCACCATGCCCGGCAGTTCTTCGCAGGTGTTAAAAATCACCACCTCTGCCACTACTCCTGCAGGGAAACACAAGTATGTCATCCAGGACAGAAGTACCTGAGGGGCCTGGTAGTGTAGGGGCAGCACAAGGCTTCCAGGTTGTGGTTCAGATGTGCTGGGCCTTGATGCCATAAAAAGTGGAGTGGGGGCAGGTGGATCCCTTGGACCAGTCCTACCAGCTGTGCTGTGGGGGAAAAGAGAAAATAAAAATGACAAATTGCACAAGTTGTCTTATTGGCTTGTTTAGGCTGAGGAGGGTGGTCTTCCAGTACTGGGATCTCACTTTTGTATTTGTAGATAACAGATTCTTTTGCTTACTGTATAACCTAGTAATAACAGACATGTGTCTGTCCAGGACAAGATAACAGTGTCTCATAGACTGCTGTAAAAAGCTTACTATAAAGTCCAGCAACAGCTCTCTCTCACACACATACACACACACATATACATACATACACACACACACACACACACACACACACACACACACACACACACACACACACACACACACACACACACACACACACACACACACACACACCAACCCCCTCATTTGACTGGTAAGAAAAGAACCTCTCCTTATTGAAAGTACAACACTACAGAACACAGTTCTTAATGCACATGCCACAGCACAAGTCTAATTTTGTCAGGACTGCAGATGAATGTATAGTAGATGACATTGGCAGGTTATGTGGGAGAAAAGAGGTTGGGAGCCCTTCATGAAATGAATGTGTTGGCTTGTGCAAGTCTCAAAAGAATGGCAAGAAATGTTATTGAAGAAGTAACTGTGAGGCACACAATTCTGTTGTTCTGTGAAGACACATACACACACACACACACACACACACACACACACACACACACACACACACACACACACACACACACACACACACACACACACACAGACACACACACACACAGTTGACTGCAGTGAAAATAGAACCTCTACTTATCTAAGGACACAGACTACAGAACACAATACTTATCACACTTGCCACAGCACAAATATGATTTTGACAGGACTGCAGGTGAATTTACAGTAGATGACATCGATAGGCCATGTGGGAGACAACATATTGGGAGGCCTGCATAGATACATTGTTTTATAGTGTTATCTGAGGCTAGTAGACTAATAAAAGTAGGTTATTTGGAAGCCTAGTTGTGTAACAACACAAGTACCATTATTAAGCATACTTGGCTGTTTGAGTTTTGCAGAGCAGGGCTGTGAGAGCACCAAGTGTCCCTATCCATCAGTGAGCAGACAACATTATGTATAACACTTTGTATTGTGGTTGGTATATGTGTGGAAAAAATAATTAGTCCCCAGGGTTACAGTGTTTGTTTGGGGTGGTTTTGAGGGGAAAACAAATGGATGTATTTTAAATATGACATAGGGTTATATTGTGCCCTTAGTTTGCAATTTTTCCACATATAGTTTTATGCCATACAAAGGAACTGTGCAATAAACACCAATAATAAAATATCATATATACAATTCCATAGTGCAACAAGCACTGGGTTTGAGCGATTGCTAACAAAGTGTATACGCATGTGAGACAGGCCTGTTTGTGTTCAGGGAAGCAGTGTGCAAATGCAAAGTGCATTGCTAATGTTTGCCACCCCTTTACCTTGGTCCCATCTGTACTCCAGACTGGCTTTTGGCAATGGCTAAGAGCATTAATTTGGATATATCTGTTTTTTATTTTTGGGTGTCTGCTTTCTAGGCAATTTGGTTTTCCCGTTCCCACAATGTTGAGCTTCACTCAAACAAGATGAACTTACTCAAAGTGTTTTTCAGGATGCAGCACATCACGCAAAAGTGGGATTGAAAGAAGGCAAAGAGGAAACGAGAGTAAAACTAAGGAACACAAACACAATGTTTATTTATTTATTTATTTATTGTTTATTGTTTATTGTTTGTTAACCGGGTTAGTCCAGCTGGGCTAGTGGCCCGTTTTCAGTGGAGACCCGAGGAGAAAAGCTCCAATACATAATATAAAGTATATAGGTTTACATCATTACAGTATATCTAGGTATACAGAATATGCATCATTATATAATGTAAGTTCAAAAAGTTGTAAATTTACAAAGGCAGAATTACAGAGAGTTGCCACATTTATAATAGATTAAGTGAGTAGCATGAGTCAATACTGGTCTGTACAGGAGTAACAGTTTTACAAGTAATATATACACATTGGTTTGAAATTTAGAGCTTGTCAGTTTGGGAAATTAGTAAGGTAGGCCAGAGGCATGCATGCAAAAGAATTTTTGGAAAGATGTTCTGAGCAAGATATATGAGGTTTGTTAAAGATGGTAAAGAAGTGATGATTATAGGTGTGGAGTTTGTAGTGTGGGTATTTTAGGTGGGAGCATGTGGAGGACATTCCCATTTGGAGGAGAGATGGGAGAGAAGCTTGGATTTTAAGTTGTTCTGGTTGAGTATATTACGTAGTGGTGTGGGGAGATTGTTCCATAGCTTGGCTATGGTGTGGGATAGTAGTAGTTTGCCAGGAGGGTGGTTGGGTTTGTGTACATGCAGAAGGTTTTGGCCTGTGGATCTCAGGCTATGGGTAGGTGTGTAGGGTGTTAGAGATTTAGCAAGAGAGGGGCATTCTGCTGGTTTAAAGATGAGTTTGTGGGCTGTTGTAAGTTGTAGGTACTTTAGGTGGTTGTGGAGCTCTAGCCAGTTTAGGGTGTGTAGAGAGTGACAGTGATGAGAAGAATTCTTAGAATTGGTTGCAAATTTGCAGATTTTGTTATAACAGGGTTCGAGTTTAGCGAGAAGGCCAAGTTGAAGGTTGGAGAATAGGGGAGCACCATACAAGAGAGAGGGGAGAAGGAACGTAGATGCAAGGGTATGTCGAGAGGCTGGAGTAAGGTAGTAGTTATGTCTGTAGAAGAGACTGATTTTCTGGTGGGTTTTTTTGATTCCTGAGAGGATGTGGGAGTCAAATTTTAGGTTTTCATTGATGGTAATTCCAAGTAGCTTGGTACTAGGAACTATTTCTAGAGGGGTGGATGGAGAATTGGGCCTTGTGGAACTGGGAGGTTTTGGTGGGAGTGAATATCATAAGTTTTGTTTTGTTGGCATTTAGGGCCAGGTGATGAGATTGCATCCATATTTCAGTTTTGGAGAAAGCTGTTTGGGTATAGAGAAGACGTTTGGAGGGGCAGGTGTCTGAGCAGATGATAGTGGAGTCATCTGCGTATTGGATGATTGAGGTTTCAGGGATAGAGAGGTGGAGGTTGTTAATGAATAAGTTGAAGAGGAGGGGGCCAAGTACTGATCTTTGGGGAACTCCTGTGGGTGTAGGTAAGAAAGGGGAGGTTGATTCTTTCCATTGTACAGCCTGTTAGTGCATGGAAAGATAGCTGGTGAACCATTCAAGGGTTGGGGGCGATAGATGCAGCTGTGAGAGCTAGAACAGGAGAAGGGAATGGGAGATAGTGTTGAATGCTTTTGAGAGGTCAAGAAATAGAGAAGATACATATTTGCTGCTTTCACGTGCTAGGTTGACTGTTTCAAGGAAGGAAAGGAGGGCTGTCATGGTGCTGTGGCCAGGGCTGAAGCCATGCTGGGTGGGAGAGAGGAGTTTGTGCTGGATTAGGTAAGGCATGAGCTGGGAGTGGATGGTTTTCTCTAGAATTTCAGAGAGAGGAGAGAGTATAGCTATGGGTCTGAAGTTGGTTGTGTATGGGTTTTTTACCGCCTTTGTGGAGAAGAATTATGAATGCATAACGCCAGATGGTTGGTACATAGGATTCCTGACTGGATCTATTTATGAGGATGGAAATGGGATAGGCTATAGATTCAACTGATATTTGAAGAGAATTTGCTGGAAGGTTGTCAGGGGCACTGTGGCATGGTTTTAGCTTTTGCAGTAGTCTTTTTATAGTGTAGGTGGAAACAGGTTTAAGGGAGAACAGGGGTGGAGGAGGGGGGTGAGAGAGGTGGTTTGAGGGGCAGGGTGAATGGTTAGTGTTGGTGGGTGGATTGGGGAAAGTGGAGGATAATGTAGCTATGTAGTCTATGAAAAATGTGTTGAAGTTAGTGGCTATTTCTAGACTTGAGAGGTTAGGATTGGGGCAGGGGTTGGAATTATTGCCAGGGTTGGGTATTGAGGAGATTGATGTCCAGAATTTCTTTGGATTGTTTGAGAGTTTGTATTGTAGATTGCTGTAGTAGTTTTTGCGATCTTTTCTTATTGATTGTTTGGCCAGGTTACAAGGATGTTTATATTCTTGGAGGGTGCTGGGGTTTTTTTTTTTGTTTTTGGTATAGTTTCCACTTTTTGTTTCTTTGATTCATTATAAGTTTAGTTTCTTGAGATATCCAGGGGCAGGAATTAGTTTTGATACGTTTGGTTTGTAAAGGGGCTAGTTTATCAAGTAAGGTAAGGAAAGTTTGGTTAAATGTAACAGCATTATCTAGTGGAAGACTTTTCAGTGGAGACCAATTAGTAACCTTGAGGCATTCAGAGAAGATTTCAGGGTTGAAGGAAGATAGGTTTCGGGATTGCTTGAATATGTGTTGTTTTTCAATGTGGGAGGGTAGGCGGTCTGTGAAGGCTGGTAAGTGGTCACCTAGGGGGTCAGATATTGTACCGGATTTGGAGATATGGTTGGGGTGTGTTGTTAGCATCCAATCTAAGATGGTACCAGAGGAACCATCTTTGTTTGGCCTGGTAGGGAGGTCGATTAGTTGGGTGAAGTTGTACAGGTTGATAGAGTGAGTTGGGGTATCTAAGAGAAAGGAGGTCCAGTTAATATTTACATCACCAAGAATGTAGGTTTCATTTATGATGTTTGAGCTAAACCAAGAGACGATGTCTTCTAGAGTTTTGGTATTGTCTCCAGGAGGTATGTAGATGGAGCAGATGCAGATGGATTTGTAGTTATTAAGTTTTAAAAAGCCCACAGTCATTTCTGCATTGGCAAAAGTTGGGATGGGGTTAGTGGCTGGGGTAAATGTGAGGGTGGAGGGGTAGATTATTGCTATGTCTCCTCCTTTTCTGTGAGACCTATCATTGCGTATGATATGGTAGCCAGGGGGGAGGATTTCATTATCTTTGATGGAGGGTTTGAGCCAGGTCTCAGATACTGCAGTTATATCTGGCTGATTGTAAGAGAGCCAGGCATGTAGGTTGGGGATTTTATTATTGAGGATTTGTGCATTTAGGGTCATGAGGCGGATAGCCTTAAGTTTTTGTGGATTGGTACTTGGGTTAGCGTGGGTAAAGGTGGGGGTTGGGCCAGGGTTAGGGTGGATGTCACCTGAGAGAGAGAGAGTGGGATATGTTGGAGGAGATGTCTGAGGAGAAGTAGAGGGTAAATAGAGGTAAGGTATTGCTGGGAAAGGCTTTTCTTTGAGATAGTTGTTAGAATAGAGTGAGGAGATGGTGATGTATGGAGTAAGGAGGGTTTGAAAAGATTGGATGGGTTGCAGGAGTAGAGTTCAGGGGAGATCTATGAATATGAGTGGGATGTAATTGAGGGGTCTGAGGTAGTAGTGTGAGAGGTTAGAGGTAGGTATGAGCTAGTGTGGAGGCTTAGTTGGGTAATGTAGGTTAGGGATACTAGAAGGGTAGATAGTAGTAGAGTTTGCTGTGGGATGGTAAGCATTGTAGTATCATTGTGTGAGGTGTGGTGTATGTATGAGAGAGGGTGGGGGTGTGTGTGAGATTAATTTGATTATGGGAGTGGGAGGAGTAAGGTGGTTGGTGAGTGTGAGTGGTGCAGGTGTTGAGGGGGTGTGGTTTGTGGAAGTATATGTGTCGGTACACTGGGGGTGAGTGGGATTTGGAGGTAGGGTAGGGGAGCGGAGTGAGCCCGTAGGGCGAACGGAGCGGGATAGAGCAAAAATAGAAAAATCAGCAGGAAAAAGTATCAGCAACTGCTGTTTTGAAGGTAAGTTAAGCATGTTGTTATTGTGAGAAAAATAAGGGAGAAATAATTTACAAAGGTAATTGTAGATGCTTTAGTACACCTAGTGTGTGCTTTCAGGGGTGGAGGTTCATTTCCAGTGTTTGGAGAGTGTTGACTAGGATATTGAGATATACAGTCAGTTACAAAATAAGTGAAGCCAATGTGGGAATAGGGTTTTACTGGGTTAGGATGGAAGGTGCTGCCACCTAGTGTTAACTAGGTAGATAGCAGGCAGGAAAGAGGAGCAGGTTTCATTTATGATGTACTTTGATAAAAAATGCTGGGACACTATGAAAGCTTCGTGGACATAGAAGACATGGAGGGGGAGAGTGGATGTCGATCTGTGGTAGGCTGCTGAATCACTCACACAGGGAGGCAGACAAGTACATTTAGGTGATTAATAGGTAGTTACAATACTAGATTTAGGTCTACATACATTCAACAAATTATGGTGTTGGGAGTCCTCACAGAAGTCCAAAAGGCTCTGGCTGGCAGGCAAAAAATCCAGGGAACTATCAGAGGAGTCGCAGGAGGTGTTCCTTTCAGTTTAGAGGCAGGGAGGGAGCTTCTGGAGTGATATACTGTAAAATGAGAGGAGATACACACAAAGTTAGGTTATTTGGAAGTTTGGATGTTACAGGTATGGAGGTAGGTGTAGTTAAGGAGTAATCAGAAGAGAATATCTGTAAATGCACAGTAGAAAGTGATAGTACACATCACAAATTTCTACATATATCGGGATTTGGAACCATCACACCAATACAGCTTCAGAAAACAGGAGGGATGCTTTAGTCCTCTTTGCCACACAAACAGCTTTGCACCAATGAAATGAAGTCATTCTTCACAAAACCAACTGCAACAGAATGTACACTGTTATCAAACCATCAACTGTGATTTGTACATTTAATTCTCTTTAATATATTTGGACATAGAGCAGTTAGTGATCACACAACCTGTCATAATTATGCTTACAAATGCACAGCTCTGTGTTACCTTTCGGTGTTTCTTGATCATTCATCAGTTATCTAACACATGCAGTGTGTGAGCCATTCTATATCAGTGGTCTTAACATGTGAGAGGATATGAACTGGGAATAAAGAGATATGCTGTCTAGGTTGGATGGCAGAAACACGCATATACTGTTCTTTTGGGGGTAGTGTAGCTGAGTTACTGTTATGGCAGGAACAAGGGTACACTCTTCTTTTGAGGAGGAAAAAAGCTCAGTTACTGTTATGAAACAAATAGTTCTGAGGTATGAAACAGCAATGTGTATCATCACTGTCTAACTTCTGTCATTAACAATTTACCAGTACAAAGGTATGTGCTAAAATGAGGCCATGCAGGGAACATCAGAATTCCTCACAGGTATGACTGTATGAATCTTTCATGCCTGGGGCCTACTAATTACTAATAGACAAATATAAGTAAAATAAGTGTCTGGTTAACATAATTTCTGTACAAATCCACCACCATTTACTCTCACTATACCAAGTCAGGAAATACAATGATATGCTATAATATTATTAGGAATACATTCTAGGTTCAGGACTTACTTTGCAAATGCAGTAATTGACACACCTTTAGCAACTGATGCACCTTTAGTTCAGGGCTGACTCTATCTGATGCAAGCAGTTAATGGCCAATACATGGTGAGGAAAAGGTTCTGTGAGTAGCCTTGCATCAGTTTTACTATATGTATGTGAGAAGAAGAACGGTATTAGGTTGCTATATGGTCATTATGTGTGCTATGCATTGTCTTTTAGCCAAAGCAAGGGCATACTGAGCACACATGCATCTGCCTACAGGGACAGCAATGGGGATTCCTCCTCTGAGTCTTCCTCTGACTGTGGATGTGGTGACTTATTCATTGGTGGGGTGATGTGTGTCCCTTCCCCTTGTTGATCCTGCTGCAGCTGTTTCTGCAGGATCAAACTGTGCAGCACAACATATACTGTGAATGTTGTGTACACGTGCATGGATTATACTGCAGGGCTCCACCAGATATATTTAGGCACTGTAAACCACGACTTCAGAACCCAAACAAACATTCTGTGATGTTTCTAGTTTGAGCATGTGCCTCATTATGCCATGTGTGTGTGTGTGTGTGTGTGTGTGTGTGTGTGTGTGTGTGTGTGTGTGTGTGTGTGTGTGTGTGTGTGTGTGTGTGTGTGTGTGTGTGCGTGTGTGCGTGTGTGTGTGTGTGTGCACATCTGATGAGTGTCATTAGACACAGTTCCAAGGCATAGCCAGCATCCCCAAGTAAATGGTCATGTGGGATGTCCCCCTAGCAAACATCTAGTGCAGCTGTGATGTGTCCAGATATGGGAGTCATGATGACTACTAGGGTTGCCAACACTCATATGCAAGATAATTCCCTGAACATTACACAGGAATTGGCAGTTGGTGCAGTGGTATCCTTTGCACTTAATGTAGCTTCAACCCTCCTCACCAGATGGTACATTAATGTGTACATGAGTGCAATCTATTTCACCCAGTAGTTCAGGGTAGTGCACTACATGGTAAACAGTTCCATATTGCTAGCCCTCTCTTCAGAACTATGGGGGGGGGGGGGGAATATGTGCTCACTGGCATGTGTGAGCATCACATCCAGAAAGTGTTGGAGGATCCTAGAGGCTGATGCCTGTGACACACCCAACATGTCCCCAGTTGGTCTTTGAAAGATACCAGCCGTTAATATTCTAAGGGTTACACATAGCTTAGTTTCCACAGGGATGAGTTCCCCTCAGTTGGCTCTGGCTCTGAGCTGAGGGTGGCAGAGCTTACAGAGGTCTTGTAATATGTCCCTGTCTACCCTGTAGTGTTCTACAATCTCCAGATCAGGTAGCTCCTGGGAGGTTACCCTGGGCCTGAACATACTTCTACATCTCACTCTAGGCCTATTGTCATCAGCACCAGCACCATTGGCTTCAGCCTCAAGCACATACAGATGCAGAATAGCTGCAGCAGCCCCTAACACTGTGTCAGTTAAAATTTCCTTGTCTCCACTCCAATGGTATTGAAGGATAAAAGGAAAAACCAGGATGGAGGCTACATGGATACTCAATACTGTAACACTCAAACAATGGCAAAAAAAAGTAAACTGGACAGAGTCCACATACTTTAACAACCAAATCATTTTGATGACACAGACCTTGGGAATTGTGCAATGCTTACATGCACCTTTAACCTTCACAGCCTTACATGTTCACCCCTGCAAGTGTAACCTAACACATCCCCTGATGGCATCATACACTGTTGCCATGCATTGAACATGAACACTGTGGAAGTGCCCGCACAAAGTGCACATCCCTACATGCTTACTCTCCTCAAATTCTCCTCTCAAATTCAACAATTCTAATGAGTTTTGACCTCATTTGCACCTTCACCATGGTGACAGCCTGGAATCTGCACAGTTAGTAACTGTGCAGCCAGGGAAACTGCATGGGAGCCCAATGCTGTAACAGAGGAATACAGCAATCCATCAGCTACATCCTGCATATGCTTACATTATAGTATAATACTCTGTTTCATTGAGGTTTACACGTTAGCAGCCTGCATTACTTACAAGTGCATTCTTCATTTGGGGGTGAGGGAGTGAAGCTGCATTCATGTCATGGCACTTAAAATGACATTATTACGATTGTTACTCTGGTTTTCTAGCATCCACCCTGTGCAATTATGTCAGAATATATGTGGTGTTACATGTTAAGGGCAATTTTGTACAAATATAAGAGCTTTTATTTGCTCTTGTTTCTGTGGCTGTATTCAGAAAGTTTTGGAATACATGGCCAACATGAATATGTAGTCTACACAGTTGCTTTACACATTCTTGAATCTCTTCACTGAGTTGATTTGCTTCATGAGCATAATATTCAGCTATTTGTGCTGTAATTTGCATGACACAAAAGTTTCCATGTTTGCCCATGAGTGAGCACTGCTCTGCTTTGCTATGCAGAGTTTACTGAAACTAAAGCTTGCAGCAGCCATGTGTGCATTGCGCCATGACATGCAGACAGCCACCATGATCATGTAAGCTTTATTGAATCCCCCCTTTTGACAAGAAGTAAGAGAGAATATGCACAACAGAGCAAAAATGTCCTTATTTGTCTAAACAAGCAAATCAGGGGACTAGTCAAAAGTCATCAAAAGCAAATTTGGAGGCAAGAATAGCTTGCCAGGCTTTTGTCCACAATCTTAAGGGAAACCTCCAGCACTGTGCAGAATTAGTTGTAGACAGCATCACCTACACTCAACCAGATGATCTAGCAAATCTGTTGGTTGATAAATTCATCTCAGATTTCAACTCTCTCTCACCTCCTGTTACCCCCCCCCCCCCGAAGAAATACCCTCCAACATTCCTCTACCAGTTATCACCAAAGAAGCGGTTACCACTGCTCTCTAAAGCTAAAAACATGGCTGTAATGGGTCCCAACAATATCTCAGCATGGCTCTTAAATACATTGAAACAGGACCTATCAGTATCTCTAGGATCTCTGTTTAACCACAGACTCCAGAATGGCTTTGTCTCAGTTGAGTGGAGGACAGCAACATTAATTTCTCTGCATACAGGGGGACCATCAGCAGATGCAGGAAATTACAGACCCATAACTTTGCCTAGTCTTATATGCAAGGCCATGTAAATAATAATCATGGACCTAATTAATAATGACACAGGAACCCTCCAAACACTAGACCCAGCCCAGTTCAGCTTTGTCAAGGGCAGGTCATGCCTGTTCAATCTAGTGGACTTCTTTGAGAAAGTCACTAGGGCTATGGATGATGGTAAAACAATGCATACTGCCTACCTTGACCTGGCTAAGGCATTTGACAAAATCCACAACTCTAGTATTATAGATAAACTTACAAAATTGGGCATAGATCCATACATCACCAGATGGATAGGCAAATGGCTCATGGACAGGACACATGTAAGAATGGGTGAATCCATATCCATCAAGAAGCCAGGTACTAGTGGTGTGCCACAGGGCTCAGTGCTAGTACCTCTCTTTTTCAGAATATATTTATCTGAAGTCAAGGCTAATGGAGAAAGCCTTTGGCTGGCTTAAGTTTGCTGGCAATTGCAAATTGTGGCAATCACTGAATCACCAAACAATGTAGATATCTTTCAGAAGCATCTGACTCAAATAGATGAATGGTGCTAGAGCCATGGCCTAAAACTAAATGCAAAAAAAAAAAAAAAAAACAATCATACCCTTTTGGAAGTCAAATACCCCTGGAAATTACAACATTAATAGCACACCCCTAAGAGTGGACTCAAACGTAAGTCATCTAGGTACACAGATAAACAGTCGCCTGAACTCTGTCTGCCATGTGTCCATAGGGATTCACTTTACATGCTCTAAATTCTGAAATATCGAATTTCAGAATCTCAACCCCATAAAGTGGAAATCCTAAAAGATCAAAAACCCAGAAGTGCGAAATTCAAAATTGCGACTTCTACACTACACACACACCACACACATACACATACACACACCTTCCTTCCCACACACAAACACACAACCCTATCCTACATACAAGCAGGGGGGCAACTCTTCTGCACCCCCCTACTTAAATATACTAACTCCAAAGTCACATTACATACCCAAACACACAAAACATCACCACACAAGCTACATTCCCCTTGACCACACACATCACAGTAACAAAACACACTAATACACACTACAGCCCCTACTCAAAATCCTTAAAACATAAACACTTACCTGAATCCATGAACACAGTGCAGCACCTGAACTGCTAATTCAACATCTCTGAAAGGATTTCCCCTTTATGGGCTTGAGATTCTGAAATTCGATATTTCAGAATTTCGAGCATGTAAAGTGAATCCATCCATATTGGCGAGGAACTACTTCTATGTAGCACAGCTTATAAGTAAAGGCATGGCATCCAGAGCCAAGGAAATTATGGTCCCTCTGCACATTGCCCTTGTCAGACCGATAACTGAGTACACTGCACCTTTTGGCATGCACTTGACCAGATACTTGCAACACCTGGAGCAGCATCAGAGGTTCATTACAAAAAATACAAGGTATAAACAACATGTCCTATGTAGATAGACTAAAAGCCCTATCCCTTTACTCTGTGTCCTACCAACTATTAAGGGATGATCTATGCAGAACTTACAAAGCATTCAAAAATCCAACCCGATGGAACTGTTACACAATCACAACACAAACTGCATGAGGGTTACTCAGTCTAGGGATCAAACATGCTGGAGAGACAGATATGTGTCTCAGAGATTATCTCTTCTCTGGAACAGGCTTCCTATTCAAGTAAAGATGAACTCTTTCCTGGATGTCTTCAAATACAGTTTGGGATCAATGGATGGGGAATCATAAATTCCCTCCTAGGGTGATGCCCATGTTTATAGGTTCATAGGCTGATAGGTAGGTACTAGGCTATTTGCCCTAGGGCCTATATAAGCCTAGCCAAACGGTACCCTGGCTTTTGCCACCCAAGAAAATTATTTTCCTTTGCTCCTGTCAAGCAGAGCCACAGAAGTGATCCCCTGGGTGAATTTCCTATCTCCCATCCAATCATCAAGATTTTTCTTGAAGAGTGCTAATGAGGAGCTTTGTTTCATACAGACAGGTAGTTTGTTCCAGAGTATGGGAAGTCTCTGGCACAGGAATCTATCCCTCCAGCATGTCCTGTTTATTGTGATGACAAGGTTTAGGTCCCTAGAGTGTGTAACTTGGAGGGATTGAGATTTCTTTAAGTGGAGCATGTTCAACAGCTTTGGGTTTGACATAGCTTTGTATGTTAGGCAGAGATCGCCTCTGAGTAGGTGATATGCGACAGACTAAAGTTGGAGTTTTTTTAGATGGTCTGCATAGGGCATCTGTTTGAGGCCAGTAATCCTCTTTGTGAGGTATTTCTGTGGCCTTTCCAGTTGTTGTAAATGTCTTGTGAGGTACATACCAAAATGGGCGTTGTACTCAATAACGGATCTAATGAGTGATGAGTAGAGGGGAACAATGACCTATTTTTTCCTGGATGAGAAACCTTTTGTGATGAGGTGTGCCACGTAGAAGGATTTCCTGACTACTGTGGCGATGTGATTATCAAAAAAAAACCTCCTGTCCACCTGTATCCCAAGGTCTCTTATCACACTTTCAGTGTTAAGTAGACTACCACCTATGTGGTAGGTCATGGGTACAGAGGTTTTACCAAAAGGGATGACAATGCACTTTTTGGCATTGAGCTTGAAGCCATGGCTTTGACACCAGGCATCTGTCTCAGTGAGGCCCTTTTGTAGGGTGTCCACATTGTTAGGAGTTTTGATTATGGCTCCTAGTTTGCAGTCATCTGCGAACTTTGTTAGCCAAAGACCTTCTGTGTTAGCCTGTACTTCAGAGAAGTAGATACCAAACAGGACAGGACCTAGGATTGAACCCTGTGGCACTCCACTTGTCAATGGTCTGAAGTTGGATTTAGAGTCTGCTACTTTCACAGTATGGGTTCTGTCAGTGAGCCAGTTGGCAACCCATCTTGTGACATAGGGATTTATACCTAATTTAGTGAGTTTATCTATAATTCCAGAGTGGGGGATGGTGTCAAAAGCCTTGGCGAGGCCTAGGTAGGCTGTGTAAACCACCTTACCCTCATCTATGGCTTTGGTGACCGCTTCAAAGAAGTCTATCAGGTTTAGGAAACATGCTCTGCCTTTTACAAACCCGAACTGGGTAGGGTCCAGAGTTTGGAGATTATCAATGTCATTGTTTATAAGTTCCATCCACATCCCACCACCATACATTCCATAGCCTTGCAGACCAGGCTTGTCAGGCTAATGGGGCGGTAGTTCCCAGGGTCCATGGTGGCTCCCCCTTTGTGGAGTGGGTTAACTGTTGCTGGGTGCCATTCAGTGGGCACAAAGACTGAGTTGAGGCTATGATTGAACATGGTACTTGGGTGGGGTGCCAGTTCATTCTGTAGTTCATGTAGAACGCAGCCTGGGATGTTGTCAGGTCCCATGGGTGTTGTGTTCTTGGCCTTGGAGAGTGTGTTTTTGACTTGTGCAGCCGTGATTACAGGAACTTTGCATTCTTCTGGTATAGATATGGGCCCTTTAGGGGGTGAGATAGGGGTAAAGTTAGCACTGAACCTATCTGCCAGGATGTTGGTAATATCAGTTGGTTCTGTATATTTCATGCCATTATGCTGTAACTCAGAGCAGATCTGAGTGTTGCCATTGAGATTCTTGACATAGCTATAGAATGCTTTGTGGTTGACTTTAGAATCAAGGGCAATTTTGTTTTCGTAACTAGCTTTGGAGGATTTTATGAGGGATCTCAGCTTCTTACTGAGGCTGACCACAGAGTTCCTCCAATCATGGGATTTTACTCTTTTTTGCAACAGTTTCTTTCTTCAGTTGTAGAGTTTGTTTATGCCAGGGGACCACCAGATTGGCTTCCTTTTTTGGAGGATAGCATCTTGGTTCTGTTAGGGATTGCACGATCCATGCACTCATGTAAGTGCTTATAAAGTGCATCTGTATAGGATTCAGCAGTCATACCTCTATTGTCTGTCAGCATGGGTGTCGTGAAGTTTGCCACGTCTGTCTTAAGAAGCGTGAAGTTGGCTTTGGAGAAATTTTTTACGATGGTTTCCCTAATGGGGTGTGGTGGTGGGATGTGGATGTCTAGGGTGATTAGCTTGTGGTTGGATCTGACCAACAAGGAATTGACCTCTGGTGTGGAACACTGGTTGCCCATGTTGGTAATGACCAGGTCTAGAATATTGCTGCCCTGGTGGGGGTGTGGATAAGTTGATCAAAGTCACTAGAATTTATGAATTCCAGAAAACGTTGAGCACAAGAGTTGGTACATGAGTAGTTTTCCCAGTTAATGGTGGGGGAGTTGAAATCACCCATTATTAGGGTGTTAGGTTGTACCCTAATATTTTCCAGTGTATCAAGAAATGAGGAGTTGGAATCCTGGGGCATGGTAGGGGATCTGTAGCAAGCTACAATTTGGATTGCAGTCTTGCCCAGAGTTAGTTGCACTTGGATAATCTCAGATGCATTATGCTGAGCAACTAGCCTGGAGGTGTGGATATCCTTAGTGAATACAGACACGCCTCCACCTTTAGTGTCTCAGTCCAGGTTAGGTGGCCGAAAGGCATGGTATGAATTATAGTTCACCACACAAGAAAAATATATATCCAAAAAATGACCCAGCCAGTAAATCCAATAATTTATTTTTGTAATAACAAAAACTTGACTTCTCCAGTGCCTCGGCAAAAGCCTTTAACAGAGTATACCAATACCATTTCTCATTTCTTTTTATATAATAAAAACAACACTAATAAAACAATTAAGAACAACTCATTACAAGAGCCATTTCCAATTAAGCTCTCTATTTAACCCCTTAGGATACAGAGTACCAAACTTTAAAATAAAAAGTGCTTCCTTCCATTGCAATTTACTTTTTAGGCACATACCTTTTCCACAATACCCTTTTTCTAAAATCGTGCCTTTTAACTTATTCCCATCATTATTATGGTACATTTTAAAGTGTAAACCTAAAGGACTTTCCACTTTTTCATTTTTAATGTTTCTTAAATGTTCTAAAAATCTAACTCGGAAACTACGTTTAGATTCCCCTATATAAAACAAATTACATTCACATTTAAGAACATAAATAATTCCTTCCGTTGCACAACTGTACCTATCATTCAAATTAAATGTCTGTCCATTAATCTTATCAAAAGAATTTACTGTATAACAGCAGGTACAAGTACGACTCAGTCATTGTCCACGCTGGTGTCAACGACCTGAGACGTACCTCCTTGGACTACATGAAAAGGGACATCGAGGAGCTCTCTGATTATGTAGCCCAGGCAGGTATGACCCTGACCTTGAGCAGTATCCTACCTTCACCTAGAATGATGCCACAATACAGTGATAAGATGATCAGCTTTAATAATTGGCTTAAATTCTGGTGTCATTCAAAGGGGATCCAATGTCTGTCTGCCTGGGATGACATGCTGGACAAGCCACGCTGCTTCGCAAGGGACGGCTTGCACCTGTCACCCCTGGGCTTCCGGATATTGGCAAAGGCTCTTGCCACCCCATAGTGCCTTTTTAGGCAAGGCTCAAATTCTAAACCTACCACCCTAGAACACCAAAAGGAAAAAACTAAGGGTAATGCTGCTCAATGCCAGAAGTCTCAATCTCAAGATGCACGCACTCGAGGCCCTTCTCAATATGGAGAACATCGATGTCTGTGCTGTGACAGAAACCTGGTTCAAGGCTCCTGAGAGCACCCCAGCACTAACAGGTTTCACCTCATATCATGCGTTCGGCCCCAAACTCCGGACAACACCAAGACAGAGGGGGGGGGTGTCCATATTCATAAAGGACACCCACACCTCAAGGTTGGTGGCAACGCATGATGCATCGGAGACCATCCAGGTGCAATTAACCATAGGCAAGACTGCTCTGCAATTTGTAGCATGTTACAGGCCACCCTCTCAAACTCAGGAACCTCACATGGCCTTCCTGAAAACATTGGAGGGATAAATGTATCTCCAAACACCATCATACTAGGTGACTTTAACTACCCTAATATAGACTGGGAACACTACTCAAGCCCGAACACTCTAACCCAAAGATTCCTGGAGTTCATAAACTCAAATGCCATGGAACAACTAGTCACCATCCCCACAAGAGGAGAAAACATACTTGATCTCATCATCACGAACATGGGATCAAAATGTTCAACACCGAAGTATACCCCTCACTGGTGAGATCAGATCATAAACTAATCTCGCTGGAGGTCCTCATCCCGCCCCACCTGAAACAAAAAGACCACAGTGAAAAACTTCTCAAAAGCCGATTTCACACTTCTAAAACTAGTGTGGTCTCCTTTAAGGCCCCTGAGCCAGTGGTAAACATTACTCAAACCGCTGAATCACTTACAAATGCCTTCTACCAGCACCTACAGGACTGCATGGATCAGGCAATCCCAAACAAAACTAAGACTCTCTGTACCAAAGGCAAGCGTCCAGTCTGGTGGACCCCAGCCATAAACAAGCTCTACAACAAAAGGAGGAAGCTACTACAAGATAGAGCAAAATCCTTGAAAGGTAAGACACCTTTGATCATTATAAGTAAAAACTAAGAGCTCTCATAAAATCATCCAAGGCAAATTTTGAGAGAAAAATCGCCAAGGACTCTAAAGAGAATCATAAGGCCTTCTTTAGCTATGTTAGAAACCTAGGAGGAAACTCCCAGATATGCTCAGAATTAGTTCAAAATGATGTGAAAATTACTGAACCTACACACATTGCCAACATACTGGCTGACAAGTTCAGTGCAAACTTCTCCCCCTCCCCAAAGGAGAGATATCTATTCCAGAGGATTGTAGCCCCCAAACATCTCCAACGCCCAGGTGAGAACTGCCTCACTAAGGCAAAAAACACAGCATCCATGGGACCGGATGGTGTCCCCAGCTGTGTGCTTCATGAACTCAATGAGGAATTAAACCCACAGTTAGGACAGCTGTTTAATCTTAGCCTCACCTCAGGATACGTACCCAAGGAGTGGCGACGGCGACTGTGGTCCCACTTCATAAGGGCGGTGCCTCCACAGACCCTGGAAATTACCGCCCCATTAGCTTGACAAGCCTTATCTGCAAAGCCATGGAGAGGATCATAATGGAACTCATAAATAAAGACATAGGGAACTTGCAGACTTTGGATCCAACTCAGTTTGGCTTTGTCAAAGGCAGATCCTGCCTCTTAAACTTGGTTGACTTTTTCGAGACAGTCACCAAGGCCATTGATGAGGAAAGGCAGTCCATACAGCCTACCTCGACCTGGCAAAGGCCTTGACACAATACCCCACTCAGGTATCATCGAAAAACTCATCAGCTTGAATGTAAACCCATACATCACAAGATGGGTTGCAAACTGGCTAAGTGACAGAACCCACAGGGTCAGAGTTGCTGGAGCCATGTCAGACTCAAAGCCTGTCACAAGTGGTGTCCCACAGGGCTCAGTCCTGGGTCCACTCTTGTTCGGCATCTACTTTTCTGAAGTACAAGCAAACACAGGAGGGTTATGGCTGGCAAAGTTTGCAGATGACTGCAAACTGGGCCATAGTCGAAAACACATCTGACACAGATATCCTCCAGAAGGGCCTCACAGAAATGGATAACTGGTGCCAGAGCCACGGCCTGAAGTTAGACCCCAAAAAATCCATAGTCATACCCTTTGGGAAAAACAAGGCTACCCCTAGCTACCATATAGGTGGCAATCCACTGAGCACAGAAAAAGTCACCAGAGATCTGGGGGCCCAGGTTGACGGTAGCCTTCGTTTGACACTCATGTTGCTAAAGTAGTTAGGAAAACCTTCTATATCACCCACCTGATCATGAAGGGATTCACATCTAGATCAAGGGAGGTCATCGTCCCCTGTACTCATCACTTATTAGACCTATGATTGAGTACAATGCCCGTTCGAATGTATCTGACCAGACACCTGCTGCAGCTTGAGAGGCCCCAAAAGTTCCTCACCAAAAGGATAAAGGGTCTCAAAAATATGTCTTATGCTGCCCGACTGAAAGAACTCCAGCTCTATTCAGTCTCATACCGCTTGCTCAGAGGTGACCTGTGCCTGACATATAAGGCCATGTCAAACCCAGATTTGATGAATATGCTTCACCTCAAAAATCTAGATCCCTCAGAACCACAAGGGCGGAGACTTAAACCTTGACACGGTTATAAATAGAACGTGCTGGAGGGACAGATTCATCACCCAGAGACTCCTATGCTGTGGAACAAAATCCCGGTACATGTGAGGCAGAGCACCTCTCTGGTCTTGTTCAAGAGGAATCTTGACCAATGGATGGGAGATTGCAGATATACCCCAGGGATTACTTCAGCGTCACTGCTTGACAGAGGCACAGCAAAATGATAGGCATAGTTTTTATTCAAACTAAAGGGGTGGCGAAAGCCACATAACTATGGGCTAGGCTTATAAATGCCCTTGGGCAGATAGCCTAGTATGAACCTATGAACCTATGAACCTATAACTACATATACTGCAATGACCACAGGCTTTAAAGCCTGGATTAGATATATGTTTATTCAATCTTGATGTAGGAAGAATAAACGGAGCATGCACCAACATATCTTTAATGCTCTTTCCACGCTTATATGACACCATAGGTCTTTGAGGTAATAACTCTCCTAAGAGAGCATCTTGTGTCAGATTGTTCCAATAGAACATAATTATTTTGACCAGATTTTCTGTATGAACCCCATAAGTAGTCACAAAAAATACTTTATCTACTTGCTTATTATTTTTATTCTTATCTAGTCTATCTCTATACTCCACTAATTTATTAACATGGCTTTCAAGCCTAAAATTGTTTCTAGCTTGTTCTACACATTCTATACCATAACATCTCTGTATAAATTTATTACAAATTTGCTCTATTTGTTTCTATTTTTGTTTTATATTTCTGGTTAATCTTGAAATTCACAACAATTCATTATAGGGAAGTGCAGATATTAAGTGTGGTGGATGGCAACTAGTTCCATATATAAAATGATTTACTCCCCCAAATTTATAATGAACTGAGGTCACCACTTTATTACATTCTACTTCTAGATTTACATCTAAAAATGTCACTTTCTCACCACACTGAGCACCATCAAAATTTATCCCAAAATTATTACAATCTAGTTCTTGAATGAAATTATCCACACTGGATCTACCACCTTCACAATAGAAAAATTAAATCATCTATGTAACGGTAGTATTCTACCACATAATTTCTGAAAAAACTCATTCTATACAAAAATTTTATTTCAAAATGTCCCATAAGTAAATTGGCATACATTTGGGCAAACACTGCCCCCCATTGCTGTTCCCTTTATTTGTTAATATAAAGTGCCATTAAATTCAAAATAATTATTTTTGAGACAAAACTGTACTAAATCAATTATATAATAAGCCAGTGGAGTATTTCCCAGATGAAACTTAAGAGCCTCAATACCTAATTCATGTGAAATGTTCGTATATACATTTTTAACATCTATCACTATCCAATATCTATTTTCATTCCATTGGGTTTTTCTTACTTTCTCCAAAAAGTCAAAAGTATCTCTAATATAAGAAGACAATTTCACCACTTTAGGTAATAGTTGCTCATGTAACACAGTTCCTATATTATGAAGAAAGTAATTACATGCAGATACTATGGGGCGACCTGGGGGTTATATTTATTTTTATGTAGTTTAGGAAGGCAATAAAATGTAGCCATTGTACATTTATCTACAGCAAGTTTTTTTCTCCACATCATTCTTGGTGAAATAACCCAACCTGTACCCTCTATGTAATAATTCATTGTATGCTAATAAGGCCATTTCATATTCCTTCCATACTACAATTCTATATACTTCATCATTGTTTAAATTTTCCATACACATCTTATAATACTGATTAGCAGTCATTACAACTAATTTATTGCCTTTATCAGAAGGTTTAAAAATAATGCCATTTCTATCTCTCATAACCTTCAATGCCTCCCATTCACTTTTTTTTAAATTATATGAAATGTTATTTCTTTATTTAAAAATATTTTGTATAGAATAATTTACTACACTAGAAAAATATTTAACTGTTTCATTAGTGAAGGGAGGTATATAAGTGCTTCTGCTACTAATTTTATCAGTCGGTATTAAGCAATAAGCATTCATAATTTCATCACTTTCAAAAGAAGAATCACATGAAAAAAATTCCATAGATTCTGTTTCATTCAAAGAACTATTCACTTCAGAGGAATGCATTACCTCCATATTATCTTTATGCTTTGAAAAGAAACATAACAGATGCAATTTCCTTACTAATTTAAAAATATCTATTTTAAAAGAATGCATATTAGAAATAATAGTTGGAATAAATTTAATACCACAATTTAATACTGCTAATTCAGTATCAGAAAAATGATGTCCAGTTAAATTAAAGACATACTGTTGATCTAACTCACTGTCAGTATTAATAGTCTTTGAACAATCAGTACCATCTTTCTCTTTTCCCCTGTTGGTTTTGTTGTTGTTGTCTTCCCCATGTCGTATCTGCTTGTCCCCTTTTCCGACCTCTCCCACTTGTATTGGGTCTATTGTGAAAATGTTCATACATATAGTCACTTCTTTGGGCCGGAGGAAGCGAGGGAAAATCTACATTTTCATCCGACCATTCTCCTGAAACTTCAGTCGCCTCCGACGAAGCGAACGAGACACCATGTTTTGTGGTATGAATTATAGCCTTGTAATGCAGGGGTGCTCTCTGGAGCCTTGAACCAGGTCTCTGTCACTGCAGAGTTGTCGATGTTCTTCATTTTAAGGAGTGCCTTGAGTGAGTACATTTTGAGGTTTAGTCTTCTAGCATTAAGTAGCATTACCGTCAGATTTTGCTTGCTTGTACCTGTTATGGTGGTGAATTTGTCATTTGAACCTTGCCTAAAAAAGGCACTATAGAGGTGGCAAGAGCCTTAGCCAGCATCTGGAATACCAAGGGCAACAGCTGCAGGCCATCTCTGGCAAAGCATTGTGGTTTGTTGCTCATGTCATGCCAGGTAGACAGATATTGGATCCCCTTAGAATGACATCAGAAGCTTAGCCAATTGTTGAAGTGGTATCATTCTGGGTGATGGCAGGATGCTACTCAAGGCTAGGGTCATACCTACCTGGGTTACAAGATCGGACAGCTCCTCCATATCTCTTTTCATGTAGTCCAGGCAGGTACATCTCAGATCATTTACACCAACATGGACAATGACAGAGTCATATCTATACTTATTGTGGAGTGACCTGAGTACATACGTTATGTGGTGGATCCTGGCACCTGACAGGCAGCTGACAGTATCTTTCTCCTTGTTTAACCTGGTGAGTGGAATATCAGTGTGCCTGACTATAGAGTCATCTATGACTAGAGTGTTGGGTACGTTGTTATGCCTTTGGGTGTGGTTGAGTGGCACACTGAGTTTGTAGGCTCTGTGTCATTCGGGTTGTGTTGGGGGGTGGAGGTTGCTTGCGTTTTTGCTTTGGAGGTCCCTGTTGCTTGGGTAGATTTTTATTGAGAACCTTCGCAAATGTAGGTGTGCGTTTTGTGTTTCTATGTATGTGTTTTGGTGGTGCAGGTTTTGATGGACTATGTGATGAGTGTGGTGTGGTGCAAGTGTTTACCTTCTCCTCTTGACTGTCTAGTCCAGTCTTGGGTGAAGAGAATTTTGCTTCCAGTTTGGCTATAAAAGTGCATCTCTCACAGGTTGTTGTGTTTGGTGGCAGGAAGAGAGGGTTGTCTGTGTACCTCAGGCAATTGCTGCATTGCCCCAAGATGCCCAGATTCATCAGGTAGACAGGAGAAAACACCGGGAGCTGACCCTTAGACATGCCTGGATAGGTGCTTATTTATTAAGTACTAAAAACTGTTTTCCTCTAGACAAGTGAGGAAAGTTGAGTGCTGTCATAATGTGTAGCTTATTTAGTGCTTGCAATGAGTTCTGAACAAGTGCTGAGCTCAAAGAAACAGATTTGCATGCTAAAACTAGAAAACTGGCTAGTTCTAAGAAACAAAATTAAGCTAGAAGGCTTCCCTCCAACACAGAAAGGCTTGGTGGCTCAGAAGCTTACAAACAGTCCTGGATACAGCAAATCTGTATACGGACCAGATGACACACAGGAAAGGCGGGAAACAAGCTTTGAATATATATATATATATATATATATATATATATATATATATATATATATATATATATATATATATATTGTAAAATGGAAAAGAGGAGCAGAAACTAACTGGGTTGGCCTTCTCAAATGTTCTCCCTGGATTAGGTAGAATGAGGTAATGACACTAGACTAGGAGGAGTGTCCCAAATCAAATTTACAGTAGGGGCAGGCAGCTGCAAAGCCACCAAGTATAAAAGTAGATACCAATAGGGTGGGACGGTGGGAAACAAAAATCAGAACAAACAAATTCAACCAGATGCTTAACAATTGTAGAAAATTTCTAGTTAATACCTCACACACAATGAAACTAGCTAGAAAAGTATATGCAGACAATAAAAGTGCTATAAATAACTCATAAAAATAAGCAAAAAAACAGGATACTTAATGTGATATATCACAGTTTAGTTGGCTTATAGCCCTTCCTGCGATTAGCTCAGTGTGAAGTGGAAATGGAAATGTCCCTTATGAACATGGTCAGTCAGTAAAATACTCAAAGGCATAGACACAAACCTAAGCCATCTTCTAGCCCTTAGGGATAGAAAATCGGGTACAATTTGGTTAATAATGGCTAGGCTTGCAAAGGCTCTTAAGCCGTTAGCCTAGTAATTTCAAATGAACCTATGTAACTTATGTTTGACAGTTATCTTTCAACTACAAACCTATCTTTTTCCATTCATTTCTTAACTGGATAGGCTAATAAGATATGTGTTCCTTTTCACTGGTGACCTGGAGGCACTGTCTTGTTAAATGACTTGCTTAAGGTCACATACAATAGAAATGAAGTTGGAGGACCTCAAGCCCTGTACCCTGTATTACGGAAGCAGTTGTTAACAGCTGAGAGCACTAATCATCTGTGCTAATTGCAACATAGTTGATTTTAATGCTACCAATGACTGTATCATGAAGTACTGAGCAGCCAAAAGAGCAAATTAAAAAAAAAAGTGATAACTCTAGAGTGAATCTAACATGATTGAAAACAGAACAAACTAAAAATATTTTTTTTGCAAGGGGGCAACCCCACCGCCCACATCTCCACACCCCCTACTAATTATATACCAACTCCGAGATTGCACAACAGTGGGTTACGGGCAAATTCCCTTACCCTGCTGCAATGCAATCTCATACAAAAAAGCTGATGGGAAAACCACCATTAAAAAGAAACATTCACTCATACGAGCATTCATTTTTTGTACATCACAACATCTGCTGGCTTCCAACAGCTTTTCATCCAAATTTTTTTTTTTTACATCACAACATCTGCTACCTTCCAACAGCTCCTCCTGATCCAGAAGTGTGGGTTTCAAATTTCTAAAACATAAGCTGTGACTCAAACAAAGAGACAGTAAATTTCAAAGTTCCCTATTAACATATAAAAGCACTGCATCCCCTAAACATGGAAGGGTGCATTTGGACCCCCTACTGCTTATATATATGCTGCACCCCTAACATGGGGGATGTGTACTCACACCCCTATTGCTTGTATATGCTGCACCCCTAACATGGGGGGTGTGCACTAACACCCCTATTGTTTATATATATATATGCTGCACCCCCTAACATGGGGGGCACTCACACCCCTACTGTTTATCCGTGCTTCACTCTATAACAGTCATACCTCTACCGCTTACATCTGCCAACTCTGAACTATGGCATCCCTGGATTTGCCATATGTTGTGACACAGTCACACTTGTAGTTCCATTCTTTGGAGGATCAGAATTATCTACCTTAGAATTTCATCAGATACCATCATAATCATCAACCAACTTTTCCCCATTTTTTCACATGTGGTCGGGGTGTCACATCAGCTGTCACCCACTTTCTTGATTCAATGTCACTGTCCTACATTCTTCAGCAGTGATGCCTGATTGCTGCAGGTCTTCTCTCACACAATCCAACATCTCTTTGCAGGATCCCCTCACTTCCTCTTGCCTTCTTCCTGTCTGTCCCAAATCTGCTTCACCAGATTGTCTTCTACTTCCCTGGACATGCGCCTCAACCGCCATAATTTGTTCTATTTGACCTTCTTTGCAATCTGAGCTACTTGACCTTCTGCTCTGTTGTCCTCATTTCTTGTCTCACAATGTGCATCCTAGCAGCGATCTCAGGCACTTAATCTCCATCACCTCTAGTTTCTTCAGATGCTCTGCCTTTACTGCCCAGGTTTCTGTACCACACAGTAGTAGTGGTCACACCACTGCTTTCTACACCTTACTTTTCAGCTTCTTTGGCATTCTTCTGTAATACTATTCCTCTGACAACCTGTGGCAGTTGGCTGCAGCCCCTCTAATTCTAGGCTTGACTTCCTCATTCAGACTTCCTTTCTCCTCAGCCAACCATCCCAAGTACTTGAAGCTGTTGACTTTTTCCACTATTTCCTCTTCTACCTCATTTCCCATCTTCTGATACCCCCATGTGCTGCATTACACCCATCTTCTGATATCCCCATGTGCTGCATTACACCCATCTTCTGATACCCCCATGTGCTGCATTACAATGGTCTTATCTGTATTCTGTTTCATCCTGTATGCCTTCAGTTGTGCATTCCATTCCCCTATCCTTTGCTAAAGTTCTTGTTCAGAGTTGGCCTGGGATGCCACATTGTCTGCATACAACAACTTAGTTAATCTGTCCTCTCCCTCCTGTTTGCTAATGTAACCCATCAGTGGGCTCACATCTGAACCTTGATGCACAACCACTCCTACTTGGAAAGCTTCATTAAGTTTCAATACTGTTGATACTTGTGTCATTGGGTCCTTGTACATAGTAAATATTAATTCTACCAGTATTTCTGGGATTTCAAACCATTGCAGGGCTGCCTAAATCAGTTTTCTTGGGACCTCATCATACACTTTTCAAAGTTTAGGAATGTGCAGTTGAACTCTTTCCTCATCTCCTACGTCTTCTCAACTATCTGTATCCCTGCAAACATCAGGTCAGTTGTGCAGCATCTTGATGTAAATCCAAACTGCTCATCCCGCGTCTTACTTTCTACTATGCTGTGTATTTGTTTATCAATCACCCACTCCAGAACATTCATGCAGTGGGACAGGAGTTTGATACCTCTGTACTGCCTTTAGTTGTGAATGTTCCGTTTATTATTGTACAATGATATTAATGCCCCCTCCCCAAATAGAGCTGTTCTGGAAGGACAACTAAAATGCCAACCAGCTGTTGTTACAGCTGTGAGGATAGATGACTGATATCCTCGGATCATACCTTTCCTTAGTGTGAACCTTTACAAGCTTCTTCCAGTTCTTTGCATCGATTAATTAAAAATGTCTGCCTTATTCTCTCTTCTTGCTGTCCTGTGAACAATTTAAATTTGGTTTGACGTATTGCTCATTAACCCTGTTGTCTTTTTTCTCTCATCTTATCATGGCCATGTATAAATCTCTAATGTAGTCATTTTTCCTTCTTATTATTCTGTTTGTAACATTTCTGTTGCCACCTCATGGACAATATCCGGAACGTTTATCCACATTTGCTTATGTTTTCCATCTACCAAACCTAATCCATTAAATCTGTTCTTTACCTAGACTACATATGCTTGTACAATATTTCTGAACATCTATCTCAGTGGCCTCAGCACTTTTCTTGTTTTCTTTAATTTGATTTCTAAACTGTTCAATAAGAAACTGATGGTCTGAAGTGCAATGAATTAGTTTTAATTCACTGCATAGGTTCATCTGTGACTGCAAAGTATATAGTCATTCTGATTTCAGTACTGACAACCTGGTGATATCCATCTGTG